>NW_024082085.1:20754-341438 GCF_003009895.1 Hyaena hyaena | reverse complement strand
ACGAGCTCACAGGCTAATTTCCCAGGTTTTAGTTCCTTGCCTTCCCTCTCGAGTTCCAGCCAGCCAGGGGCGCGGACGCCCGGTGTCTGCGCGGCTCTTTCAGGGGCCCCAGCCGCCCGGGAGCTACAATGGCGGCAGGCGCGCCACCACTCTGAAGTCCAGTCCAGGAGCAGCACAAAGAAGCAGTTTGTGTGCTCAGCACCCCCCAGGACCAGTTGGAGCGAGGGGACCTGGTGTGCAGGTATTTGGCAAGTACGGTCTTTCTATGTACCGAGCGGAGATTTTTCTCCCTGAGCGGAGGTTTTCCTGTTTCGGACTCTCTCCTTTTCCCCTCTCACTCCCCGTAGAGGGTAGAGGGGGATCGCCTCCCACCCTGGAGTCTCCGATCCCGGCCCGATTTTATCTTCCCCGGTTTGCACTCACAGTAGAAGGCTCTCTCAGTGGTTTCTGCGTCCTTTTTCTCCCAATCTCTCAGGTTTTGTAAGGTTTCCAATGACTTCAGATCTTTTTTGTGTGATGTATGGGCGCGAGTGCAAGTACGGAGCTCCTTACTTCTCCGCCATCTTGCCCTCTCTCCCCTCCTTGCAACTTTTAACCATGACTCTCTCAGGGGATGGGACCTCTGATTACTATGTGGATCCTTTGACAAACTTGGGTAGTCAGTTACCTTTGAAAACCATGGATACGTATAATTTCCTTTGTAGTCATTCTGACTGAAGACACTACTTCCTGGCAACTTAACCCTTATAAAGAGAATAAAGTAGAGGTTGTTGTTACAGTGACTACTAAGACCTTTAAAACGCTCTGAGTTGTCACATAAACTACTTTAAGATATGTGTTAGTGTCATGGAACAGAAAGTCCCACAATGCTAATAATTTAAGAATGGCAGTTTGCTTGTCTGGGTATAGGAGGCACACAGTGTCTCTCCTGCAGCCCTCAGGCCTTCCTAACTTGGGCTCCTCCCACATTACTACTCTTCCCTTGCCAAGGACTGACTCTCATCGTCCTGGTCTACAAAGGCTGATGGAGTCCCAGCCGCTAGACCCAAATTTCAGGACAGAGAAGGAGAAAGAGAAAGGGCAAACCCTGTGCTCCCAAGTCACCTTCTGCAAGCTTTACGCAAATTATTGCTGACATCTAAGTCATTCAAAACCACTCCCAAGATTGGGGCACCTGAGTGGCTCAGTCTTTTGAGCCTCTGACTTCAGCTCAGGTCATGATTTCATGGTTCATAGGTTCAAGCCCCGTGTCAGGCTCTGTGCTGACAGCTAGCTCAGAGCCTGGAACTTTTGTGCCCGAATCGTGAGTCCCAGAGACCTCCAAGGAGCTGGCACCAATGCAAATACAAAAGGGTCTTTATTACAAGCTCCAGCAGGGGCTCACCAGCCTGCCGGTGTCATGGCAGCAAGGTGAAGCAAAGAACAATAGCGAACAGGGTTTTTAAGGAGTAAGGGATGGGAGTGTTACAGTACATGTAGCATCATCACATGAGCACCAATTACAATGACAGCTTTGACCATTCAGTATCTGTGAGGTGTTCATTCCTTTTGGTGGGACCCAATCATGACTTTTGAGAATCCTTTGAAAATGACCAATTATGAGGTGAGTTCAAAGGGCCCACGTGGGGTTCAGGCACGCAGTGAGAAATTGACTACTTTGTATCTGCAGTCCCCAGCCTTGACTCAGACCATAGGAATGTTTCTTTTTTCTTTTTGATTAGCTGAACTGAGGGCGGTCCGAGGATGGCTTTAGGCTTGAACAATCTGAGGCTTTTCTTGGAACTGGGACTGGGGCTACATACAGCCCGAGGTTGCTCTTAATGGAGGATTTAATTTTTGGCTCTTCAGAACCTGTTTCAGATTCTGTGTCTCCCTCTCTCTCTGACCCTCCCCTGTTCATGCTCGCGCTCTCTCTCTCTCTCTCTCTCTCAGAAATAAATAAAACATTAAAAAATTTTTTTTAAAAAACCAATCCCAAGATCACAAAAAGCTGAAGCAAGGAATGGATAGCTGTATGGTCTTCTTTGATTAAAAATAACAGTTTCTGTTGGTAAAGAAAAAGGGAAAATGGATATTTGGTGGCAACTAGTAGCCTCTACCATGTGAAATTATCTAAGTCTAACATCATGGTTGTAAATCACTTACTTATTTATACATTTTAAGTTGAATGACAAAGTAGAAACATCACTTCAAAAGCCAAATTCTCTTAAATATTTTAAGAACATAAAATGGCAAATATTTGTAGATTCCAGGTATTAGTACTCTAGTGCGGTTCTCTTCAATATCTATGAACATAATTCTAAGCCTTTCCAGGATTTAAAAAAAAAAAAAGAAAAAAGCATAATCATGAAGGAAACCCTTTTGTATCACCCTGAGTGTTGTTGCTGCCCGCCCTGGGCTCTGTTTGCAGTATCCCTTCAGCTTGCTGGAGTCCTGGACGTCCAGGAAGGACATGACCTGGCTGTTGACTGGGTTCTTCTCTGTAACTCAGTGGGGCTCGCTGAGCCCTGTTTATGGATCCAGTGTGAATAGGGCTTCTCATTCTGTATTGTCCATTCAAACCACAAACTACCTACTACCTGCTTGGTGTGAGCATTCAAGGTGGATAGGGGTCAGCTCCACCCAGAATCTATTGTATTTAAATGTCTTCCCTTATAACCATTACTGATCTCTTCCTCTGGTGGCTTTGTCTTTGCCCCAAGCTTTGTGTCTTTCCTCTTTAAGGCTTTATAGTGTCATTCTGTTTTTAGGGCTTTAAAAATTATCTCAAGCTTCTGGTTGCCAGGGCATGCCTCAATTGTGTTTGCCAGATTTATGGGCAGTCTTGTCTTACAGCTGAATGTGAATTGCACACATTCATACGGATGTTCCCTGCTGAGAACTGGACTTCTGAAAAATTGATGGCTAAAAAACTCATGGTTTGTAAAAAAGTAAAACAGGAATTCCTTCTGTTCTGTTCACTCCAGGCTGAAGTTCTCCAACTTGTTTCTTGTTGTGAATATATCACAGGTGATATCTAGCAACTGGCTAGCATCTAGCTTTGTGAACAATAGAAATATGCAAGTGAACAGAACTGGCTTATTGTTTTTATTTTTCACAGGACAGAGACTAAGTTCTTCCTAGAAAGAGACAAATATGAGATGTAGCAAGCAGTATGCAGTTTGCTTCTTCTCCCCCCCTCTCCTAAATATTACATATAATTGACTTCACTCACTTCTCCTTCCTCAATATTCAACTTTAGCTCTATCTCAGTATGCTGCTTATGGAAAGAAGAGGCGTTCACCTGCTTTACAGACAAGCTAGACTCCCATAGAATGTACTTTGCAAACTCTGAATGCATTTTCCATTAATGGGGTCCTTTGATATCCTAGGAAAATTAAGAAAATGAAAGATTCTGTCATAAAGAAATATGAAGAGTTTTATTACTTAAACTCTGTCATTCAGAAATTTTTGAGTAACAGTCTTGGAAGAAATACCTTCTGCTTGATTCCAAAAATGGATATTCTGAAGAAAATTTATGAGAGGGAAAATTATTAGCATTACTATTACTATCATCATATATTCTTTGAGATTCTACATACAATTATACAGTGTATTTAAATTTATTTTTATTTTTATTTGTTTTTATTTTTGAGCTGGGTAGGGGCAGAAAGAGAGAGCATCCTAACAGACTCCACACCCAGAATAAATCCCAGTTTGGAGTTCAGTCCCACAACCCTGGGATCATGATCCAAGCTGAAAGCAAGAGTCAGTCGCTTAACCAACTGAGCCTCCCAGGTGCCCCTGTGCAAGATTTTACAGGATGTTCAGAAAAGGTGAACAGGCATGTTTATTGTGGGTGAAGTTAACACTATTAGTTAAGACATTTTAGAACTTAGAGACTGTTGGAATATGCAGGAGTACACACTTTCTCTTTGTTTTTTGTGTTTTTTTTGTTTTTTTGTTTTTTTGTTTTTTTTAATGTTTTATTTATTTCTAGGAGAGAGAGAGACAGCATGAGCAGGGGAGGGTCAGAGAGAGAGGGAGTGACAGACTCTGAAACAGGTTCCAGGCTCCGAGCTGGCAGTCAGCACAGAGCCTGACGCGGGGCTCGAACCCACGAACCGCGAGATCATGACCTGAGCGAAAGTCGGACGCTTAACCGACTAAGCCACCCGGGCGTCCCACTTTCTCTTTGTTTTCATTTTCATTTTTTCAAAATCCCTATATTGTCATGTAATTTCTGGTTATGAGCCTGTTATTATTTTTAATTTTATTTTAAATTTATACACTGATTCAAAGAAAGCCTTCCTTCCCTGCCTGAGGATCTGGAATTCATCTGACTTCATACTTCCTACCTCAGTCCGTTAGTGTGACTTGTATGTCTCTCAGGGCTCCCCATCACCCTTCTGCTCTGGGCCTTCCTGGCTGCTACTCCTGTGGCATTTCTCAACTGAGATATCCCAGCTTTCTTTTGAAGATGCTTCCAATTTATGTGAACAGTATTAAAAAAAATAAAGGAGGGATATTTGTAAAGGCTGTAGCTGAAGCCTCTCCCCAGAAACGTGGACACATGCTAACTGGGGAATTCATTATGAATGTATTAAAGGTTGAAAAGCACTATTAGGTGTTTGAGTGGGTCCCTTGCGAGCATGAGAGGAAAAGCAATCTCATTGCTTCTTGCTTGAAAAGGATCCTTCAGTGCCTCTCTACACAGGTACAGCCAAACAGTTTGCAAAAATGGCACTCATTATGCTCTGTTCACATGGTAGAGATTTTTTTTCTCCCTCCCTCTCAAAAAAAAAAAAAAATCATTACTGCCTTTCTGTTCAGTTCTAGCGGCTGGTAGAGTGGGTCCATGGCAATAGCAAAACTGCAGTTTTGGATTGTATAACCTATTTTTCTCCTTAAAGGAGCAGGGAGACCTTTGTGGAGATTATGGAGAACATAAAGCAACAACAAGAATCTACGGCCAGGCTTTGGACAGAAGGTGGCGGGGGGTGGGGGGGGTGATAGGTCAGAAAGAGCATAGGGTTTGCAGATGAGTCAGAGTCAAGATTTTGTACCCATTCTGCCTCTTTCTGGATACATCACTGTATCCAGATGCCATGATCAATGATCAAATGCCAATTATCTTGACTTTCAAAACACAGTCATAATGTTTCTGTGATATGGTGAGGGGTAACCTGGAAAATTTTTAGGGTACCTGGCATAAAACCATAACACAAAAACTGGGCCAATAAATGCCTCATTCCCTTCCCCACGGTTTTGGAATTAGAAGGGTACCTCTCAAAAGAAAAAAAAAAAGGAAAATAACAGAAAAACTTGAGAGAACCAAATTCTCATGGCCCCAGATGGACCCTGTGGAGAATGCCCTCCAACCCTGCTTCTCCCCACACTCCTGTGTTCCTATTTCTCCATTGCAAGAATCAAGAATCATGTATTATGGGGCGCCTGGGTGGCTCAGTTGGTTAAGCATCCGACTTCAGCTTAGGTCATAATCTCACAGCTTGTGAGTCTGAGCCCTCCATCGGGCTCTGTGCTGACACCTCAGAGCCTGGAGCTGCTTCAGATTCTGTGTCTCCCCCTCTCTCTCTGCCCCCCTTCCAATCATGCTCTGTCTCTCTCTCTCTCTCTCAAAAATAAATAAATGTTAGTAAAAAAAGAATCGTGTATTATGATCCTCATAATTTTTTTTCTTCCACTAAGTCTTTCTCTCGCATGTAGGAATTTAGAAGATGGTGCTAGAGGAAACAGGATCATTTTTCATCAGTAGACTCTCGTTCTGATTTTGGAGCACTGATGTCTTTTGTTAATCTGCCTGCCTTCCTCCCTTGAATCACTGCCATGCATGTTTCTGATAGCTGGTAAATATGTAGCAGCTTTATCATTATTCTGATATGGGCATCTGCCTAGCTATTTGTCCTTTCACATTTTTGTGCAGTCACCCTGTCAGCCAGTTTCTGAGTTGTTTTCTCTGGTCCATATGCTGCCTTTCTGATTCTGGCCCACAAATGATTGGAGACCCTGGTGAGCACGTGAAGTTCTACCACAGGCTCATTTTGTCCCACATAAACCCAGATCTTCTGCCTATAGATAACTGTGGTGTTCATTTCTTTTAAATGCCCTGATGATGGACTCTCATTTTGTTTCTGCTTTATCAAGAAGTGTGGGGCATGGCCATAATGCATGGGAAGCACCTCAGAAAAGAGACATCTGGGTCTTTTTCACACTAGTTATATAATCTCGGTCAAGTTGTTTAACTGCCCTGGACTTTTGTTATCTTTGAAACATGAGTTACAACACAGCTTTCTTGTTATAATCTCATAACACATAGTGGATGTTTAACATATTTCTGCCCCAGGGTCCATGGTAGAGGAGGAAAAATAGTTTTACCTCCACGTTTTTGAGTTTTTGGCTGCAATCCCGATAATAAATGACAGATTCATAAAAGAAAAGCAGATAGAAGTTTCTTAGCGTGTATGCTTCATCTCCCTCCCATGTTTATGGGAATTATTCAGAGAAAAATGAGTAACTCTCCGGCATGGCTCAGAATTCAGGCTTAAATAACATCTTAATAGGGAAGGGAGGAAGGGATGTACCCTCTCGGGGGAGAGTAAAAGTGCCTTAGAAAAGATGAACAGTTTCTCAGAAGAAGAGATGAAACAAAGTTTGGGTGTGGCCTCATCTTCAGATGTCTTCTCCTTTAATAAAAGTGCATCATCTTAGATGATAAAACTCCCAGGGAAGGGATTTATGACAATTGAGTTCCTTGGAGGTCCTGTCTTTTGGGGGTAGGTAAGTGGAGCTCAGAGTAAACCTCTGTCTGCTTGTGATGTTTTTCAAGTGCTTACAGCTCAAAATAATCAATATGCCAAAGTGGCATATTAGGGGGTGCCATGCCTGAACTGCCACTACAATATTTTGACATTCCATATGGTTGCTACCCTTCAATGCCTTCACCTCCTTACCTACTACTTTCTTCCTGTCTCCTCCACCCTGTATAATCGTTTCTAATTTTTGTGTGGTGGGCTAGCTGTGAACAGGAGAAATCTAATGTCTGTAGACTGTTGTTAGGGAAGACAATTTCATGTCTACATTCCTTACAGGTGTTTCAGTTAATCCTTTTATTTTTAATCCCAGCCTCACCCACATTGCCTGCTGCAGTGCTTGGTGCTTTCTGTGCCTGAGACTTTTCTGAAAAACGAGGGTACAAAGAGTATTGCTTCTTCTTGATTCTGCCCCTTTAGGTATTTTGGCTTCCATTCTTTTAGTTCTGCTACTTCATCTAAACTTTTGTTGTTATTTGCCGATCTTCATTAACTTTGTTGACATCTCTCCATCTTGACTATTTCCTTCAGAATCCCTTTGTTCTTAGAGATTAGATCTTTTATTCCTTTAGCTAGGGCTTCTGGAAGGAGTCCTGGTTAGTTCACATCTATACCTCATGGTATCTGGAACTCCAGGGAGATAGTCCTATAAGCATCCTGCATCTGAAATTATAATGAATTGCACTCTGATTTAAGTATAGGTGTACTTTGATGCCTGCTTTTTCATAAGCTTAATTCATGTTTAACATATATATTAGATGTTAATTACATAACATTGCACATGGCCACTGAAAATGTTTTGTTGCTTTGGGAATCAACAGAAAGTTTTGTTTCAGTTTGTTTATTGAAATGGCTCTAAGTATGCACTTGTACCTAATTTCAGAAAATAATTATGTAATAAATTTGTTTTAATTTTTTAATGTATAAATGTAGAAAAGCTGTGGATGAAAGGTAAAATTAGAGTGTACTCTGTCTGTACACTTCTACCAAACTGAAATTTGCACTGTGCTCCAGAATATATATGTAGAGTCTCAACACTGGTTATTGGAATTGTGTAATGTTGATTTTTTTTTCCTAGTGGGTGGTTTGTATTCTTATTATAACTTTGGAGTTGTAGAAGATATTAAATAGCATGTGTTACTACAGGGATGCCAGTGGGGTGCATCCGAATAAATACACTCTCTGCTTATCTGCTCATAATAAGCTTGGAGAAGTATCCCTTTTTATGGGAAATTATGATAATTTTAAGGGAAATCTCATAATTTAATTGGAGTATTAATTTTTACCTCTTCCTGCATTCATTTCTCTAGACTATAACATCTGTTCATATGACATATTTGATATCACACCACCTTTTACAACATTATTTTGTTCCTGAAGAGATGCTTCAGCTTTGAATGCAAGTCTGGGAATGCATTCTTATTAACTTAAAAAACATATAGGGTTAGACTTCCAACCAAAAATGCCAAAAAAAAATCAAGTAACTTTTTTCTTTAGTAAGTATTCAAAGTTCAAATGATTGCCACATTTTTTTTAATGTTTTATTTTATTTCTAGGAGAGAGAGAGAGACAGCGTGAGCAGGGGAGGGTCAGAGAGAGAGGGAGACACAGACTCTGAAACAGGCTCCAGACTCTGAGCTGGCAGTCAGCACAGAGTCCGACGCGGGGCTCGAACCCACGAACTGCGAGATCATGACCTAAGCGAAAGTTGGACACTTAACCAACTAAGCCACCCAGGCACCCCGATTGCCACATTTTTATCTTATGTTCAAAACTCAACAGGCATGGCTGTATTTCCAAATACAATTTATTCCTAGTGAGACATACTCTGGAAAAGATCTGTTTTGCTGAGAAAGTCTTTGTTTCTGCAGTGCAGTGATGATCTTTCTGATACCTTATGAGATTTGGTCCCAAAGAGGGTGGTTTATCTTTCCTCTAACTGTACATTTGCCTGTGCATTAACATTAAATTCCAACTGAAAGAACTTTAAAAAAAATTAATGTTTATTTATTATTGAAAGAGAGAGTGAGAGAATCAGAGCATGAGGGAGGAGGAACAGAGAGAGCAGAAGACACAGAATCCGAAGATGGCTCCAGGCTGTGAGCTATCAGCACAGTCCCTAATGTGGGGGTTGAACTCATGAGCCGTGAGATCATGACCTGAGCCGAAGATGGACCCTTAACTGACTGAGCCACCCAGGTGCCCCAAGTTTACTTTTTTATAATGTCTTAAAAATCATCTTTACGTTTGCTCATTATAGAAATTATATGAAACAAAGAATAAAATTGCATATGCTCTCATCATCCAGAAATTAGCAATGTTAACATAAGAACATTTATCTTTCTAGATGAAACAATCATTGGAAATATGGCAGCTACTAGAATATGCTCTGGATTATTGAGCTCCGGTAAAAAGTAGCTATTATTGCAAGTTGTGATTTTTGGTATAAAATGTACAAAATCATAATAATGTTATCATGTGTATAATTGTATTATTTTTATTTTAAATACATTTTAATATATTTGTCAATTAAACTTTATGGCATACTTAAATAGGACTAGCATTTCTTTATATAAATAATATGGTTGGCTGAGGCAAATCACTATTATTGATGGTTAATTTTAATATAATTTGAAATTAAACTTGCCTGGAAAGCCAAGTTCAATATGTAATGAATATATGTTAGAGAAAAATATGATAGAAGAATTTTGTGCATCAAAAGGTTTTCTCAGAAAATATTTAGGTCAGGGGTGCCTGGGGGTTCAGTTGGTTAAGCATCCGGCTTTTGCTCAGGTCATGATCTCCCAGTTCACGGGTTAGAGCCCTGTGTCAGTCTCCCTGCTGACAGCTCAGAGTCTGGAACCTGCTTCAGATTCTGTGTCTCCCTCTCTCTCTGCCTCTCCCCTTCTCATGCTCTCTCTTTCTGAAAAATAAACATTAAAAATATATTTAGGCCAATATTAAGTCAGTTCAAACATGAACCACATGACTGCTTTATTCTGTTTGTACAGAAGGGAATCAAGTATTGAATGAACAGGTAAGAATCCTTAAATTTTCTTTAAATTCAGAAAATCTGTGATACTAAAATCTAAATTTAATATCAAATTATAGAATCAGAGATTCTTAGAGTAGGAAAGACATAGACATTTATTTGCAAAGAATGTCGATCTCCAAATATAGACAATATAGCGCTCTCCTACCTCTCTCTAATTTTTACATCCTCAGTACAAAAATGTTGAAAATCACAATCTAGCATTTGCAGATATTTTCAAGAAATACACATCTCCTCCTAGGCAGCCAATATATATGTTTTATATGGGGAAAATGCCTGTCTTTAGAATAATCATAATTATTAGATTTTAATCTTATGTTTTAATCCCTCAAATTCCTGATTTTGGGTGTGGGGGTGTCTCAGAAAAGTGTAGGACAGACCTCTGCACCTAACGGTAATGTGACATTCCTTGCTCCTCTACTGAGTTTCGGTAACTGTTGGAATGACCCAAATATACTCACCCTTCATGTGCATTCATGTTAAGTCTGTGTCTCTGAGAAGTTGATCCTTGGCAAGTGTGACATGTTTTATCCTGGGATACAACTTCTTTCTCCTTTTTGTATATTTTGAAGAGAATCTGTTTGGATTTTAAGTGGGAAATAGCACTTTGATTTAGATTCAGGATCTTTGGTGTAGGCAAATGATGAGTCCTCTTTTGGACTAATATGTCACAGTCTCACAAGGCCACTTTTGGTTTTGTTCACGTCTCCTACTGCCATAGAACATCTCTGGCACTCATAAGTTGGCCACCGAGGTTTTCGTTGTACATAAAGCCTCTTGAATTTTTAGTATGCCCTACTGGCCCAACCTTTGTATTCTGTATCTACTGTCATTGACTAATATAAAAATCACTCAATGCTACATAAAGATTTAGTTATGCAGTTAATTTAAAATTTGCTATTATTAGTGCTTATCAGCATCTGCTATTACAATGCACTAATGGCTGGGCAAGATGGTCTGTGTATTGTGGCCCAGCTGTGCTCCTAGTGAAACGTAGTGAAATGAGTGATCTGTCAACACACATCAACCAGAACCTCCCAGCCTAGGAAACACACATAATGTTGAGGAAAAGAAATCAATCATTGTTTTAAACCAAAATAATAACTATAATAAAAATAATAATAATTAGTAATGATACTAAAGATTGCTGTTCGATCAGATAGCTTGCAAATCTGTGCTTTACAACAGTATGTGGACTTAATAATTTTGCTCTTAGAATATAATACTGACTTTTATTCTGACCACTAGTCATAATAAAATAAGTCCATTTTGAACTTAAGAACGTTACACCCACTGTCTTAGTCTAGGATGCCAGAGCATACGTACCATGGACTGGATGCTTTAAACCACAGCCATTTATTTCTTGTGGTTCTGGAGGCTGGGAAGTCCAAGATCAAGGCACCAGCAAATCTGATGTCTTGTGAAAATCTGCTTCCTGGCTTGCTGACAGCCACCTTCTCACAGTATGCACCTATGGCCAAGAGAGAGACCCTTCCTCCATGTCTCTTCTGATAAAGACACTGATCCCATGCCCTTATGAGAGGCAGCTAAGGAGGGCTCTACTCTCATGACTTAATTACCCCACCTCCAAATACCAAATAATTGGGAATTAAGACTTCAATATACCTAAACCAGACCACTAAGAAAAGAATCCCAAGAGGGTTGTTGGTATTGATTATTCAAGCTGTAGTGGCTGAGGTAATGAAGTGTGGATAAAAGGTATACTACGACATCATTTATTCCCACAGTTGTAAGAAAATGCTTACTATGCATTTTCAATTAAGTAATTGAAAGGGGTTTCTTTTTTCTTTCTTTCTCTCCCCCCCAAATCTCTTCTCTTCTGGGAGGATAGGTGAGGTATATTTTCTGTCCATAAAGAGAAGTCAAGGAAATTTTAGGGAAGCACTTGCACAGATACATGTCAAAGGGCATGGGCCGTGGGAGGGCAAGTAGAGAGAAGCAGTAGTTTTACCAGAAAAACATGGTTTAGATTTATTTTCATTATTGCTTTCTTGCCTTCTATGGGGACAGGGAATTCTTTCACTTTTTCATGTAACAAATAAGAGTTAATACTGTAGAAAGAATTCCTTTGGAACAATCCAAAATAAACACAGGCTTTTAGTGGATTATATAATGTGTCACACACAAATTAGGTAATTAATGAAGGGTATGTCATTGTCACTGGGTGAATTGGGGAAACCTGTGCTCTGTGGCCTTTACCCAGCCCATCCCAAAGGAGTCCCAGAAGGTTATTGGTCTTTCTTGTCACCAGAAAGAATTCTAGAGCAGACACGCAGCACAGTGGAGAGGTGACACAAGTGGGGAAGTGTACCTAAGCCAAAAGTACATTCTCAGGATATGAGAGCCGACGAAAGAGAGAGCGTGAGAGCGCTTGAGAGAGTGAATGAGTGAGCACACTGTGTGCTCTGGGGGTTGAGTTTCTGTCATATTGACAGCTATTAACTAAGGAGTGAAATATATGTTACTTGGGGCTGGAAGCCAGGTTTTGCACCTCTTCTTTCTTATATAGTCAGTGGTTTCCAGTCATGGCACCCACCATCTTGGGCCAGTCTGGTTTGTTCTCTTCCAGGACAGGCCTCTGGCCTTCCTGATAGCTGGCAATGCTTCCTCCTTGCTGACCTCTATGCATCCTGTTACAATCTAACTGACTGCCTCTAACATCATTAGAAACATTATATTGAATTACGTATTCAATAAATTATATATACACCTTTAATTTCCAATCACAAGTATAATGTGTTTTTCTTTGGTTGCTGCCCAATCCAGAACAGCGATGACACTCAGGCACTAACACGATAAAGACAAACCTCTGTGAATGTTTTCAGATAGAATTTAATTAGGTCCGAGCTAGTAATTTCACTAAATTGAAATGGATCTTAAAAATCTCACAGTCCAAAAAAAACGTTTTAGAGGACAATATTGCTTTGGAAGGAATTTCTCTTTGATTGAAATTTTAATAAGAAATCCAAGTAGCATACAACTTCTTTTCAGAATTTATTACCAAAGCAAGATTAACATGTTGCTGTCTCCCCGTTTATGTTGCTGATACCATTTCCCTTTCCTCCCCCTCTCCCTTTTCTTATAGTCTTTCCTCAGGTAGAGCATCTTGCACTAATTTTGTGAGGCTGGATTCCAGGATGACACACATAACTGTGAATTTATATCGCATCTGTTATTTCTCTTTTGCCTCGAGACTTGACTACTATCCCAAGAAACACAATATGTTACCATTTAATTTTAAAAGCTATTTGCACAGCTTTTTTTGTCTTTTTCTTTATTTCTTCCCTTTTATTTTACTTTTTTTGTGGCAATATTATATTAATGGAGCTGCTAGAATACGTCCTTTGAAGACATAGGCAAAAAAGGAAAATGACGCTACCGGTGAGAATTTAATTCTTCAATTATTTTTAAATTGCTTGTTAGTTTCACTCTTGGAGACAAAGGGATGCAATGGTGGAAAGTAAGCCTGAGACAAAGCAGCACTTATGCTAATGACTTCATGCGCACTCCCCAAATTAGGCAAATCCTCATTTTTATGTTAAATATGGCTTTATGTCACTTCTTGTAGTAGCTGAAATTTTTTATTGACTTTTGGCTTAAAGAAATGAGACAATTCTCTACATTTTACTCTTGGCAATATACACTTTTAACATCTTTCTTTAAAAACTAGTGTAAATAACAGATTGGATTTGGGCGCTCCTGGCTCTCATTACAACTTCTGGGTGTGTAACTTTTGGGATTTATTAGTTTACTGGTTTTCAAGTTGTTGTTTTTTTTTTTTTTTTCCTTAGGACATGTTTAAACAATTTCTTCTCTTAGCCTCTATACTTTAAAACTTTTATTTTTTTGGAAACATTTGCAAATCTATGTATGTCTGCCAGTCGGATGCCTCATCAAAATGGCGCCTCACTGCCAACACAGAAGTTGGATGGTTTTTGTAGCCTGTGTCAATTTAGGAGAGAGGTGGGTAACGGTTAGTAAATAAATGGTCAATATCTTTAGGCTTTGGTAAAATACTAGAAATATTAGGGTAACAAGTTGTTTTGGCCCTTTGTATGTGACCCCATCTAAAGTCTATTATAGCAATAAAACAACAGAAATCTATGAAACTGGGGGTGCTTGTGTGGCTCAGTCGATTAAGCATCTGACTCTTGATTTCACCTCAGATCATGATCTCATGGTTGATGAGATGGAGTCCCACATCAGGCTCTGTGATGACAGTGCAATGCCTGCTTGAGACTCTCTCGCTGCCCTTTCCCTCACTCTGTGTCTCTCAAAATAAATTAATAAACTGAAAAAAATAATGTCTATGAAACTGTACTTTGATATTCAAAAATCGTCTCAGTCTTTCAGGAAGATTTGATTGCATAGCACTGGAGCACACAAATGTAATGCACATTTAGGAAATGATGACACATTGGAGATGAGGGAGAAGTGTCAAAGTTCCCGGTCAAGTACCACATTCGTAGATGCCATAGCCCAGCAGACAAGCACAGGTGATCCCATAAGGAACCTGGATTGTGGAAATGTGTTGGGACCCTCTCCAAGAAAGGAGGAGACCGTCTCGATCCCTTAGACCAACTACCAGTTTTTGAACACAGAGATAAAGGAACTAGACACACAGTCGAATGCCTGTATTCTTTCTAGGGTGGCTGCATGAGGAGATATGAGGGGCCATCAGGCATGTGTGGTGAGGACTCATTGCTGGCTTGAAATCTGGTTCTGCTTCCCATTGTCCTGGACCAGGTATTCAGGTTCGGAATGACAGACTCCTCAGGATATTATGAAAATAATATATAGCATGGGTTGAAAGAAGAGTATTGAAAAATTTAGTGCAAACCCAGGAAGTTCCTGGAAAGGTCACCTCCATGCTTGTGCACACTGTGTGAAGACTTGACCCTGTGAAGGTTCTTCGTCAGCATCCAAGCACATGGGTCGGTGTTAAGTTTCCTACCATGACATCCCCCTGACAATAATAATTGCATTCACCTGAAGCTAGGTACGCCCATTTCACAGGCACAAGATGTTTCTTAGAAGTTTCTCCTCTGAAGCAATGCAGAAATGATAATGAATTATACTGATTTCCATCTTTGCCGATTGACTTAATTTTGTTTCTCTGAGTAAGTCTATATTCTGTGTAAATAAGATACATTTCAAAAAACTTGTATAATTGCCATGATGTTCAAATGTGTCTGTAGGTCCAAAAAAGTGAAATGCGAATTAATTGAGATTTATTGAGTATCTACTATGTGCCAAACACCTTGCTCATTGCTTTACATGTATTATTTTTTAACATATGTATGGATCTTGCAGGTAGGCTTGTTACCAGAATTTTCAAGATAAAGATATTATTTAAAGGAGCACCTTGGTGGCTCAGTTGGATGGTTGAGCATCCAACTTGGGCTCCAGTCATGATCTCAAGGTTCATTATTTTGATTGTTGTGTTGGGTTCTGTGCTGACAGCTCAGAGCCTGGAGCCTGCTTTGGATCCTGTCTCTCCATCTCTCTGCCCCTCCCCCACTCATGCTCACTATTATTCTCTCTCTCTCAAAAAAAATTAAAAATTAAAAAAATATATATAATTTAAGGACATTAACTAATGAGCGTCTGGGTAGCCTGGTCGGTTAAGTGTCTGACTTTGATTTTGACTCATGTCATGATCTCATGGTCATGATTTTGAGCTCTGTGTTGGGCTCCATGCTGAGCATAGATTCTTCTTGGGATTCCGTGTTTCCCTTTCTCTCTCCCCTTACCCCTACTCACTCACTTCCTCTCTCTCTCTCTTTCTCTCTCTCTCTCCCTCTCTCACACACAAACACATAAACAAATAAACATAAAAAAGGATATTAAAAATTATCCAAACATATACAGTTAAAATGCTGACAGAATGCAGTAGCAAATTTTCATGTATTGTCCTGCTTTAAATGAAGTTTAGGTTCCAATGAAAAGAAATAGTGAATAGTGTAATAATTGTTGCAACTTCCAGGTAGTTCCATAATCATTGACATTGATTATTATTGAAATATTCAAAGAGTAGAATGAATGATTCAGAGATGACTCAATTGCTGCAATACAGCTTAAATCTTCCTGATAAAACTTGATACTTATACCAAATTTTTGAAAAATATAGTATGGTAAAAACCCATTGATTTCCTTTTATAAATATTCCGATCCAAGTATAACTAACATATTTTTAAAAGACATTACAAAAGAATCATTTCTAGGCTATTTAAAATGTTAAAAATACACCAACATAAACTTAAGTTAATACTAACTTCCATTTGAAAGAGGTTGTGTATATTTGTAAAAAAAAAAAACATTAAACTTTATTTTTAGACTTTTTAGAAAAATGTTTTATTTATTTTTTAGAGACAGAGACACAGAGCACGAGTAGAGGAGGGGCAGAGAGAGAGGGAGATGCAGAACCTGAAGCAAGAAACAGACTGAGCTGTCAGTGCAGAGCCCGACTCAGGGCTTGAACCCACAAACTGCAGGATTTTAATCTGAGCTGAAGTCAGACACTTAAGTAACTGAGGCATCCAGGTGCTCTTGTTTTTAGATTTTTAAAGAATTTAGCTCACCAGTAAAGAAAGTGAGGACTGTCTATCAAAATCAGTAGTAACTGTCCTGAAATTTATTCTTAATGAAGTATGCCAGTTTCAGTCATCTGTCATTTGCAGCTTGAGAGTTGTTTATACTTTGTTTTGTTGTATTAATAAATGGCATGATTCCACTGTATGCTAGAAATATCTGTAGATACTATTTGTCTCTTTAGCGACAACTCCATCTTAGAATGTTCTTCCTTCTAGCCCTCCTTTAGACCCATGTCTCCTCTTCAGCAGCCTGTCCTGAGAACCTGTTATGTGCTCAGCTCTGCTCCTGGGATATGGTGTGCGAGCTGGTTGGATTGTGAGAGCGTAGTGACTGGATGAACAGAACTAGTACCTCATAAGGGTGACTCGGTGACCTGGGGGAAGTGAGCCCCAGGGTCTTTCACACGGCGTTCAGCCCCAGAAACCTTGCCTCTCTTTCCGAACCTGACACTTCATCTTCTTGGATCCAATTTTTCCTTATCTGTGAAACAGACTGATTTGAGATTTTTTTTCTCACTTCTAAGAATCTAACTTTTGATCTCTCTTTAAACTTTTTTTTTTTTTAATTCCTAAGTTTTCTTGTATTTGAGAAATCGGGACACCATTGAAGTGAGTCTGTTCAGCAGATGTCTCTTGTACATTTTTCATGAGCAGTACAAGTGGCGTATTCATCGTTGCCAAATGTCTTGCAGTTTGAATGTAGAAATGCAAGTTCTGTTTCTCTGTATTTGTGTTTATCATACATTTACTTTGGCAAGAATTTTTCTTTAGGTTTTAATTGTTTGAAAGTCTCATGCACTTAATAGATCATCTTGCTAGTTTGCAAATCATTGTGACTGCTTACTTATTTGATCAACCTCACAATTATGTTTATAAGGACTTTTTACATAATGAAATATAAAATACTTTGGAAAAAATCTAATAGAATTTGAGATAAGTATACCCATATACACAGAAAAGTAATTAGTTTGGATTTTATGTTTATAAATTTCCCATAAATTTAGAGATCCAGTTTTATATTTCTATCCAAGGTTTACATATGCATTCTTTATTTATTTGGAGGTGATAAAATACTGAACTAATGATGAAATATTTAAAGATCCCCTTTTGATTGATACAATAATTTTCTTAAAACCTTGATGATCCAAAGTCCTCTAGTATTTGAAGAAGAATGCACCATTTGGATATTGAATGTGCAGCACATATTTGAACACTTACTTAGCCAGGCACATTCGTGAGAAATGAAGAGTTAACAAGAAAACAGAAGTAAAACCTGCATCAAAATAATGTTGTTTTGGAGGAGAGAGAGACAGACAGACAGACACACTACTCTCTTCTCTGATGGAATGACCATTAAGCTTCTCTCCAGCTCCTTTCTTCATGGCTTCACCTTGCCTTGCTCAGGCCCGAACGTTTCTGAAACATCTTTCTTCCCAAGGACACCTCTGTGTATGCCTCAGTTGGCAATATTGCACTTGGCTTGGATCCACATAGCTCCTTAAAAAGATGGTTTTGCTCACTATCATTTTACTGTCTTAGAACCCCCCCCCCCAAGGAATCTTTAGCACATATCTGGACAAATTCCTGTCGGTATGCACTTATATTTTCCATTCCCTTTTTTTAATCCCATGCTTCTTAACATTTTCTCGCCATCACTTGCACTGATCTGTAAAACTCCTGTTTTCGAAGTAGTGCCACGTCTCACCCTGATGCACCTGTCCCGTGGGCCCCAGGGCAACACCGCATACAGTTACACTGGCCTGCATGCACATTTCTCCCAGTGGTACACATCCCTCTGAAAGTGGTGAGGGGTGACACAGAAACGTATTGTGAGCATTACTGTTTTAAAACTATGCCGATAACAGATATACCCTTCCATTTATATGACGTATTTCACCACCTGGTTTTTATTTTTCCATGTCTCCTACCGTGTGCCTCCCTGAGAACGCCTGTCTGCTCCTTTCACTCTCCTCATCATCTTCCAAGACTGTGGTGAATCATTACCTCCTTCTGGAACGCTCTCATACCCCATGTCTTTCCTGACTACAAGCCACAGTTCCCACTGTCTTCCCTGACCTGCACAATTTTTAACTTTTTATTTTTCTGGTTTTGTTTCTATTGTGTCCTCTTTCTAGATTGTAAAGTTCTTTTGGGTTCTGATGCCTAGCACATAATAAGTAACAAATTCCTTGTATCTCATGCATGAGCTGTTTATCTGTGTACTTCTCACACAGTGGCTTTCTGACTAGGGCTTATGAAGTGAAAAAATGTGGCCTTTAACACCTTGGAAACTTTCTTTACCTTCACTAAAATGGCAGGTATTAAAGTTGACAAAAATTAGGGGAAAACTCTTCATAAACCAAATACAAAGTGACTGACCTAACTAGGTTTCCTGTCACAATATTTTTTCATGATATTTGTGTAACAGCAACCAACAACCAAATACCTATTCTTTCCTTCCCTCCTTCCTTCCTTTCTTTCTTTTTTTTTTCTTCTTTCTTTCTTTTTGAGATAGTCAGAGAGCATGCAAGCAGGGGAGAGGCACAGAGGGAGAGAGAGAATCTATAGCAGGTGCCTTGCTCAGCATGGTGCCCAACATGGGTCTCAATCCCACCACCCTGAGGTCATGACCTGAGCTGAAATCAAGAGCCAGATGCTCAACCAACTGAGCCACCCAGACGCCCTGAAAATAACATTTTTTGCTGTTTTTTAGAGTTACACAATTTAGAGAAAGTATGTTTATACATTCCAGAATTTAATATTTTAGAAAATAAGTAGAATATTTTTTGCAATATGGGAAATATGTAGTCTGTCTTAAAATTCATTTCAGATTTGTAAAAAACAGTTCACATTTTAAATTTTTAGATAACATTTTTATAAGATTTTTGTAATATATAAGGCCACACTTGTGTTAGACCTCATTCATACCCTATTAAATTGTCTCACCTTCTCTTGCTTGTATTTTATTTTAACGTTTATTTATTTAAGGAGAGAGAGTGCATAGGCAGAGGAGAAGGGCAGAGAGAAAGAGAAGGAGAGAATCCCAAGCAATCTCCACCCTCAGCACAGAGCCTAATGTGGGGATCCGTCCCACAAACTGTGAGATCATGGCCTGAGCCAAATTCAAGAGTCAGACACTTACCTGATTGAGCCATCTCCTCTGTCTTTATATCAGAAAGTGATGAGCATAATTTCACTAACAACGATGAAAAACTAATTATGTTCTCATGAATCAGATGTCCTATAAAAACCATGTTATGTTTTCAACATAATTACTTTTTTTGAAAAAAGGGCATGTTTCAAAATATATTTAGGTGTGACTGGGTGGCTCAGTCAGTTGAGCGTCCTACCTCAGTTCAGGTCACAATCTCATGGTTCATGAGTTTGTGCCCCATGTTGGGGTCTGTCCTGACAGTTTAGAGCCTGGAGCCTGCTTCATAATCTGTGTCTCCTTCTCTCTCTGCCCATCCCCTGCTCATACTCTGTCTCTCAAAAATAATTAAATGTAAAAAAAAAAGTATTTAACATTATTTTAAAAATATTTTGCAGTGTTTATCAAAATGGATCTTTTTAGTTTATGAAATTAAGTCTTTTGAATTTCTGATTTATGCAAATAGTGAGTTACACTTGATGCAGTGTTTCCAAGATTAATTGTAGACATACAAGTTTTATCATGCCTCCTTTTTAAAATCATTAATAAATAGGAAACCATATTGTATAGCCAACAAAAGTATTTAAAAAGATAGATTTTGAAATGCCAGCTTATGCTCGCTGTAGTAAGTCAGATATTTGCTAAATGCCTATTATGTGCTACGAGTATAATATATATTTTAAATAATTTCAGAAAATTAGAAAGTAGATTTGAATAGCTGCTGACATAAAAGGATTTGGTACAAAGCATCACATGAGTAAATGCTAAATAACAGTATAGACAATAACTGCTACAGCAGTTAAAGGAAAGAAGTATGGATTCAGATTTGGAGAGTCTTAGAAGTGTTTCTGGAGAAAATGTAATATTTGGTTGAGCCACGAGGGATGGGAAGGATATTGCAGGGAAAAGTAACAGCGTGATTGGCCTCCAATAGGATGGAAACAGGGAAGGTAAAATTAGGGCAAAACTAGAATTTATTCATAAGTCAGGACAAATTAGTCTATAAACTTTTCATGGTAACCTCGATCCCCAATGTCTGAACTTGGACCTCCCTCCTTCACTTAGTTTACTGAAGCATCATCTTTTAACTGATACCCCTCTCTGTCTTCCTGTCAAGCACTGCTGGGTTTTTTAATGTGATTATGTCACTCCTATTTAAAATAAATCATTAAATAGATGATAGATAGATAGATAGATAAGTAGATAGATGATACATAGATAGATGGAAGATAGGTAATAGATGATAGATAAGTAGATAATTAGATGAGCGATGATAGAGTAGGCAGGTGCTAGAGAGATACATAAATATTCAACCTTGGGAATAAGGTCAAGTGGGAAGTAACAACATGGTCTCAATATCATAGTGGGCACTGTTTAAGAGGCCCGTGTCAGGAGGATTGAGCCACAGATGTAGCTGAGTTTGATTTTACCATTTACTGTTTGATAAGAGCCCAGACACTGTTAAAGTGTGGGTTTACTTGAAGATGTCTGTCCAGTACAGATCATAACCCCACAGCTCCTGGCTGCACCCCTGTAAGTGATTATGACATTGCATGCCACTCAGCGTGTGTACCTCTGAATGCATGTAAATACTCAGTTCTTCCAAGTGCTTTTGAAATCAGATAACCAGGCTTATCACCTTATAAGTTCCATTGTTGGTAAATTAATATTGTTGACACATTTCTTGTATATTTCTAGAAGCACCTTGTTTTGAAATCTTTGAAAACTTAATAGTCTTTGCCTTAAGATCTTCCCTTCCATGACAGTCATTCTTCCCCTCCGCCTCAATGGCACCCTCGTATTTTATTCAGATTTGCAGGGCTCATGTATGGAGAGATGAAGTTTCAACCACACTGAGACACAACTGCGATAGATTTCGATTTGTGCCCAGTTTTTCCACAGCTTCCAGTAACTGCACCCACTCTCTGGATGGCTCCTGCCGCACCAGGGCCATCCACGGCTGAGCTGATGGAGCACTGCACCAGCATCAGGGCTGTCCTTCCCCACCCCCCACGGCTGCCTGTCCAGAACCTTCCTCCGCATGGTCTCTAGCTTCCCTTACGTCCAAACACCATTCCCTCCATATAGCAAGTGTCTTCCTACTTTCAGGCCTGGGGTCATACATATTATTTTTCTGTCTGAAATGTCCTTTGCTCCTTTGCCTCTTGGTTACCTGTGTTTATTTAAGACAGAGTTCAAGTGTCACTTTATAGATGCAGCCTTCTCCCTCTGGATCTTAGCACCTTGTCAGCGCTTCGCCATGAGGCCACAACACACATTTATGAGGTGCTTCATGGGGTGGGTGTTGTGGGAACCTTTTGAGAATAAAAGTCAAATAAAACACCAGCCCTGCCTTCGTGGCTGGTACAGTGTGGCAGAAAGCTAGCAGCCTGGCGGGAGTGTGTGCTGCTCATTGACAGCACACAGTTTTTTATTAAAAGCGTATATTTACCTGGCTTTGACTAGAAGACAGGAAGTTCTTCCTGGCAAAGATGTGGCACAAAATTATAAAACAGTTTCTAGATACTTAGAGCAGAGATCTTGAAGTCATTGCAGCTGACTGGGTGGCCTTGTTCAAATACTCTCACTAGGTCTCCGATTCCTGATTGATAACCAATAGCTATTGGTTTTCTTTTTACCATTATTATCATAGTTGATTCAAAATAATTATTGTTAATTGTTGGGCTCAGACTGTGACACTTAATGTCACAGTGTATATTTTAAAATTTACCCTACAAGCAAATTGCATTCATTACAAAGTATAAAATGAGTATTAGTAAGACCAGAGCAGAGATTTAAGACATTTCAGCGTTAATATTGACAGGTCTATTTGTACTCATCTATACAAAACTTTGTTTCCTTGGAATATATTTCATATATAAGCTTCTTAAATGGATGAGCAGACTTGAGCAAAGGCTTCGAGTACTTTCAGAGTGTTGATATGGCCAGACTGATCTTTTAATGAACGTGTTTTCCTTTAATGTCCAGTCTGTGTGGCAAACTGGACTGTGTGGCAAAACACACACTATAGGGGCGCCTGGATGGCTCAGTGGGTTAAGTGTCTAACTTAGGCTCAGGTCATGATCTCACAGCTTGTGTGTCTGAGCCCCGCATCGGGCTTTGTGTTGACAGCTCAGAGCCTGGAGCCTGCTTCAGATTCTGTGTCTCCCTCTTTTGCTCTGCCCCTCCCCCTCTCATGCTTGCTCTCTCTCTCTCAAGAATAAATAAACATTATTTTTTAAAAATCAACACATTATAAGCTGAAAGGTAAGAATGTGAAACACATGTGTCAGCCCAAAGAGCTGAGCTGTCACAACATCAAGGTTTGCAAGTAGGAGCAAAAGAATTCAAGGTGTAGAGTTTCGGGAGAGATTTGTTTTCAGCTGGGAGAGGACTGGCATTGCTAATATAAAATAAACACTGCAAACAGTGTGCACTTGTGGCTTGGAAAAGTAGGACCTCACAAAATATGTATCTTCTAGAGACTGGAATATAAATGCTAAATACAGTCATTTAACTCCTTAAAAACCAATTTTGTAGAGTGTCCTAAAGTTTGCCAACATTGCCAATAATTAAAACTTACCTAGAGATTTCTCCAACCCGGGAAGTTAACTACTGGCTGTACTTACTTGCTCTGAGAGACTAGGAGAAATGGATAGAGAGCCTAATAAATTTGCCCACCCCCAAGTTGAGATTGTTCTGTGTTTTTGTTAACAGAGATCTCAATTCAGGTGAGATATCAGGCACAGTATACTAGAAATAGGTAAACTTGACTAATTTTTTTTTTTTTTATCTCTTGTCAGTCAGTATTCTTAGTGCTATGCATGTGCCAAAGTATTTAATTCTTTCAATAGCCCCATGAGGAAGGTTCTGTGTCCTCACTGACTTCATCTCACAGTTGAGAGAATAGATGTGCAGACAGTTGAAAAACTCGTTCAAGTTCTCAGTCGGTGTTAAAGATCTGCACCCAATGAATCTAACTCCACAGCTCCTACCTATGTGACCTGTCAAGATCATGGTTGTTAACATGTGCTCCTGTGCGCACTTATAAAAACCTCGCCATAGGGCACCTGGGGGGCTTAGTCAGTTGAGTATCTGACTCTGACTTCAGCTCAGGTCATGTTCTCACAGTTCATGTGACAGAGCCCTGCGTCGGGCTCTCTGCTGACACTGTTGAACCTGCTTAGTATTCTCTCTCCCTCACTCTCCCTGACCCTCCCCCATTTTCTCTCTCTCCCCCTCTTTCTTTCCCTCCTGACTCACAGATTAACACTTTTCCTCTCAAATAAGTAAACTTAAAAAAAAAAAAAAAAAAAAAAACCTAAAACCTCACACAGCTGAATATTCTGGGCAGAGTCATAAGCCTGAAAGATGATATAATCTCAAGGTGCTAGGACTTGTCAGTTAAGCATCATGTGAGAAACCCCTTGAATGTGATTAGCTCCAGTGCTAAGATGTAAAAATCTTTCTTGCTAATCCACGCAAAAAGCCTGTGATAGGTAAATGCATGGGATCAACTTTACACGGAGCA
The DNA here is from genome assembly GCF_003009895.1 of Hyaena hyaena. Lineage (NCBI taxonomy): Eukaryota > Metazoa > Chordata > Mammalia > Carnivora > Hyaenidae > Hyaena > Hyaena hyaena. The sequence continues at coordinate 317,281 of NW_024082085.1, read as the reverse complement.
TAAACTGTTGCAAATGAATGGGTTTCTGAGCTTAATTATGTTGCACTGAGTGCAGAAATAACCCAAATGGGTACTCCTTTGTCGGAGAAGGATTGCCAGAAGATACTGCCAGACATTACATAGTATGTGTGTATTTATTTATTCATTTAGGGCAGTGTTTAAAAACGCAATAAAAAAATCTTCAGTCTTCCTTCTGAAATTCATAACTGAGCATGAATCCCAATGGCCATTATGTGTCACTCTTATAGCAGATGGCATTAAGTAGCAAGCCTGTATTATAAAATTATTTAACCAGTAAGTTAATAATTTATACAAAGGGATCATTTTGGCACCTCATGTCTGTTTATCCAGTGTTGTTATAGCTGATGCTATTCAAGTACATTTCTTCTATGATTTCACTTCACCCTTTTTCATAGAAATATGTTTTCCAGTGAGTGTGGCTAATTGCATTTGATTAGAAGTGTGCATAAAACTCTCTAACACCCTTGATGACCTTCTCATGTGTACTTCGACCATATTTTTTTCAAAGTCCACATCTTCCTCTGTCACCCCTGCCCACCCACAAAAAGGGACTTTCCTCCCGTGTCCCCATGTCCCACGCTGAATGCATCATGGCATCCTGTCTATTATACCTACTTGTGTCTCTCAGTGCTTTCTACTTTCCCTGTCAATGCAGCCAGAATCCAAGCGCCATCTTCTGATTAACAGCAATCTGAGCACGTGGTTGGTGTTTAGTAAGTTTATTAAGTAAATGAATGTATAAATGTAGTCAGGAAACCACAATTTCCATAGAGTTCAGTATGGAATCATGAATGTCTTATATGGCTTCCTCCTACCCTATTTTATTTCTGTTTTAGTTCGACTCATGGCTCCCTCAGAACTGAAAGCAGGCTGTATTCCTCCACGTTTGCTATCCCCCAAGCCATCTTTGAGAAAGGAAGAGCACTTGAACGTTTCTTATGTTTTTTTTGAAAGACTTCAATGCAAGCTTTCAATATACATGTAAAATAAAGGAATATGAAGGTGGCTGAGCCAAGTGGCAATGAAAAGTCATAAAATATCAGAAAATATTAATAGTAAAATTTGCCAGGTTAAGATAGGGCAGATTGTAGGCAAGGATAATACAAAAAGCTGGGTGAAGAAACCACTAGAATAGAAACTGAATCCTAAATTTGGTTCTAAACTTCTTGTGGGACATCAGAGAGGTCCAATGTCCTGTTTTCCTTTTTTATTTTTGACATATCATTGACACAGTGTGACACTAGATTCAGGTGTACAACATAGTGATTCAACATGTCTACCCATTTTGCTGTGCTCACCACACCTGTAGCTGCCCTCCATCAGCACACGACACGGCCACAGCACCAGTGACTATTCCCTGTGCTGTGCCTCTCATCCCTGGGACTCATTCCTTCCATAACCCGATGTCTGTGTCTCCCTCTCCCCTTCACTCATTTTGTCTATCCCCCCAGCCCTTCCTCTCTGGCAACTATCAGTTCATCCTATGTTCATGGGTCTGTTTCTGCTTCTTTAATATATTTGTTGACTTTGTGTGTATGTGTTGCTGTGTATTGTTTTTTAGGTTCTTCATGTAAGTGAAATCATAGGGCATTTATCTCTATCTGCCTTATTTCAGTTAGCATAATGTCCTCTATGTTCATCCATACTGTCGCAAATGACATATCATTCTTTTTCATGGTTGCGTACTATTCCGCTGTGTGTGTGTGTGTGAGAGAGAGAGAGAGAGAGAGAGAGAGAGAGACATCTTCCTTAGTCATTTGTCTACCAATGGACACTTAGGTTGCTTCCATATCTTTGCCATTGTAAATAATGCTGCAATAAACAGAAGGGTGTATATATCTTTTCCTTTCAAATGAGTGGGTTTCCTTTTCTTTGGGTAAATACCCAGTAGCGGCATTACTGAATTGTATGGTAGCATTATTTTTAATATGAGGGAGAACCTCCATATTGGTTCCCATAGTTGCTGCACCAGTTTACATTCCTAGCAACAGTGCACAAAGGAGAGCTTCAGCTTCTTCATCCAGAGATTGTATGCAATCCTGCACCCCTAGAATCCTATGATTACTTATGAAAGAAGTATTCCTCATAGGAATAATGTCTGTTATATTGCTTTCCCTTATATTTGTGTTGCCCCACACTCTTTGTAGCCAGTAATGGTCCTCATGAAACCCTGACTACCTATCAGCCTTACTTCTACGATCTTTTCATATTCTAAGTCACAGTAACCTAAAGAAGCATGTGCTACTGTGAGTATGTCATTGAGTAAACTACCTTAACTAACTTTAGTTAAGTTAACTAAACTTAACATTGAGTTAAGTAAGTTGTCCAAGGTCAATTCATAGAACCTGGTCCTGAGATTCACAGGCAGTAGTCTTGGCTCCATAATGTGTCATCCCAGCCACTGGGCAACATGCCCCCATTGAATTCAGGAACTGAGGTAGGTCTTGAAGTCAGAGGGAGGCTTGTCATCAAAAAGTATGTGCTGCATGAGAACAAATAGTTAAAGCCATGAAATAATCCATGATAAAAGATGTTTATGTAAAAGGTAACAAAGAGAGGATATTCACTCTGCACGCATCAGAGCATGTGTTATCAAAGAGATGGCATCTGAACCACCTCTCTAATGCTGAGTACACCTGACAGGTGGAGAAAAGTCCTGGGAAGTCAAGTTGCTAAGAACAGATATGGAAATGGCTAGGTGTTGAGGTTGAGTTAATGGTATAAGGATAAGAAAACTTGTACTGAATTAAAATCTCAAAGGTGTAAATACCAGGATAGATATTTAATCTTAATGCCAACGGCAATGTGGAATTAGTAAAATTTTGAGCACCTTCACACATTTGGAATTTTTAAAGACAGTAACTTTTTATGGTAGTGCAGAAGAAAGCAATTGTCCCAGGAGCAAGGGCTGCCATTCACCCCGCCTTCACACCCAACTCTGGTTGGTAAGAAACAGAGTTACAGTGTAAGCAGTCAAATTTTGTTGTGCAAAAGTAAAGAACAGTATCTACAACTCTAATAAGAGACAAGCATATGGGAAGACACATCCTTTAAATAATAGAGGTGCATAAAACACACATGAGAAGCACACACACCACTGTCAGAATCAAGTCTCGTTTGCCGGTAGCGACTGCAGGCACGCATTCATGAGAACAGTGCGCATTTCAGTTCCATTCAGTGCCTGTTGATACACGCTAACAGCCTGCATATAACCCAGACTGCTTGCCTTGAGACAGGAATATTGCATTATGCTCATACATAAAACAGTGCTGAATGCATAGTGGAAACTCTACACATAGGTTTATAGACTTGGTAAAGTGAGAACTTTCATATTACATGTTCCACCATAGAGCACACTTCGTTCATAACTGTCATTTTGATGCTATTTCATTTTATATACTTATGACTATGATTTATCATTAAATTTTAAGTATATTTTTAAAGTATCATGTAGCAATTTTATATAGCTTTTATGCCTAGGATTTTTCAGTGGAAACACATTGCTAATTAGCTTTTATTTAGCAGAAGAAAAGAATAAAATGTTTGAGAGACCAATTTTCTTTAAACATGAGAAGAGCAGCAGGTGACCTCACCACTGGGGACCATCTGATAACATTGCTACTGTAAGACAGGAGCGGGGTATGAAGGCTAAGAAAAGTGTAGTGGCTCAACACGAGGTCATCTCCTTTTGAGAAGAAAAGAGGACACAGAAGTTAGCTGAAAAAAACAAAGTATCCAGAGGTAACAGGAAGGAGAAAATGTCATAAGTCTTTAGCTGTCATCCATTATACTACATCATGGGTTTTGGCTTTCCTAATATTACTCATTGTTTAGTTCTTTCTGTTTGTCAGTAAAATGTCACAGACATCTACGGGGAAGGCTGCTCATTTTCCTGACACTTTGATGGTTGGTGTTGAAATCAGTCACCTGTAGTAGACCATTTTGTACCAAACACAATATTGTTATCTGTGTTACCTGCTGGATTCATGATTTATGTCTTTGCAAGGCTGATTTACACTTCATTATTCTTCCCTTGACCTGAATTGAATCCTTAAGAAATAAGAGTTGAAAACATACGGAGAAAAATTGTCAAAATATGCTAAAATGTTTTACTACTATTGAAACATATCCAAGATACCCTTGGAAGGTGTTGCTTGAAAGAGTCAGAGGACAAAAAAAGGTAAATGTCTTGGAATAGCTCTCTTTGCACATAGAATTGTGTTTGTTTGGTTTTCGTTTTAGAAAGGAAGAGGGTTTCATTTCAATATAAATATGGACCCATTTTCCTGGAAATGATAGTCTAAGAATAGGCTATTAAACCCTGTACGTACATGTATGCCTATCCATCTACAGGTGTATAAATATAAATATGTACTTATATTATTTATATTTATATTTATATACTTAATAGGGAAAGGATAGATAGATGTTTCTCATATATATATATATATATATACACACATGTACTCCTTAAGACCAATGATTAGGAAAGAACAACACCATCTATATGAATTTTCTAGGGCTGCCATAACAAATCACTATTAAACTGGTACCTTAGAACAACAGACATTTCATTCTCTTCCAGTTCTCTAGGTGGGAGTCTGAAATCAATATGTCAATGGGACCAAGCTCCCTCTAGGGCTCTAGGGGAGGAAGCTTCTTGCCTGTTCTGAACCTTGGCATTGCTTGATTGCCACTGCACCTGACCCTCTCTGACCCCATTCTTACCTGGCCTTCTTCCCTGGGTGTCTCTGTGTCTCTGTGTTTGAATTTCCCTGTCCTTTCTCTTATGAAAACACTAGTAAGGCCCAGCCTACTCCAGTATAACTGGTATAACTAGTATAACTAACTAATTACATCTGCAAAACCCTACTTCCAGATAAGGCCACATTCTGAGCTTCTAAATGGACATGAATTTGGGGGAACCTATTCAACTTGGCATACCATTGAAGTGCGCATGTGGGGTACCTGCCGTTGTTCAGTCATGACTCAGAAACTCCAGCACTAGTCTTCAGCCTTGTTTCTTTCCTTATTTCTTCTCTCTCTCTTTTTATATTTTTATTTTATTTTATTATTTTTTTACAAATAGTTTATTGTCAAATTAGTTTCCACATAACACTCAGTGCTCATCCCCACAAGTGTCCTTCTCCATGCCCATCCCCCCTTCCCCCCCACCTCCAGCCCTCAGTTTTTGTCAGCATTCAAGAGTCTCTCATGGTTTGCCTCTCTCCCTTTCCCCCACCATTTCCGCCCTTCTTCTCCCCCTTGTTCCTCCGTCAAGTTCCTCCTAATCCTCCTATATGTGCAAACATATGATATTTGTCCTTCTCTGCCTGACTTATTTCGCTCAGCATAACACCCTCAAGGTCCATCCATGTTGCTACACATGGCCAGATTTCATTGTTTCTCATTGCCATGTAGTATTCCATGGTATAGATAAATCACATCTTCTTGATCCATTCATCTGTGGATGGACACTTAGGCTCTTTCCATGTTTTAGCTATTGTGGAGAGTGCTGCTATGAACATTGGGGTACACGTGCTCCTATGCCTCAGCATTTCTGTATCCCTTGGGTAAATTCCTAGCAGTGCTATTGCTGGGTCCTAGGGGAGTTCTATTGTTAGTTTCCTGAGGAACCTCCACACTGTTTTCCAGAGGGGCTGTACCCGTTTACATTCCCACCAACAGTGTAGGAGGGTGCCCGTTTCTCCACATCCTCGCCAGCATCTAGAGTTCTCTGATTGGCTCATTTTAGCCACTCTGACTGGCGTGAGGTGGTATCTCAGTGTGGTTTTGATTTGTATTTCCCTGATGAGGAGGGATGCTGAGCATCGTTTCATGTGTCTGTTGGCCATCTGGATGTCCTCTTTGGAGAAGTGTCTGTTCATGTCTTCTGCCCATTTCTTCACTGGGTTGTTTGTTTTTCGGGCGTGTAGTTTGGTGAGTTCCTTATAGATTCTGGATATTAACCCTTTATCTGATATGTCATTTGCAACTATCTTTTCCCATTCCGTTGGTCTCTCTCTTTTTTTAAATTTTCATTTATTTTTGAGAGAGAGAGAAAGAGAGAGCACAAGGGGGAAGGGACAGAGAGAGAGAGGGAGACAAATAATCCAAAGCAGGATCCAGGCTCTGAGTTGTCAGCACAAAGCCCAATGTAGGGCTCAGACCCACAAACCATGAGATCATGACCTGAGCTGTAGTTAGAGGCCTAACCAACTAAGCCACCCAGGTGTCCATCTTTCCTTATTTCTATGTTGAGTTTCAAGAAAATAATTGAACTCTTCAAAAATTCTGATCCCTTCATATCCTCATTGTTTGTATAAACAAGAGCTTTGGGGGAATTCTAGGGGAAATCCATATAACTTTCTGAAGGATTTCTGTGAATGTACCTTAGAGTAGAAGATTAAAAAAGTGAAGGAAATTGTAGGAAGTAGAGGAACTTTGGGCAATTTGTTTTATTTCTAGTAATTTCTTGATCATGCAGTCTTAGGAGAATATATAAATTCTTCAGAATAAAGCTGGTTAATGGGCTGCCTGAGTGGCTCAGTTGGTTAAGCATCCAATTCTTGATTTCAGCTCAGATAATGGTCTCATGATTTGTGGGTTTGAGCCCCTCATCAGGCTCTGTGCTGACAGTGCAGATCCTGCTTGGGATTCTCTCTCTCCCTCTCTGTCCACCCCTCTCCTTGTGTTCTCTGTTTCAAAATAAATAAAAATTGAGAACACACACACAATTTAAAAATAAAATATAGCTGGTTAATTCATTTATTATGACAAAATATGAGTCAAATTCTATCAATCATCACAAAAGAAACAGAGAAAACCAGTATCTACCTAGGTGATAGAATTTGCTAAATCTAAGAAGACAAAGGTAAACGTGAAATTCTGCATGTAAACATAACGAGCACATTTTGATATGCACCAAACATCAACATTTTGATGATTCAAATTGAGCATGGAGGAGAAACATTTTATAGGGACACATGTGAAACTCACCTGTTTTCTTTTGGCTGAATCAGCATGCATGTGTGTGCATGTGTGTGTACCTTATATATATACATATATATATGTATATATATATGTATATATATGTATATATATATGTGTGTATATATATGTGTATATATATGTGTATATATGTATATATATGTGTATGTGTGTATGTGTGTATATATGTGTGTATATGTATATATATGTATATATATGTATATATGTGTGTATATGTATATATATGTATATATATGTATATATGTATATGTATACGTGTATGTATATGTATATATGTGTGTATATATATGTATATATATGTATATATGTGTGTATATATATATATGGTGTGTGTGTGTATATATATAATGCATATATATACATTATATATACATGCATACATATAGGCCTATGTATGCATATGTGTATATATATATATATATAGGCCTGACTTTGTCTTTCTGTCAAGTCAGAATATGCTTTAAAACTGAGTGTCAAAAATTGAACTGTGAGGTTTTAAGGGAAAAATGGTGTATATGTATTCTATATTATGGTGGATATTAATAAGATGAGTTCTACATAATTAAGAGTTCTTAAATTAAGCAATCTAATGATCACTTGATAGAAGTGAGGTTATATAGTCAGGACAGGAAAATTCTTTAAGGTGTATGTGATAGTTATTCTTAAATACTTGGATGGCTGCCGTGGATTACCCCAAGTAGACTTGCTCTAGACCTGTGAATGAGCGGCACAGTCAGGTTTCAATGAGATATGTGTGAAGGGGAGTATTTCTGTTGAAGTCCCTTAGAAGGTCTTCTGGATATTTTAAAACCAAACATATCTAAAGACGTATTAGATCTATCTTTATAAGATCTACATCTCAGTGATATATTTGTGTTTGTATCATAGAACTTGAGAGTAGGACTAACTACTTAACAAAGAGTGGTGAGAATGGGCTACAAATCTACATATGGAAAAGCTGTTCAAACTGTGAGAATTTTCACCATCCCCACCAGTTGTTTTAAAGTCAATTTAATAGAGTTACCTAGTTCCCAACCTATTGGGGAAAGTGGCAGAATAATTTTTGGTTTACTTTCCAAAACACAGACATTAATCGTATAAATAAAACTCTTTCCAAATCATTTGACCAAAATCCATGAAACAGAAACATCTGTTGTTCAGACTCATCCAAACTATACCTTATTATGTATTCTGTATTTATAAGCCACAAAAAGATAATGCACACTAGTTGTTGAAGTCTATATACTTTCATGCATTATTTATAAAGTCAGTAAAAATTTCAACTATTTACATAATAATTGATGTTAGCAGTAAGAGTATGAGGTTATAAATAGTTCCCAAGTGCCAATAAATGCCATTGGTGGAGATAAATAGAAAAAGGTGATTTTATCACAGCTGATTTAATGCTGTTTTTCTTTTATATTTCAACAAAGCCAATGGGATCTTGGCAGTGGATAGATAGATAGGAACACATTTTATAGTATTAGAAATAATGTTTAAATCATATTTGTGTATGTGAGCGTTGTGCAGATGATGACTATAAGACTTCAACGCTTTTGAGGTATTAGGTAAATTTCAGTATCTCTTGAATAATATTAAGTTTAGTGACAAGATTTTGTATATTCACTCAAAGGAAACTTCACATTGGATTGTTTGTCCTGCTTCATTAGTTAGTAAGGGCAGCTGAAAACTTTGAAATGCAACTTTGACAAACCAAAGGTGTGTTGCTGTTGTTTTTTTTAAATTTTTTCTAATGTTTATTTATTTTTGAAAGAGAGTGATGGACATACAGAGCATGAGTGGAGGAGGGACAGAGAGATAGGGAGATACAGAAGCAGAATCTAGGCTCTGAGCTGTCAGCACAGGGCCCGACCTGCAGCTTAAATTCATGAACTGTGAGATCATAACCTGAGCCAGTCAGACGTTTAACCAACTGAGCTACCCAGTAACCCCTACTGTTTAATTGTATTGCATCAAGTAGGCATTTTGTTTATAGAGAATTATTAAAACCAAAGTGATTAAATATGTGGGTGATTTGAGTTTATTTTGTTTTCCTTTGAATGTGGAGATAATGGAAATAAACTTCATAAACTCCATAGGATTTATGTTTTATTAAAACTAATAATATTAAGGTCCTTTTGATGGATATCTCCATAGATCTGAGCAAAATTATTCTCTGTTACCTTTATTCATAATGTTGTAAGTTGGTTATGTTTACCTCTAAGTGTCTTTACACATAAGGACACTTAGCAGCTTGTTGTCTCGTAGCTTGTCTCAGTGACTTCATTTAGAAGATAACACCTATACCTTAAAACAAAACAACAAAGAAACCAAAGTAATTTTAAAGTAACATGTTTATGTCATAGTACGTTTTTACTCTGTGGTCCTGTCCTCAGTGCCTCCCTGCAATGGCATTCTTCCTGTCTTCCAAGGAAACTTCCAGGGAAGTTTTTCAGTAGAGAAAAGGACAGTCTTCAAGACTTTGAATATGCCTCTAACAATGGAATGTTTGCCCCTAGTGGTTTTCTTCTCTTTTCTCCATGTGAGTTCTTTGCATGCTGTTATCTTTGGCCCCTATTCAACTCTTGGGAGGATTCAGGCTTTTCAAGACTCTCCACACCAAGGAATTACTAGGTCTCCTTTCTTAGAAGCAAGAATAGATCAAAGAGGTGATACACTTGTGTGGATTCTACATATTTACCAACAAAAAACAAGAAATCTTTGTGTGACAGTAAAGGAACATTACCCTAGGTTTGTGTGTGTGTGTGTGTGTGTGTGTGTGTCTATCTGTCTGAGTGTTATATTTTTTTTTTTTACTTGCTGGATGCTGGGCACCCCCACCTGCCCTCCTATGCCTAGGAATTTATGGGTGTCAAGATCATTGACTCAGAGGAAGCAATAGATATGAAGTAAACTTACTATTCACATTTCATTACATAGTAAACAGCAAAAGTATTCTTTAATTAAGAAGGCTCAGGTTCAGTGAACAGTGACACACCAAAGGGTGTGTTGTTCTTACATTAAAGTAGTTAAGGGGTGGGCCCAAGAGAGCTCCTCTCCTCTCCCTTCCCCAGCGAAAGGCTGGGGTTTGTGTAGCTTGCTTTTCCCCTTCATGCTAGGGAGGGAGATTCCTGAGTTTTCTTATTGCTTGCCTAGATGTGAGGCAAGGGGCAAGGGGGCAGGATGGCTTGAGAGTTGTTGACAGTCAACTTCAACAATGGAAGAAGATGATCTCAGGGTGAGAACGGAGAAAGACAAGGCATCCCTAGATGCTTGATCAGTCCATCCTGTGCTAGAGATACTAAGTACCATTCACTGAGCAGTTCAAGAAGGAGAGAAACTAGTTTGGTTAACTGACAGTGTAAGCATTACCTGTAAGACATCACCCATGTTTTCTGAGAAGAAAGTTTGGGGGAGCATAAAATGATTCTTACTACCTTTTTTTTTTTTGAAGATTAGAGAGAATTGCAGTCAGCATTATGATTTTAACAATAAATTCTATTGCTGATTGTTTTTGTTGTTGTTGTTTTAGGAATTCCTGATTGTCTACCATAAGAACTTATGTTTTATGTTTTCCATTAGATTTTTCTTAATTTCAGAGAGCAGGAAGGGCTAGAGGTGACTCTGTTATCTGCTCTAAAACTTGTCTGCGCCCCCAGCCCCCAAATTTAAAACTTGAATGTTTGATTACTGACATGCAAATGACTCTGTGATGTTGGCAATCCTTCAAATTGCTTGAGATAGTAATCAAAAGATCCACCATCTAAGGTGTGATTAATGGGCACCTCAGATCCTGGGTGCTGCTTCTCTTCTCTCCTCTGATCACCTTCCTCTGGATATGCCACTAAAATGTAGTCTATAGATGAAACAAGGTGTGTCAGAACATTAGTACCTGTGTCAGTCCAGAATGGAGGGTGAGCTGAGGTGGCAGGTCCCAGTCTAACAAGGAGAAATAACAAGCTGTATGTCTTAATCATGCATAGTTTCCATGTGGCCCAATGATCTCAAGTAATGGTCAAGACAGTATTCTTTGAAGGTTAGATAAATTCTGTGTATTTTGAAGAGGATATTCTTCAATATTACAGAACTGAATAAAATCTATTTCTCTCAGGGAGAAAGATTTTATACCCAGTTCAATGTTATAATGAGTTACTATATATGGAATATCTATAGAAAAAATTGAGCAATCCACTTTCTTGAAATTTTAACTTAAGGATGTATCTTTCCCCATCAGGTGATGAGCACAAAATTGTGTTTTTGTTTTTATACTGTTTCTTGTCAAATCAAAAATCACTCAAAAAACTCATGTGAAATACTTATTTACTAACCTTCAGTAATTTATTTGCTGAAATCTGAAGAACCAGGAGTTCAAACTTAAAATACTTTGGCCAATATTATTTGTATTTTTAATGCTAAAATTAATATATTTATATTCCAAATCTGTTTCCAAGATTATTACTACCATTTGGTCCTTTATAGGTTGTCATACTTCCAATTTATTCAAATCGCAAATGAGTTTGGATGGTCTCAGCTCTATAAAAAAGTTAATGGGAAGAACCACAAACCTGGGAGTAAAGGAAACAATGAGCAAAGAAGAGATAAAGGTTAAATGAGTTTCAAGTAATTAAAACAGTGGTATCTTTCGAAGGATCTTGGAAGTTGTCAAAGGTAAAATTTAGAAGATGAATCTGTTCTTATACATATTGATCATGAAACACAAGAACGTGTTCAGGATATAATGGAATGTAAAGAATGTAGCTCAGTATCATTTTGGAAAGTAGATCTGGAGAGTATTGGCCTGCCATTCCTAATTAGGCCCTTAATAACCAACAATTTCTGTAGAAGAAAACTGTAGCAGCTGAAAACTGGTATTTGTAACTTGTACAGTATTATCATATCTAATGCTTTATATAATCATTCTGCTTGTTGAAGTGTTGGACCTAAGATGAATTGGAGAAAAGCAAATGAAGGCTTTTCATTTAATCCAGGGAAGAAGGCACTGTCTTTGCCGTAGGTTCCAAGGTAAGAGAGAATTCAAAAAAAATGGAAAGCTCCTTGGATGATCTACAGTAGAAAGGCATATGTAATGGAAGACATTGTCTAAGAAAGCACTGGAACTGGAATGCAACTTCCCACTAATAAAGATAGACACAGAGGAGAGATGTGAAATACATTGGATGGAAATGAGAAACACAGTAAAAGTATTTTAGTGAGACAGCTGAGAAAGAAAATAAGGTTAGATAAAATCATCAGAGAAGTTAAGTAATGCCTAGGGTTTAAGCCTTGGGTTAAGGAAGAATCTGGGGAAATCCGTAAGAAAAGTGAGAGCATACAGACGTTTAGCAATATTTGATAGTTTAGTTTCAAAAGAACATAAAAGGTATTTGTTAGAGAATGTGTTTATAAGGAAAACCGAAGAGGAAGAGAGGCATTAGCTTTAGTCCTCTTCAGTAATCATGGCACATTGGAGTGAGATGTTTTGTTGGCAGAATTGATGACAATATTTTCCTGAGAGTGATTGATACTAAAGTATGTGGACAGCACCACAGCCCCTTCTACTCCCTTTAGGATCCGGTTTGTGCAATGACAAGCTCACAGATAGTAACCTACAGCCACTCCAAAGGAACGGGGTATTCCAGAGTGTTCTGCTGCACTGAGGCTCATGATTTGACTCCCTGTTTTTATTCTGTACAGAAGTTTCTTCCTGTGTCCCACAAAGAAAAATCTATTTTCCTGTATGACTTGTCATATGAAGAAAGGGTGAGAGAAAATATAAAAGATGGGTAAGTTTCAACTTGGACTCACATCAAATATGACGAAAAAAATAAAGATAAGAAAAGAAGAAAAAGAGGAAAGAAAGACAGACAGACAGATGGAAAGAAAGAAAGAAAGAAAGAAAGAAAGAAAAGCAAGCAAGCAAGCAGAGAAAAGGAAGTGAAGGGATAGGAAAGGAATGGAAACCCACCAAAGAAACCATTGAAAATTGATAAATGAAAGGCTAAAGTCCTTGACTCAGATTGACTCAGAGAAGATAAATACCAGAGTGAGGGCCTCATGAGACGTGAAAAGATAGACAGGGTACAGAGCAGACAACTGACAGCTGAGGAAAGGAGAAACATCTCCATGGAAATGGCAAGGGAAGAATTCTTCCCTTGTCATCAGGAGAAAGAAAGCTATATACATTTTGTCAGAGTAAATAGGGAGTTCTGTGGCCACGTGAAGACACACATGCAATTTTATCAAGAACACTTCTGGCGTGTGGCTAAACGTGGAAGACCATGCTGTAGAAAAACACACCAGGAGCTAAACCCGCTGCCTGCATGTAGGAAATAAAATAGAAGGATCCTATGAAATGTCAGCCCCTGCAGTTTTCCAAGGTCCTCATGTTGTCTCTGGCATGCCGTGAGCTCATCATCATATCAAATGAATAAAAGATTAATGGGGGATTAAGGGAAGAGTGGATACATGACTTAGATAAGTGGCCAAAAGTTTAACAATATGGAAAAAATTTAAAAAAATAAAATTTAACAATATGACAAGATTCTGCGCCAAGCATGAGAGCCTGTGTTAGCTTTGAGGGACAGAGTTTGGTCAGAGTGTCAGATACTTGCCGAGGAGACATAGCATGAAACGGAACCAGTCAGATTTCAGAAAACCGTGGGCAGTGTGATACCAGTTGGAGAATCAAATACCTCTATTTGAAGGAATATAAATGGAAATGCCTAGAAAATGGTCTTTAAGGAAAGATATAAATTAGTACTACTTTTTACTTGGTTCTTGTTGAGGGAGAAGGATCGTCTGTGTGCATATCTGTGAACACCTTCTGGGAGGTAGGACTCCTGACTCCTGCTGGTGCCATTTTGTTCCAGGGGCACGAGGGCCCATACTGAAAGGTGAGAAGGCAGCCCTTTCCATTGTATCTTCTGCTCTTGATTTTTATTTTTAAGTTTTACAACAGGAATCCATTCAGGTATATCCCTTATGAGTGAAAATGATATTGAGAGAAGAATGATCAAGCAGATAATTCTCTGCTTTCTGTTTGTTTCAGGCTGGTACTGAGGTATATGTACAGGTTGAATTAGTTGTAAGGAAATGTAAGGATTCTCTTCACAGTATGTTATGAGTTCAAGGCGGAAGACCCGGGAGGACTTTGTGCACGTGGTCAAGGAGAAGGTTTATAAGGTGTGCATATGTACATGGCAGACACAGGCAACGTCTGTCTGGAGAGGTGGTTGGGACACAGCAAAGTACAGTTTAGAGTCTGTGGAAGGCATTCCCGAACTGAGGGCCAAAAGGCAATGGTGAACTGCAGGGTAAGAGCAGTGAGGAAAATTAGGAGTTTTGATAAACTCTCTCACACAGAAAGAAACAAGAAGGTAATCCAGTGGATTATTGAAGTAAAAGTCAAGGAGTCACTAGACACCTGTAACCCCATAGTAAAATCAACAGATTTGGTAAGAAATTTAGCAACAGGAGAGAAAGGAGTAGCTTATGGGAAGAGAAGCAGCTTTGTGGTCAAACAGAAGGAAGGTGAATTCTTGAGTTCTCTACTTACAAGAGCTCTTCCATAGAAGGGGTTTAATAATAATAATTTTGTGTAGGGATTTTGCTGTGGTATTAATGCACCTGTATGAGTTACATGGAGAGTGCATGTCGTTGCGTCCTACATTTCCTGACTCATAGACGCCATTAATGTGGACTGATCATAGATCCTCACCACAAACGCAGTGGTGGAGAAAGAGCCAGCAAACTGGAATGCTCCTCTCTTCCTAGGACTTGTGTGGAAGTTAATTGTGCAACTCTTTCCTTAATGCCTGATGTCTTGCTAGACATTCAAACTCCATGGGGACAAACGCTAGGTTTGTGTTTTTCATTATTGTTCAGACCTCCACCACTTCAGTTAATCAAAAAACAAAAACAAGATTTTGGTTTTCTTTTTTCTTTCTTTCTTTTTTTAACAATTTTTAGGGAATGAAAGTATGTGTGCACATGGGGAAGAGAGGGCAGGTGGGGGAGGGGGAGAGGGAGGGAGGGAGGGAGGGAGAGAGAGAGTGTCTTAAGCAGGCTCTGGACATAGAGCTCAATCCCACAGCCCTGAGCCCTGAGCCGAAATCGATAGCTGGTGGCACAACCAACTGAGCCCCCTGGCGCCCCAGGTTTTGTTTTACTCAAAAGGAACAATTGGCAGAGATACGTCTCCATTCTGAAAGAAGCAATCCCTTTACCTAATTATGTAGAAATTCCCTCTTTCAGAATGGGTTTGTTACATTCTTTCCACAAAAAATTTATCTTTATTTTTATTTTTTTATTTATTTATTTTTTTAATGTTTTTATTTATTTCTAGGAGAGAGAGAGACAGTGTGAGCAGGGGAGGGTCAGAGAGAGAGGGAGTCACAGACTGAAACAGGCTCCAGGCTCTGAGCTGGCAGTCAGCACAGAGCCCGACGCGGGGCTCGAACCCACGAACCGCGAGATCATGACCTAAGCGAAAGTCGGACGCTTAACCGACTAAGCCACCCAGGCACCCCTTAAATTTATCTTTATTTTTAATAAAAATGTGAAAGAATACTATTCCCCAAAAGTGACTTGTAGCTTCTACCTGTCATATGCTCAAGCCTTTCTGAACTGTTGAATGCATTAATTTCAAAGATTCCAAGATTTCAACGATTCCAAGTTCAACATAGTCAAAGCTCAAGGTCAAATAACCCAGATCCCTCTCACCCTACCCCTGACTTATATACCCCGCCAGATACCACACCCCAGGAATGCCTGCCAGAAGAATTTACTTAAGTATGTGGTCGTGAAGTAGGAGATAGCCTTGAGACAGGCAGGCAGGAAAATATAATACCTCATCCAGGCCAACTCCTCTTATTCTTAGTTTAGATATTTTTACTGTCCTGAAATATCATTATTTTAATAACTGTTCAGAGATAGCTGAGTATCTCTTAGGTATCCATCACAGCTTTGTGCTGTGAATTCCCTTGATCGTGAGGGCGGGTGGTGAGGAAGGGATGTTTCTCTCTTGAACCCATTCTGGGATCTTTTAAGCGTTAGTGAACTTCTACTCGAAGCTTGTTTCTTTAATCGGTAAGTCTACTTCTGCTACTGTTTCCCTAGATCTCCCTGTCTCTCAGCCACTGTAGCTTATTGTTTCTTATCACCATAATAGTTTCTGCGGTGCTTTTACTTCACTGAGATGTCCTGGGAACTCACTAAATACAGATTGTGAGTAGACAGGTGTTGTCAAATTTATAGAGACACAGAACTCTATAGTTACTAATTCTGGATAGGGAAACATTTACTGAGACCAGATCTTTTTTACTTACTTTAGCTCATTATTAACATGCATAATTCTGTATGTTAATACCTCGCCAAAGGTGTTCCAGCTAGTGAATTGCAAGTCACAGGGCCTTATATGAACAGTGCCCCAAGGGCTCACCCACAGCTGTTTCTCACAGAAGCCAGAATCACCTAGAAGCTTCCGAATCACTGACTCTAGCAGCCTGTCCAGAGGCCAGAAGAGCTGACTCCTGGATATTCCCCCTGTAGATAAAGGACACTTTGGGTTTAATAATAGTTCCTGTGCCTTTAGTTTCTTCAAAATAGTAGTGCTGCTATTCTCATTCCCAGGGTGAATCTAAACTGTGAGTTGGGATCTAGTGGGAGAAGAATGCATTAAAACTCTACCTTTGGTGTCCTTTGCCCTGCCGAATTGATTCGTTAATGAAAGACTTTGAATTATTGCACATTAATATCCTTTGCCAGTCCCCATGCCTGAGTGAGTCTTAGGAACACAGGGTAGTGAAAGGAGATTGAGAATTTATCCCTCCCTTAGAATATGATCAAACAATTGTGTATTGTTAAATGATTAATAGATATTTTTGAATGTTTCCAGTAAACTGCCAACGTGTTTCATGGAATGCATCCTTAATTCTGTGGTCACAGCTACGAGAGGTGGCATGAGTCTTAGTAGCCCGCTCTTTGCCCAAGTAAAGAAAGAGAGCCGGGAAGAGGCAGGTAGCATGCCTGAGGCCACTTGGAGAATTGATGTCACAGCTAGAAATGTGGCAATGGTCGTGCAATTCTGATCCTGGTGCATTTTTGTGTTTATTGTTTTTCAATAAATTCCTTTTATTCTTTTTTTTTTTTAATGGAACAACGTTATGACCAATTCTTTAATTTTTGAAAGTGAGATTGTTTTATTGTTTAAAAGATTGATAAACAAAACATATGGAAAATAAGTAGGGATCTTAAATATTTATAAAAGTGGGAGTTTTTATAATGGATAACCTATTTAAAGGGAATTTAGTGGAGGAAGCATGATGGAAGAGGGCATCTTAAATTAAATGTTCAATGCCATTTTAAAATTTTGATTCTCTAAATTAAAGAAGATATATAAAATTTGACACCCAACTAAAGAGCTAGATGCTCGAGAAATATATCTCGACTCCTTTAGAAGTCAAGTAGAAGCGGAAGAAGTCTTATAGCATCTGAAGTATTAAAGGATAGGTGACTTAGTATTCAATTTACTTCAAACCAGCATAATAAAGTTTAAGGAGGTATTCCTGAAGCTCTTAATTTTTAAACCTAGGAAAACTTGACCTAGTTTTTTAATGATATTTTACCTCCTCTCTGAAAGCCACCTGCAAATAGCTTATTTGCATAGAGATAAAACACAAGGGCCTTCATCTCCTTTTTACTTATTACTGGGGTAACAAACCTCCGTTCATAGAGTACAGCATCGTTTTTGTTATAAATGAAGAATCAGCTACTGATCTATATGCTTTGAATAAACAGTAGGCATTCAATTGCCAGCATCCATTCTTTAAAAAAAAAGATAGTTTTTTTCCCCCACCCAGTCAAATCGCCGTTTACTTTCATCTTACAGAACAACCAAGACTTTACAAAGATGCCAGATTTTATGGTGCAGGGTGGAAAACATTTATTAGATAATTTAAGGACAGATCTATTTGTAGCTCATATACTAAATTTTTCCTAATGTCCAATTACCCACAAAAGTTAAAACGGTTACTACAGGCAGAATATCTTCACAGTAAAAAAAAAAAAAAAAAAAAAAAAAAAAAAAAATTTACATCAAAAAGTAATTTCTACTCCTTTACTCCTTTTTTGAGAGACTTACAGCAAAGTTA
Source organism: Hyaena hyaena (assembly GCF_003009895.1). Lineage (NCBI taxonomy): Eukaryota > Metazoa > Chordata > Mammalia > Carnivora > Hyaenidae > Hyaena > Hyaena hyaena. The sequence goes on along the minus strand of NW_024082085.1, from coordinate 299,099 downwards.
TTAATTTTATGAGGAATCTAGAGTCACCCTGAGTGAAATCCTAATGGCTTTCTGCTGGGCACAGAAAATGAGGGCAATTGAAACACAACAGCTAAAGAGTGTCGCATTTAAAAAGTAGGTTTAATGGAAAAATGAAGACAGACAACAGATTCCATGAAATTCAAAGTCCAGAATTAGCATTTTCCCTTCTGCATGCCAGTGGACCCCTCTCTTCCTTGTCTTAAACCTTCAAAATGGTTGTCTGTAAAAGGAGTTATTAGTCACAAAGTTATTACAGAGACATGTGCATCAGTGAAGCTTCAGGAAAGTTCACTGGGCAGGGACAGGTGAATTCTGTAATGGAATGAATAGGAGCGCCATATAAAAATACTTCACCAGATGGTATATGGCCGCAAAATATAGCAAGACTGTTCTCATGACTTGTTTGCTTTTGTTAATAGATCCTGATGATATGGTGGCCTTCTAACAGTCACATTGAGTTGTTGAAGACCGTTGCAAATGTATCTCAGTAAAACATTTTTTTTTTCATTTTTCTTTTCTGGTTTTTTTTTTGTTTTTTTTTGTATTTTTTTCTTACAAATAATTTATTGTCTAGTTGGTTTCCATATAACACCCAGTGCTCATCCCCACAAGTGCCCTCCTCCATGCCCATCTCCCCCGCTCCCCACATCCATCATAGTAGCACTCTCAACAATAGCTAAAACATGGAAAGAGCCTAAGTGTCCATCAACGGGCGAATGGATCAAGAAGATGCGGTTTATCTATACCATGGAATACCACATGGCAATGAGAAACAATGAAATCTGGCCATGTGTAGCAACATGGATGGACCTTGAGGGTGTTATGCTGAGCGAAATAAGTCAGGCAGAGAAGGACAAATATCATATGTTTGCACGTATAGGAGGGTTAGGAGGAACTTAATGAAGACCATGGGGGAGAAGAAGGGGGGAAATGGTGGGGGAAAGGGAGAGAGGCAAGCCATGAGAGACTGATTAATCTTCATTTTTGTTCAGGTCCCTGTTTCAAACGGAAATTATGTTGCGTTTTTATATGGGGTTTTTTTTTTTCTGTTGTCTGTCACTCTCACCTTAATGACACCTACAGGATGATACTAACTCCTTTTATAATTCATCTATTTTTCTTCGATCTATAATGGATAATTTTCATAGGAGCTAGACAGAACGTTTCCTCATGTCTCAGAGTTTTTGTTCTATCCTGATAAATGATGGCTACTTCTAGATTCCAAAGAACGGACAAGTCTTTGCAGGATTTAATAATAAGTAGCCTGATGAACTCTGGCTCCTCAACCTACAGTGGCCTCAATAAGCAATGCTCTTATGTAGAGAGAGCACTAGACGTTGGGGAGGAATCCTGCAGAAAGGACTATCTGCCTGAGTGAGAGCGCTTGTGGACTAAGCTTGCTTTTCCACCCCGTGGCCAGGTTCAGAGTTCAGAGAAACCGGAGCCAGTGTCAGGGGCAGAAGGAGCTAGCACTCTCCTCTTGCATTGCCCACACTTACAGGTGCCCTGCGCGACACCGGAACCAGGCATGATGAGATAGTAGTAGGAACGTCCGGTGTGTGTCCTCAGGGGTTTGGGGACGAAGCTGACCATGGCCAGATCAGTCCTGGTACCTGCTTCTTGCCTTCATCCAGAAGCAGTTGTGTGGTGGGGCGCCTGGGTGGCTTAGTCGGTCAAGCGTCCGACTTTCGCTTAGGTCATGATCTCGCGGTTCGTGGGTTCGAGCCCCGCGTCGGGCTCTGTGCTGACTGCCAGCTCAGAGCCTGGAGCCTGTTTCAGAGTCTGTATCTCCCTCTCTCTCTGACCCTCCCCTGCTCACGCTGTCTCTCTCTCTCTCTCCTAGAAATAAATAAAACATTAAAAAAAAAACCAAGCAGTTGTGTGATGGCAGAGTATCATCTCTCATGTTCATATTTTAGATGAGGGGATATCCCACAAGGCCAAGTAGATGCCACAGAAGATGTAAGGTGCCTGTGCCCTCAGCCTGTATCTCCTGAAAGGCTGTTGCAAGAAGTCAGAAGAAGAACAAATTGTTCTCATTAGACCTTTTCCAGGTGGAAGCAGAATCCCCAAGAACTCAGAAATGCACTCTCTGAGGGAAGCAGTGTCTGGTGTCTACTCTCAGGAGAGCACAGACCAGATTAGTTAAAGAAACTTCTGCTTGGTGCTTTTAATTCTTCATGCCCTAATCATCCTGCTGCAAACCTGAGGAAGCCAGAAACAGGAGGGAGAAGATTTTGATTCACATTCAACTAGGCCTTTTAAAACTTGAAAATAAGTCACATTTATTCCCCAGTTAAATGTATTTGTAGAACTTAAAATTTTGTAAAAACAAACAAACAAAAAACTCTTCAAAGTTACTAGGTAGCTGGAGATTGGAGTTAACAGAGAGTAGGAAAAGGGAGGGTAGGGGCCCTATTTCCAGGCAGAGATGGGGGGGGCAAGCAGAGCATCTTTCTTACACCAGGGATTTTGGACCCACCCGCAAAACCTATATAGGAATATGCATTATAGGAATTATGCAGACCTTGAACACAGCCCACTTTATTCTGTAGTCGTGTTGCTTTCTCAAATTTCTGTTGTCAGGCACCTGGGTGGCTGAGTCTCTTAAGCATCTGACTTTGGTTCAGGACCTGATCTCCCAGTTTGTGGGTTCAAGCCCTGTGTCGGGCTCTGTGCTGACAGCTCAGAGCCTGGAACCTGCTTTGGATCCTGTGTCTCCCTGTCTCTCAGCCCCTCCCCTGTTTGTGCACTATTTCTCTCTCAAAAATAAATAAATATTTAAAAATATTTAAAAATCAAGTAACTGTTATCAACATTATTTGAATGTTGTTTTATCTTGTTTGTCATCTAGTAGGGATAATCTCTATCTATCTATATCTACCTACAAATGAATATATACATATATTTATACATGATTATATTTACTTATGTAATATTTATTTGGTCCAATATATAGAGTAAAAATACACTCTGAGTTTCCTTCCAATATATGGCAAAAAATGAGGATATAAATTCATAAGTACTTTTTAAGGAAAGTTCTAGGATAATTAAAGGGTGCTGAGAAACCTACAGAATAGAGGACCCTCAACCATTGATTGACATTACTTTTATTTCATTCATCTGTCCAGGCTAAAGGAAATTCTCCATTTTCTCAGACATGCTATTTATTTTCAGGAGCAGAATGTTCTCTCTGTCTGACATGTGTGTGCGTGTGTGTGACACACACACACATGCACACACATTTGTATTTTGCTGCTGTTAAAATTTTTACGGTTTATAGAGTTGAATCCTGCTTTGGGAGATAAGTCCCCCCCTCCCCCCACAATTGCAAAATCTATTTCTTCTGTTGAATTCAGGGTATTGATATAGAACTAGTTGATTGTCATTTCCAAATTAATTATAGAGAGAACACAATGATTTTTAAAATAAAAGAAATTAAAATTTGCTTCAACAGTAAATATGAACATACGCAGTTCACAAGGAGATCCAAATGATACTAATGAAGGAGATGTCCTAATTCTATGTAGCTTATTTGTTTTCCTTCCCTCTGCTGCTCTGTGTCAACTAACTCAGGAATTTTCCTGAAAGAATTATGAAACAGATAAGTAGATGTGCAGGGAAATGTCGGGCCCCTAGAGCAGAAGACTAATTGGCTGAAAAGTGGAAATCAGCACTGGAGGAGAGTTGGGTTGTTGGGAAGCACACGAGAGAAAACAAGTCAGAGGAGAATGCTTGCTGTGGTAGTTATTCAGTAAGATAACACGGAGACGGTGCTCTCACCAAAATCGAGATAATAAATCCATACCTTTTCCGGTGATCATTGCCTGTTCCTGGAGTTTGCTAAAAGAAAAAATAAGAAGAAGAAAAAAGATGAATCCATAAAACCTCATTCCTTATTCTGTCTGCTCACACTCAGTGACCTTAAGGTATTTTACTTTTCTTATTCTTGGTGTTTCGTTATCTAGCAAGTGGGAAGGTATTACTCCTGGGCAGAGAGTCCAAGTGCTTAGAAACATATAATTGATATAATGTGTGTAGGATTTTGCAAGTTAAAAATCGCTGTGTAACGCGTTGTCCCTTCTGTTTTGACTCACCCCACGCCCTCCCCCTGCCAACTCCCCTAATCTGTGAGCCTTGTTTCAGACCCCTCAGGGAGCATCTGCTGAGGGCAAGACCAAGGGGATAACGTGCAAACCTGAGCATGCAGTGAGCTTGGATGTATAACGGCTGCTGGGGCAGAACAGCTGCGAAATCAAACTCAGAAGAAAAAAAGAGCAACAGGGTTGTCCTTTGCATATGAATTTTCACAACAATGGTAACAAGCATAAAAAACAAACAAAACCCTCAAAGGCTTAGTTGCTTTAGATTTGGGAACATATAGTATATTGTCCAGTTCTATATAGAGTTAAGGGGTTTTCATTCTCCCTTGAAGGGCTGACCATTTTATAAACGAAGCAGGAAATTTTAATCACCCCCTGGTCTGCTCTCTACGTCCATGTACCTGACCCTGTGAAGCCCCCATGGCCCCTCCCCTGCACAAGACCGGTGGGAGTCAGATCTGGAATCACAGCTTATTTCCAGATAATAAATAAGTGCATAAACCTTATTTTCATCCTTTTTTGATCAGGGGGGTATTTTTCACTCACTAGTCAATGTATTAATGTGTGAATTCTGTTTATAATGAAGTGATACATTTCTTATCTGAGATTATACAATATTGGAATAATTATTAAGGAGTGCATTGTAATAAAAAGTGTCTTTTACCAGGTTTCCAATAAACTATTTTTAACCGACTTATATTAAAAATATAGACTCACTAAATATTCCTATCAGGCCCAAAGACATGTAATTATGAAAATATATTGCAATTACATGAAGTCTAGTTAAATATAGTTCCTGATCTACTCTTATATTTTTCTAAGAAGATGGAATTTCAGCACTAGAGTCAGACTAGCACCATGTTGCTTTCTTTAGGAGGAGTGCATGGAAAGACAGCATGGAAAAGAGAAGAAAATCTAACACATTTCTTTGTATATAAAACATTTTTTAAAAATATTCTGATGATTAGTTTTCCCCCATGCTATCTTCTGACAGTCACTATTTCAGGTACCTGAGATCTGTATTTCTGTCTATCACTCCCTTGATACCCCAAGACTCAAAATATCCTAATTGTTCAAGTTAAGGAAGAACCCAAAGATTAAATGTGTTGACATTAAGATATCAATTATAAAGCCCCTTTAAAAAAAAGAATGCATTATTAAAACAGCTTTGATAAATAGATCTTACTCTTTTGATGGAGACTTATTTTAATCTCCATGTTGACAAGAATTCTGATGTCCTGTTCTGACTCAGGCCCCATCAGACTTTTTTCAAACGGTCTTTGTTTACTTTCTGTGGCTCTCTGTGCTTCGGTTTACTGATGTGAAAATGGACTGACTGGTAGATCACGGTTTCGGTGTTGACTGAGTTAGTACATATAAGGTTTCTGAGAAATGCATCAGTATACAGTTGCATAACCAGTAAGTGGCATCTATTAGTAGTGGTGCTCTCTTGTCACTTCAGACAGTGCAAAGATCATATTATAAATGGGACTCAATCTTCACATTAGTTTTGACCAATCAAACCCTTTCAGCTCACAGTCTCCTCTCACCCAAAACTCCCGTGACACCAAGTCAGGCATGATTTTAATTAGGCATACTTTAAGTCTAATAACTCCAAGACATTACAGTAAAACCTTGGATTATGAGTAGCTTATTCTGTGAATGTTCTGCAAAATGAGCAAACATTTCTAATAAATTTTAATAATAAACTCACGAGTGGTACATTGATGCTCAGTGTCACATGATCACAACTGAGCCAATGGTTCTTGAAATTCACTTTGATACACAAGTGCTGTGGATTTCGAGCATGTTTCCAGAACGAATTATGCTAGAAAACCAAGGTTTTACTGTAAATGGTTTCAAATAGGTGTCCACATAAATAGCTACCCAGGATAAGGGTTGGGGATTGCATATTTGGTAAATAATGGATTTTATTTAGCATCTATTTAGTTAGAGTCATTTTTCCTTCCTTGTCTTCCGAAGAAACCATTTAATATGTTGAAGTAGCTAATAATATACCCATTTGCTGGATATATTGCCAAATTTTGGAGTTTGGTGTTGTTTGGTGTTTTGGTGTTTGTTTTTCAATGTCAGTCATTTTGAAAATTGTTTTTAGTTTAAGGCAAAAGACAGAAAGCTGCTTTTATGGACCAGGGAGGGGTTTACTGAGAGCACATGACCAAGTTCATGGAGGGAGGATGCATGGGATAGTGTGTGTGTTCACAGAACAGCCTGCAGCTGATCTTGTCCAACACCTTGGCTGGATGCTCTTGAATTGATGTTTGCTGATCGCTCTTCTCATTTAGAAATTCCCATATTCTTTGCAGTGGGCGCCTGTCCACTCTGCAGGGTGCTTGTAGCAATGTATACTCACTGCCCCAGTGGAAGGGAAGAGATCTTGCTCCAAATGAAGATTATACATTTTTGTGATTGCTAGTAAAATGCATGAATTTTCCCAGGAACAACAAAATTCCTTTTTAGGGCTCCCCTCCTCAATGTAAGACCCATGTTTTCTAGTCAGAAGGGGGAAGAGAGGCCTTGTTAAAATTTTCCATGTCTTGTGTCAGGATGTTATGGGTTTTGACATTATTGTTCTCAAGTCCGCCTTTAATAACCATTCTCTGTGGATCAAGTGGTAATACATTTCTTCTAGTGCAAACCAGATTTGGGGAAGTTCCAATAGACATACACTTCAGTATCCTAAATTATTAGACTACCATATTTTGTGTTTTTTTCCAGAAATGATAAGCAGTTTTTTAATGCTCGTTTATTTTTGAGACAGAGCATGAGCAGTAAAGAGGTAGAGAAAGAGGGAGACATAGAATGTGAAACAGGCTCTGAGCTGTTAGCACAGAGCCTGACGCAGGACTCAAACCCATGAACCGTGAGATGATGACTTGAGCCAAAGTCGGACGCTTAACTGACTAAGCCACCCAGGCACTTCATTGATAAGCAATTTTGAATCTCAGGCTTATAATGGGTTATCTATTTCATCATAAAGACATATGTGGTAAGTACCACAAATTGTATTCAAAGCTTAATATGTACTTAATAAATATATTTCTTTTATTTTTGGAAAGCAAAATGTATATGAGCTTTCCCCCTTTTAATTATAGTATATTTGGTGTGTAGGTTAAAAAAAGTCGGAAGTAGCATGAAAGGTGAAAAACATATATAAAAATCAATTTAACTTCCTTGCATGTTTAAAGTTTTAATGAGCTCTTTAAGAATCCAGATTTGTAATGGCCCTTGGACTGAAACTTCTCAAATCATTTCTTATTAGTATATATGCCTTAAGTTTTTAATATTTCAGAGAACCATGCTGTTAAGTTCTATGTTTTTTTAAATAGTTTCTCTTTTTTAGAATATTTATTTTGTTCATTAATAAAACGTGTTTTCTGAGTCATAAACCAAATATATATAAAGGTCAGTGCTCTGGTTTCTGTTGTAATATCTAACTTCATTATAAGCTAGGCTGACTTTGCTTTTTTCTTTTTCTTTTTTTTTTTTTAATATTTTTATTTATTTCTAGGAGAGAGAGAGACAGCGTGAGCAGGGGAGGGTCAGAGAGAGAGGGAGACACAGACTCTGAAATAGGCTCCAGGCTCTGAGCTGGCAGTCAGCACAGAGCCCGACGCGGGGCTCGAACCCACGAACCGCGAGATCGTGAGCTAAGCGAAAGTCGGACGCTTAACCGACTAAGCCACCCAGGCGCCCCTGACTTTGCTTTTTTCTGTTAAGTTGGAAAAAAAATTCAGTTGACAGCCATTAAATCAGGATGTGTGTTCCTTCTGGTTAGCATTCAACCTTCCTTTCCTTCACTGAACCTGCCATACCTGATTTTAATATCCGCTCTGTGCTTTGTGTCTGTTTGCAGCTTCTAGTTTTCCTCAGGCTAGAGAATTGGGAAAATGAACTTGGGAGAGTTGCATGTTACACAGGGTTAATGAGATCAGGACAAGTCTGAAATAAAGACTGCTCTAGGCTCTCAGTAGCCATTTCCTTTTTTTTTTTCTTTTAATTTAAATTCCCGGTAGTTAACATACAGTGTCATAGTAGATTCTGGTGTAGAATACAGTAATTCAACACTTCCCTCCATCACCCCTTGCTCGCCACGGTGAGTGTGCTCATTACTCCCTATCACCTATTTCACATACCCCCCCACCTCCCCTCTGGTGACCATCAGTGAAGAGTGCATTTCTTAGTTGGCCGGCCTCTATCTCTCCCCTCGTTTTCCCCCTGTCCCCAAGTTTTGTTGGATTTCACATAGGAGTGAAATCATGTTATTTGTCTTTCTCTGGCTTCTCTTATCATATTCTCCAACTCCGTCCACGTTGTTGCAAATGGTAAGATTTCAGTAGATCTTTCTTGACCACCTACCTTGGTTCCTATCCTCTGTAGCTTCTGTATGCTGTGGGCAACATGGTAGCTACTCATGATGCTGACAAGTCCCAGAGGTGCCAGGAGACTAAACTTCATCTAGGTCATGTGGTGAAGCTTCCTTATAGAAAGAACATTTTTAGTTGAGATCAAACAAGTAAATAAAATTAGTTAGAAGATGAACAGTGGGAACGCAAATCTCAGGCAGATGGTATCGTAGCTAAAGGCTTCACAGTATGTGAAAATCTGCTAAGAAGGTGGGTATGGCCGGGACATAGGGGGCACAAGATATACGGTGTGAGGCAGAGCTGGAGAAAGTGGACAGAAGTGACGTGACTTACTCAACAATTTATAGTCTGTGATAAAGATTTTATACTTAATCCTAAAATCATTGAGAAATCTTAAAGAGGTCTCAAAAAATAAAGGCATGCACTTTTTAATTAGGAGAGGGACAGGGACACCTGGGTGGCTCAGCTGGGTAAGCAACAGACTCTTGATTATAGCTCAGATCATGATCTCATGGTTTATGAGTTCAAGCCCCACATCAGGCTCCTCACCCTGACAGCATCAGCACAGAGCCTACTTTGGATTCTCTCTTCCCCTCCCTCTCCGTGTCCCTCCCCTGCTCACTCGCATGCTCTCTCTCAAAATAAATGAATAAACTTTAAAAAAAAAAAAAAAAGGAGAGGGACAGCAAACGAATACATATATTGTTTCTCCCTGGACCGTCTCCTAGATCCAGCACTTCTATTGAGGGTAGTTTTAATTGTTCATATAAATTTTGTCCTAATAAAAATCAGATGTGTTCTCAACAGTCCTATCCGTAGCACCCCAAACAATACCAGTTGATTGTAGTGATTAACAGGAAGAAATGTGTTTTCTGTCTTTGACCTAAAAGAGTGAAACATGTGACAAAATTGTGCATGCTCTGTGTGTGTGTGTGGGGGGGGGGGAGGGTGAGGGAGGGAGAGGGAGAGGGAGAGGGAGGAAATCCTTTTCACTCACTGGTAACTCCAAAACTTCGTTCTAGAGACTGAAGTTGTCAGAGGCTGATCTTGGGTAAGTAAGACAGTGTGGTGCACATGTGTTAGGGATAGATAGATTTGTGCATACAATCGAACATTGCCCTGTCTTTCATAGTCTACTTCTTACTCCAATTTTAAGAAAGAAGAAATAAAATTTGATGAGTGAAAGCTTAGAGTATCAGTGTTTGTGTTATAAGGAGTAATTAAGGCTAATGAATTAAAGCATAAGAGACATTAGTTAAGTATAATCAACATATAAAAATATCTTCATCTGTGCTGTCTTGGAAAATATTTCCATATTATACTGAATTCCTTTGAAATAGTCTCTGAGATGGTGATATGCAAAATGTTTACTGGGATGCTCTTGGAAGATGCTCCTGTAAGGAAGTAAAGGAGGCGGAGCCGGGCCAAGGGCGATGCTCACCAGCAGTGTGGATGCAACCTTGAGGAGGTTGCTAGGTTTAGAAAAATAAAAACAAAACAAACAGGAGGCTCAGTTGAATTCATATTTTAGATAGACAATTCAGAATGTTTGTGTAAGTAATTCCCAAATATTTCATGGGGCATACTTACCCCGTGTTATTGGGGTGCCTGGGTAGCTCAGTGGGTTAAGCATCTGACTCTTGATTTTGGCTCAAGTCATGATCTTGTTGTTCGTGGGATCAGGGCCCGTGTTGGGCTCTGTGGTGAGAGCTCAGAGCCTGGATCCTGCTTGGGATACCCCCTCTCCCTCTTCCCCTGCCCCTCCCACACTTACTCTCTGTTACCCTCTCTCTCTCTGGAAAATTAAAAAAATATATATAATGATATTAAATAATATAATAAAATTAAAATTCTTTGTTGTTAACCTGAAATTGAAATTGACCTAGGAATGTTACTTTATCTGGGAGCCCTCTCCTGAGTCCTAAGCCACTCCTACTGGACACCAATCAGATTTGTCCCAAATCCAGATGAAAGGGGTATGTGTCTGTATTCCTACATTAGCCAGTCATGGGCCAATGGCCAACCTTCTGAAACCTTGGGCGGGTTAATTCCACTTAGGTGCCTCAGGACACTTCTTGTGAAGAATACAGATGCACACAGTGTACAGCCTGTACATTCTAAGCTCATGAGATGGGTGTGTCCACTTGAAGTGGGCATCTGGGTGGCCAGTCACATTATCTACAGAAGTAACCGCTCTTACGTCAGTGCCCACAGTGATGGGGAGGTAATGTTCTCATCTCCTTCCACTTTGTTAGCTTGTTTTGTTGTTTTGAGTTCTCTTAAGAGTCGATTTTCAAGTTTTGTGTCTCTTAAAGAAAATTGAGGAATTTTAGCTACGAATGGCTATGACAATATAGAAGGAGGAAATTTTATGCTGATTTACTTGGTAGATTTGCTCTTTTCCACTTTTACCCAGGCAGAAAAAAATAACATAAAAATGTATACATTTATGTAATTTCGTTCTGTTGAATTTCTTGGTGAAAGTAAAAGCTTTATAACTAAGGGTATAGGCAAATATAATGGTATTAGGCAAATAATGGACAGATACTTAGTTCATTCCAAGGGAATAATGGGTAGGAGTAAGGGATAGTATCAGGTAAAGACTGGACATATCCCTAGTTCATTCCAAGGGCATGATGGGTGGGGGTAGGGGATGGTATCAGGTAAATACGGATCTGTGCTGTTCTGCTTTTCCCTTTCCTTAGCTGAGTGAGAATCGTCAGCTAACCTAGTAACCAACATAAATGTGTGCAGTTTCTCCTAGTGATCTGATGGCAGGGTGGCCCCTGGCCTGTGTGACTCAAATCCTGAACTTGCTCATATCACCTGCTGAATCACACACAACAAAAAACTGTTGCCTGGCTGCTACAGAAGCTTGGAAGAGCCACAGGCCACCACCTTAGAAAACATGCAGAGAAGAAACCTCGGGCTAAGAGGAACAGCGGCTGTAAGGAGATGTGAGGCCAAATGGAGACTTACGGAGTAAAACAGGATTGAGCAAGTGGAAATTAGGCAGATGAATCTGTGTTCATAAGTTTCCTAAGGTTCTCAATTACTCCATGCTCCTGTTTACCAAAAATTCCCACTGATAGTGGAGGTGGAAGGCGAACAATAAACTCTTTGATCTCTAGACCATGAGCGCATGTGCGGGTGTACAGAGCGTGGAGTGTCTGCTGCTTTAACTGGCAGAGGCAAGATCAGGGCTGGAAGTGAAGCCTACGCCCATCCAGGGATGCTAGTCAAATCCAGTCGGAGGGTTTGATATGATCTTTGGGTGGTTACTGTAGCTCTGTAGCTGTCAGCCAGGGGGCGCAGTGTGACTTCCTAGGGGATATCTGGCAACGGCTAGAGGCAGTTGTGATGGTCAGAAGTCCAGAGGAGGGCATGCTAGCATCTAGTGGGGGGAGGCCAGAGGTGTGCTAAACATCCTGCAATGCAGACAGCCCTCTTGTAGTAAAGAAATCATCTGGCCCAAAATGCAGTAAGGCCACTACTGGTAAGCTATGCTCTAAATTCTCTCCGTCCTTAGCCAATAAGGTGTGTGACATGACTGGCATGTAACCAGCAGTAAATGATGTTATACTGGACGTTTATCACGTGTCCTTATGAGAACTTCACGCATGCTCGCCACATTATAAAGTAGGTTACACCATCATGCCCATTTTACAGATGAGCAAGTTGAGACGCAGAAACGGTAACATGCTGAGGAGGACTAGCTAGCAAGTGAGGGACATGCAGTTCATGCTGGGCAGCTTGGTTCTAGAATCCTTCTTAGCCAGCCTGTGGAAAAGAGTCACATTCTGTTTATTGTTTTCCTCACTGCTCTCCATGCTCTTGCAATAAGAGAAGTATCTCTGCAAATCTGAAGCTACAGAAGAATTCATGATTCTAGGAGCTTCTCAGAAAAGACGAGCTTTATACAGGGTGCAGAGCCCCACCATAGCTGTGTTCGACTTTATCTGCAAAGTTAAGTGTTGTCTGGTTTTTTAATTAAAGAGTAACTAATTCAGTGGTCATTCCTAAGTCTGTGTTCCTTCAGATTTAACCTTTTAAAGTTTGTTTATTTATTTTGAGAGAGAACGGGTGAGAGTGAGCAGGCAAGGGGCAGAGAGGGAGACCCTGAATAATAAAATTAAAAAGGAAAATATAGGAGTACTTATGTGGCTCAGTAGGTTAAACATCTGACTCTTGACTTTGGCTCAGGTCATGATCTCACATTTCATGAGTTTGATCCCCATGTTGAGCTCTTTGCTGACAGCATGGTGCCAGCTTGGAATTCTCTCTCTTTCTCGCTTTCAAAATAAATAAACTAAAAACAAAACAAAACAAAACAACAACAACAAGAAGAAAATATTCCTCTAGCTCCAGTCATTAAAGCTTCAATTTCTTAGTTTAAAACTATAGGCAGGTGTGTCTATAAGACATTTTACACTAATGGTCTAACATTTTACTCCTTTGTACTTTATTGCAATATGTATTCACCATATTCATTTTATGATATTCATATAAAAGTTCAATAGTAAATGTAATGGAATTTACTTTATATACTCTAGTATTTTAATGTACTGTAATGCCTAAATGATAATAGTAAGCTAATTTTTGTATTATAATTTTCAGAGGCAAACTGCAGCCAAAATCCAAATATTGATTTCATGTGATAATATTGAAAAGCTACAGTCAGAGACTTCTTGAAAAATATTTCACTTATGGTTTCATGCAATTGAAATCTTCTCATTTGAGCTTATCTTTTTTGGAATAGTGATCTGAATTTTTTAAGTAAGAACAAGAACTTTATTTTTTTTTTCATGTGATGCTGCTGTCCCATGCCTCAACGGTCATTGCTACAGATACAACATTTAACAGTAGACAATATCATCATTCAGTGAGGCAAAATATAAAATTTACTAAGTGCAATGGCAGAGAAGTGCAGGATACAGTGGTGATGCAGCACGAGAAGCCTCACCTTTTACATGCCATTCCACTTCTAGAGCAGAGGCATCCCGCCGCCTGTTAAATCCCATGCTGACCCACGATCCCATCTAGCGGTTCTTTATCGGCACACTTGTGTCCCACTGGCAATAGGTGAGCAGTGTCCATTTGAAAATATTTATGCATGGGGACCCCTGGGTGGCCCATTCAATTAACCATCCGACTCTTGATCCCGGCTCAGGTCTTGATTTCACAGCTCATGGGTTCAGGCCCCACATCAGGTTCTGCACTGATGATGCAGAGCCTGCTTGGGATTCTGTCTCTTTCTCTCTCTGCCCCTCCTCTGTTGTGCATTCTCTCTCTCCCTCTCCATCTCTCTATCCCCAAAATAAACACAAAATATTAAAAAGAAAATATTTCTCTTTGTCATCTCTAGTAGGAAAAGCACCCTGGGTTCCGCCCCCGCTGGGCATGTTAGCAAAGCCAGTGTGCTCCTCCGAGTTGCTCCCCATCCGTCCCAGCAGCTGGGATGCAGGCCACCTTGCTCCCTGCTGAGGGACCCAGTGCTCTCTCACTGCCTCTCTCTGCTCCCAAGCCTGCTGCTCTGCTTCTGTTCTCCATGGGCGGTCAGAGCCGGCTCTGCAGGCGGATCCCCACACCCCTCTCCTGTACAGGCGCACCCAGAAGCTTACTCGCTCAGTCTCTCAGGACACCGGCTCCTCCAGCCCCATCGCTTAAACTCTATCCCTGGATCACTTTTCTCCAGCCCAACAGCCTTTTTTGTTTTTGCTTTGTTTTCTTTTTTGTTTGTTTGTTTGTTTCTCAAATGTCTTAGGCTACTTTCCTTAGGATATCTTTTTTAGATCAAAATTTTTTTTTGTTTTTGTTTTGTTTTATTTTGTTTTTTAAATTCAAGTTAATATAGGGTGTAATCATGGTCTCAGGAGTAGAACCCAGTGCTTCATCACTTACACACAACACCCAGTGCTCATCCCAAAAAGTGCCCTCCTTAGTGCCCATCAGCCAGTAAGCACATCCCCCCTCCCCTGAGCAACCTCAGTTTGTTCTGTGTATTTAAGAGTCTCATATGGTTTGTCTCCCTCTCTGTTTTTATCTTAGTTTTCCTTCCCTTCTGCTCATCTGTTGAGTTTCTTAAATTCCACATATGAATAAAATCATATGATATATGTCTTTCAATGAACAATTTCAGTTAGCTTAATACCTTCTAGTTTCATCCACAGTGTTGCAAATGGCAACATTTCATTCTTTTTGATTACGGAGTAATACTCCATTGTATCTCTCTCTCTCTCTCTCTCTCCCCCCACCCCACATCTTCTTTATCTATTCACCCATTGATGGATATTTGGGCTCTTTCCATACTTTGGCTATTGTTGAAAGTGCTGCTATAAACCTTGGGGTGCATGTACCCCTCTGAATCAGCACACCTGTATCCTTTGGATGAATACCTAATGGTGCAATTGCTGGGTCATCGGGTAGTTCTATGTTTAATTTTTTGAGGAACCTGCATACTCTCTTCCAGAGTGGCTGCAGCAGTTTGCATTCCCACCAGCAGTATTTTTATACAAGCTCTGACCTCGGCCAGAGGACGTCTTCCCCCAGATCTTCTGGCTAAGCCCCCTGAAGCCTATGGCTTATGTGAAATCCTCTTGGTACCTCTCAGAGAGTGACCATTCCACGGGAGTAGGCTACTTTATGAAGAACACTTTTTCATTTTATTTTTTTTAGTTTGGTACTTTTTGAAATAAAGTGTTATGATGGGCAACCTATTAAGTAAATAACATATGACAGGAATGCCCTGCCTGTCTTAATTCCACACCTTTTCTGCAGGTGATTTTCTGTATACCCATCACCTGTGGTTTGTCAGAAACTTCTCAGGATTTCCATGTCAACAACATGTGTATCGAGTTTATGCCTTCTGCTCACAGTCTATTCAGTGCCTTTTATTTTCTAACACAGGGTGGTTTGCTTGCACCTGTAATTCCCTGGGGACTCTGGAGAAATAACGTCAAAGAGCCAGGCTCCTTGCACCTCCTGACCACACCTTTGCTCTTTCCCTCCTCACAGCTGCAGGAGGGCTCCCTGGCATTTCCTCTACCTCACATTCCTTTTCCTCTTCCGGGCTCTGTGGTGAGAACTTCCCTTCTGCTCTGCCATCTGCTTTTACCATTTTTTTTCTTTATTCATCCCCCAATTGCCACTTGTACTGATTATCCCCGGCAGGAAAAAGCATTCTTAGTCAAAATCTACTTAAAGGGAACTGGTGGCTGGGGACAGATAACTGAACAGTGTTGGGTAGTATTTATTGGAAGGCAAATGTATTGAATTAGAAGCGAGGAACATACTGCTGAACAGAGTATCTGGAGTTGGGAGCTTGGCAAGGTGTTTGGGGAAACTCTTTTATAATGTAGAACAAGAAATCGTACTTCACTTCTTGAACTCTGAGGGTTGATTTGAACAAAGTAAACAGAGTTTGACCAAGTAAAACAATAAGTCTTTGAGCCACTGGGGGGCTCAGTCAGTTAAGAACCCGACTCTCTATTTCAGCTCAGGTCATAATCTCAATGTTCATGGGTTCGAGCCCCACATCAGGCTCTGCAATGACAACATGGAGCCTCCCTGGGATTCTCTTTCTTTCTGCCCCTCCCACTCTCTCTGTCTCTCTCTCAAAAAATAAATAAAAGTAACAATGAGTCTAGTTAAGAGAGTTCTGGCACCAGTCCTGTTTGCCCCATGTAATGGTCCAAACACAGAAAAAAAAGCAAATGAAGTAATTAGAATAGAGCAACATGTATAATTGCTGGCTGTATACTGGGGGAAAGTGAAGAAGCATTTGGGAGAAATCTGTATGGTATAGAAAACATGCTTTATGAAAGAGGTGGAATTGGATTGAGTTGTAAATATGTATGTGTGTGAATGTGTACGTGTGTGTGTGTATGTATACCCACACAGAAGTGTACAATCATGTGTGCATATTATGTTTGAGTATGTATATGCTCCCACACAGAGGAACATGGATGCATATTATATTTGTTTACATGAACCCATACAGAAGTACATGCAGGCATGCGTATTATGTGTGTGTGTACATGCTCCCACAGAGAAGTGCATGCATGCATACATGCATATTATTTGTGAGTGTGCATGCTCCCACACAGGAGTACATGCACACATGTGTATTATGTGTACATGAACCCACACAGAAGTATATGCATGGATGCATATTATATGTGAGTGTGCATGCACCCACACAGAAGCACATGGGTATGTGTGTATTATATGTTGGTATGTATGTTTAGAGTTCTAGATCCAGGTAAAGTGGCTTGATAAATGTAGGTTTTCCAATAATAGGCAAGAGTAACACTTGCATTTTAGGGTTCTGCATTTGAGTGTGTTTGAGAATAGGTAACCTGAGACCCAGAAGGAACTCATCCTAGACAAACAGATGACCAACTTTTGCTTCTCAGTTACTGACCTCCCTCTATTCTGAGTTCCTGTCTCCTTTACCAGGGATATGCCTTCATCCCCAAGCTTCCTCTTTTGCTTACCTCCTGAGAGCTTTTCTTCTTCATTCACTGCCGTCATGCCCCCAGGTCACTATTAAACATAAATCAACAATGGTTTTGGGCCCAAAGACTCGAATGGCCAACACGGTGTACTCCCCTACTATCCCTAACAGACGTGCAAGTGGAAAATCAACAGCAGATTTAGCCCCACATTCTGCAAGTCAGTGGAGCCAACTCCCTTACTGCCATTAGCTGAAGGAGAAGGGAGCAGGGGTGCCTGGGTGGCTCAGTCGGTTAAGCGTCCGACTTCGGCTCTGGTCATGATCTCACGGTTCATGGGTTCAAGCCCCATGTCAGGATCTGTGCTGACAGCTCAGAGCCTGGAGCCTGCTTCAGATTCTGTATCTCCCTCTCTCTGACCCTCCCCTGCTCACACTGTCTCTCTCTCTCTCTCTCTCTCTCTCTCTCAGAAATAAATACAACATTTAAAAATTAAAAAAAAAAAAGAAGTAGAAAGGAGCAAAATGTAGTGAGATCAATGATCTAGTCAAAGCAGTGAGGGTAAATTGAAGATACAACCGTGATGGACTTGATATCGGTGTCTCTGCTGAATCATATCAATGCAGCTAAGCTTCTGGTGTGACTGCTGTGTGACAGGCATTTTCTCAGATGCTGGGAATCCAGAAGTGAATAAGACACACCTCTTGTAATCAACACACCTACCGTCTAGGGCTGTATGAAAAGTATCCAGCCATCCACTGGTAGTTATCCAGACATACACTGCATATTATGGTAGCGACAGCGGGCACTTATCAGGTGTTATTCCAGACACAGTTCAGGAGACAGACCTGTAGCTGTGATATGATTCCCAGGGTATAAATCTAGACACCGCGGGGTAGAGAGATTAAGAAGCCTTCCCAGATCACATTACTAGTGAATGATAGGGCTGTGAGTCAAAGCCAGCAGTCTGATGCTAGATCTTAAGGGCTTAATACTTTCTAAACTATGATCTACAGTTTGACTGGTCTTCTTAGTGTATTTTGAATGATCAGTGATACTGCAGTTGTCACCTGTATCTTTCAATTTTGATTGTGTGACTCAAATGATCCTGTATATATATTAGAAACTGGTGTGTGTTTTTTTAATGTTTTATTTATTTCTGAGAGAGAGAGACAGTGTGAACAGGGGAGGGTCAGAGAGAGAGGGAGACACAGAATCTGAAACAGGCTCCAGGCTCTGAGCTGGCTGTCAGCACAGAGCCCGACGCGGGGCTCGAACTCACAAACCGTGAGATCGTGACCTGAGCCAAAGTTGGACGCTTAACTGCCTGAGCCACCCAGGCGCCCCAGAAACTGGTGTTTTGCATCTGCCAAAAGGTGAAGTCTATCTAGTTCATCAGTTCATAAGTGTAATGGGCCCTGTATGCATTGGAATACAGGCATGTCTGTGGTTAAAGAGTCTGTTGTTAATGCCCCACTACCTGTGCACACAGCATGGATCAGTCTAGATCATGCACTTCGTGATGAGACCAGGAGCCTTTCCTTTGAGTAACTTCCAGAGTTTTCCATAGTGCATGCATATCCAGTCATGTACACCCACTCACGCACACGTGTGCACACTCACACACATGTGCTTTTAGACTCTGTACCATTTCTCTGCAAGTTCTACCACATATATGTAAAGCAGCACTACTCCGGCTCTTTCCATAATTGAAGCCTGCAGAGTCAAGCAAATCAGAGCCCCGCTTCGCCAATGCTGGCTCCGCCAGACTCATTATTTTCTCTCTTTGGCTCACAGTGGGACTGTCACTTCTGAAAGTCTCTGTTGCCTTTGCATTTCTAATAGAATCCTCACTAAAATTTACATTTTAGCCTCACTTGCAGGAGCCTACCTTCAGGGTTTGAAGTAAAGGTAATCATATTATTGTGTCTTGAGGAGGCTTCCTGCTTGTGCTTTCCTCAGAAATTTTGTAGATGGTGAGTTTCATCAAAAAGTGAACAGACTATTTGGAAATAGATAAAACAAGACTCTGAGTAATTTATTCCAAAAGAAAGGTGTTTCTGTGCAATTATTTACATAAATGCTAGCATTTCAAAAGCTTTTGTAATACCTGCAAGAATGATTAAATGCATTGGTTTCCAGTAGAATATTCCCAGCTAAGTATTTTCTTTGAACACATGATTGCTTTTGAACACTAGCTCCGGAGCTGCGCAGTCAAGCAAAGGCTAAAAAGAGATAAATGAAAAGTCATGGCCAAATTCAAAGCCATGATCATTCTGCATCCTGACTTGTTTTGTTAAGAAAGGTAAGGCAGGGAGCTGTGATGTGCTTGAAGCAATCAAAAAGGAAAGACGAGACCAATTTTCCCTTCAGGATTGTGTGCATATAGGCAAGACATGGATATGCAGAGATCTCTTCTTCACACCCATTCCTTCCCAGGCTCTCAGAGGTAGCACACTTGATGGCCTTACTACTAACCCATCCCTCTTCTTCACCCCCCTACTTCAATAGCAGAGATTTTTGTCTACATTCTATCTGGACAGATGCCTTTCTGCTGGAGGATTCCAGGTGTGGGATTCCCACAGGTGTGTGCAAAACTTGGTATGAGATGGGTGATGGTTTCAGGAAGACTAAGAAAGCAGTTGAGCATGTTGAAACTGGCAGTAGCCATAAATGCTCTCATAATATTTTGATTATGAGGTTGGTAATGTACCCAGAGTGGGCCAGCTACTCCTGGGAATCAGGTACTTAGCCAGGATCACTGACTCTGTTCCTTATCATCTCTTCCTGGGGGAGAACCTTACACCTCTAGTTAACTCATATCAGACAGAATGATTTTATGTGAAATCTGCACAATTGGCCAGGGACCTTGGTTAGGAAAAAGCAGTAGCCATTCTGGCTACTTTAAACAGAAGGGATTTAGTAAGTGATATAAATAGCTCGCATATTGTAATTCAAAGGGCAGGAGAGGCAGGCTCTGTTTTGACCTTTCGGGAGCAAGTAACAAAACCACAACATAGCAGGACGGTCATAGGAACTTCTGCCTTGATCGTTCAAAATCCTGAAGTCAGAAAGCTGCCACTTTGGTGGCTGTGATCCAGCCCTGCAGACACACATGCCTACCAACTGCTTCTCCCCATATAATCCCTTCCGACACTGTCTGGTGGAAGAAGCATCTTGTCAGAATAACCTCATCCTACTCAGAATCCGAGCTACAACGGAATGTTTAAAGCATAGGTTTTTCTTTAGCTTCTCAGCAAATGCATTTCAGGCACATGCGAGAGAAGGAGTAAGTACCGTGTGAGCGTATCCACAGCATCAGCTCCATCTGTCACTGTCCGGCATCTTTCTCTTCTACGGTGATGTAAGGAGAGGCCAGTGACTCCTAACAGTGTGTTAACATTTGTAGAAATAACAGATTTCTTCTTCAAAACCACCTGGACTATGATATTCTTTAGGCATATTATTAATGTTGAATGTGTAACCTTTGTTTTTACATCAGTGGTATCAGCATATATTTTAAAGAAATGGTATAATCTCTGTGTCACTCTATACATAGATATTATTCAATGCTCATCTCTCTGATAGTACTTTGTAAGTGTTTATTTATTTATTTTGGAGAAAGAGCATGCAGGCAGGGGAGGGGCAGAGAGAGGGAGAGAGAGAATCCCAAGCAGGGTCCATGCTGTCAGCACAGAGCCTGACCTGGGGCTCAATCACACAACCATGAGATCGTGGTCTGAGCTGAAATCAACTGAGCCACCCAAGCGCTCCTATGATAATAATTTAGGAGAGAAAATATTGCTGCTGTGGAAAAGTATCATCATCTTGTAAACATCATTAAAATCTCTACATGGTCTATCTTCATGCATAAAGAAAACAGGCATGCAGGAGTTATTTTTAGCATAGCTAGTTATATTCTTAAATATAGTGAAGGGTACTATTCAGAGTTAGCTTCCAGGAAGTAAGTTTTCTGTTTTCTTTGCCCCTTGGCTCCTTTTCTTCTGTAGCAATCAATCAATTACAATACAATACAAAACAATACAATAATAAAATTTCAAAAACTTGGAAGGTAACTTAAGGACTCAGAAAAGAAAAATATAATCCTCCATCACTTATTACCCTCAGTGACAAAGTGGATAACTGTAGTCTTTTCTATGTTTTTAATATTTTATTTATTTTTGAGAGAGAGATAGAGGCAGCATGAGCAGGGGAGGGTCAGAGAGAGAGGAAGTCACAGAATCTGAAACAGGATCCAGGCTCTGAGCTAGCTTTCAGCACAGAGCCCGACATGGGGCTCGAACCCACAAACCGTGAGATCATGACCTGAGTTGAAGTCGGATGCTCAACCGACTGAGCCACCCAGGTGCCCCTGGATAACTGTAGTTTTATTTTTCTGTAAGAAAGATAAATCACCTTTGCAAATCTTTTTAGTAAGATGGGAAGCTAGAAAGACCCAGCATTCTAGCAAAATGATGTAACAAAATACTTTTCACCCGAGGAGTCTTAGAACTCTGAATAGTGTGCCTGCAGTGTAAACTAAACACCATGATGAATCCTCACCAGCTCATTATCTGGCTTCGACAATGACCAACATTCTGCTATTATTTCAGCTGTGTCTTCATCTTTTTCCCCCTTCGCTTGTGATTGTTATGATTACGGCTATTTGAACTTAGCTTTACTACATTGAAGTGCACAAACATTCAGTCTACAATTTTGGCCATTATATACATGCATGTGGCTATGGCATGATCAAGATCTAGAATATTTGTGTTGCTCTCAGGAGTTCCTATGAGCCCTTTGTCATTAGCCCCACACCCTCCCCCCAGGTGACTGCTGATTCCCTTTCTATCCCTATGGATTAATTTTGCCTCTTGAAGAATTTCATATCATTGGATAGCAATCACTTCATTCGGTTACTATCCACTCATACATCTTCCTTCATGAAATCTCTTTCAAATCTTTTGCCCATTTAACAAGGCTGTTTTCATATTGTTTCGTTGTATCTGTATTCCAGTTACAGGTTTTTTATTAGATATATGTTTTGCAATGATTTCTTTCTAGTATATGGTTTATGTAGAGATGTCTTTCAAAAAATTAAATTTTGAGAAAATTCTATATTTTTTAATGATTGTTGCTAACATTTTCTGCCTTCAAATTGTTATCTCACTTCTGGCTATGAAGATACTTTCCCCTGTTTTCCTCTTGTTTGGGCTTTTACACTTAGGGCCTTGATCCTTCTTACATGAATTTTTGTGTTCAGCAGGAGGTAGGGATTGAGGTTAAATTTTGTTTTTCTTATGGACACCCTGCTGCTCCAGCCATTCACTGAAAAGATTGCCCTTGCTCCACTCAATAAATTCCTTTGATGTGTTGATGGAAAGGCAACTAAGGCTCTCCTTCTTGGTTCTGTTCCAGGCATTGCCAGACTATGAGTCCTGGCCTCAAACTAATACTGAGACCATGTATAGCTTCCTTATAAGTTCTAGCAGTTATCTGATTTTTTTTTTTAGATTTTACGTATAAGCAGTCATGCTGTCTATGAACAGGAACTGTGTGCTCCGTGTTACTTCAAGCATCTTCTGTTCTCTGCCTGTTTGCGCTTGGAGAATGCTGAGTAGGATGACAAGGCTGGGGGCTCTTGTCACCTTGTGGGCCTTAGTTGTGGCCTTGTTTTGTTTTTTACGTGTTGCTTGTCAGATTCAGGGAGTTACAGTCTTCCTAGTTGCTGACTTTTTAAATACTGGCAGGCGTCTAATGTGATCAATGAATATTCTCTGTTGAGTTTGTTTGTTTTGTTTCGTGTTTTTCCTCCTCCATTTTGATTCATTTTAGTGCTTAAGCTAACCTTGCATTCCTGGCGTAAAAACCCCTCAGTCAATGTGTATCATCCACTGTGTGTATTGGAATCGTGTGCTTCACCAAGGTCACAGGCTCCACACAGAACTTAGAAGTGGCCATGTTTACTTACTTACAGGAGCACTGTCAAGGCAGCCTGTGTCACACCACTGTCCCTGACAGGCAGGGGCAGAGGCGTAAGTGTGGTTACCAAGTACTCTAGACTCCCAGCCCTTGCTGGTAAACACGGACTCAAGCTGAATTGAAGCATGTTACTTGCCAAACACAGTCAGCAAATATGTATCAAACACCTATACTGCACAGCACTTTATGCAAGGACGTAATTAGGAAATAAAGTAATGTCTGGCTACCTCATCACTGGCAGCCAGCGGTTCATGCCTAAAAATTTCATGTTGCACTCTGAATAAATTTGTTGTGTCCTATGCATTCTCCCTCTTATCCTCTTCTTTCATTAATAGCCAATATCCAAATCCATTTTTGTCTCTTTAAACACTTTAACCACATAGCTTGTTTTTTTCATCCTATAATTGTAGTATAAAATATGACTTTCCAGTCGGGGCAATGTTATTTCAAATTATCATTCAGTCACCATTTATTGAACTAAATCACCTATAATTTGTTGTAACTTGGCAACATTAGATAGAAAACATTCAATTTTTTTAATGTTTATTTATTTATTTTGAGAGTGTGTGTGCATGTGGGTCTGAGTAGGAAAGGGGCAGAGGGAGAGAGAGAACCCCCAGCAGGCTCTCAGGGCAGAGCACACACAGGGCTCAAATCCACAAAGTGTGAGACCACAACCTGAGCTGAAATCAAGAGTCAGCTGCTTAATGCATGGAGCTATTCGAGTGTCCCATCATTTTTCTTAAAAACAAATAAACAAACAAAAACACTTGTCTTAAGTTGAAAAAGTTACTGAATTTTAGCCTGCATAAGAACAAATGCACAAAACTTGGTCAGCTGTCATGAAATGTACATTGTAACCAGCACTGTGTCAGGAAGTTACTAACACCCTGTGACTTGTACACTTTCCTTCCAAGTTGCTGGCTCCTGCCTCCACAAGTAACCAGCACCCTGACTTCCTGAGCTATAAGATTCTGTTTAACTACATTCATTGCTTTGCTGTATAAATCTCCCTGAATGATTATAAAAATGAATGTATCCATTCTACTACAGATGTGTATTCATGCTGTTTCTGGTTCGGGACAAATATAAATAGTGCTGTAGCGAACATTCTTGGGTCTGACTTTTGCTGCACATGACACTCATTTGGGTTGGGCCTATATACCTGCCCATACAATACATGTGTCATCAGATTTGCCCATGTTCAACTCTAATACTTAATGCCAAATGGTTTCTCGCAATAATTTTACAAATTTACACCCTCGTTATATAAGCAAACCATTCTTGAAAGTACTTGCTATCAGTAGCCTTTTTAATGCTAGTCATTTTGCTAGTGTTTGAATTATATGCTTATGAATTTAATTTGCATTTTTGGTGCTTAAGAGATGGGCAGAATATCTTTCCGTATGTTTATCGACCTTGTTATATCCTCCTTTGGGATGTGTCTATGAAGGTCTTTTTCACATTTTGTTAACTTCGTGGGTTTTTTTCTTTCATAGTTTCATTTTACTTATTGAGTTTTAATTATTTATATGCTCTGGACATAGGACATTCTCAGTTACATGTATCATTCCATGCACTGCTTTGGTATTTTTATTTTCATAATGCTACCTTTTGATAGCATCACCAATGTTTGATAAATTCTCAGTTTTACTGCATTGTAATTTCTCTGTCCTTTTCTTTGATTTAGTAGATTCTTTCTTATGCTGAGGAAGCTCTTACCTCTCCTAAGATCTTGAAAATATTTGCTTATCATCTAGAGGTGTTCTTTTTAATCTTTCACATTTATGTTTATGTTCTGTGTTTTGGCTTTTGTGAGGGAGTAGCCAGATTTCATTTAAATGCCCAGATTGAAGGGGCTCAGCAGTGTGAACTCCTTGTGAGTGAGTCTCTCTCTAGACTCTGTTTTTTTCTCATTCACCATTTGCCGACCACCACCCCACGCCGGGGAGGCTTGATGCTGTAGCTTTAGAATTCACAGTGATATTTAGCACAACAGACTTCCAAAGTAGCTGGCTTTCCTCAGGCTCATCTTAGAGATACTTGGCACTTTGAGATTTTATACAAAGTTTATAGTGTACTCTTCAGTTTCTTTACAATTGGTGGGATATTTGTGGGTATTAGATTGAATGTACTGATTAAGTTAAAAACAATTTTAACATTTTGAAGGTCTCAATCCATTCATTTGGCATATCCTTCTATTTCTTACATTTAATCTCTCTCATTCATGGTTTATTTATTTACTTATGGCTATTAAGCATACTATTTATATTGATTCCTAGGTATTTGGTGTTTTTGATGCTATTAAGAGCACCCTCAGTCTCAGCATCTTATTTTTCTCTTGGTTGTTAAAATAGGAAGTTATCTGTCATAAGGCTATGTCTACCCTGTATTTTTGATTCTATAAATCTTATTTGAACATTGAAAACATAATTAACTTAAAATTTCTTTTTTTTTCTTTACTGAAGATACCATGACTTCCGTGTTTTTTTTTTTTTTTTTTTTGCCACAAATCTCTTCATTTTCCCCTAAGGTTCATATGCAGTGTTTCTTTGTCAGGTGGTGTTCAACTCATCATTATTTTGTAATGCTAACACGGACCCAGAAAAACCTTAAGGGGAGTGGCCATCAGAGTTTGTTATTTTCTTTGTTTTTAAGTTATGTTTGTAAAAAGCAAGATTGTAGCATAGCAGGCAGGGGAAAGGGATCTATGAAAACCAGGACACACCTCTCTGCCTCCCCGAGAATTAAAAGAACTTTACTGTTTTCCTTCTCTTTTTCACAAATGTGACTAAATATATTTAGCGTCTTATTTATGGAGTGTTTCAGGTACACATGTCCTGCATTGAAAATCAGTGACTACTGGGGCACCTGGGTGGCTCAGTCGGTTAAGTGTCCAACTTTGGCTCAGGTCATGATCTCATGGTTCGTGGGTTCGGCCCTCGTGGTGGGCTTTGTGCTGACAGCTCAGAGCCTGGAGCCTGCTTCAGATTCTGTGTCTTCCTCGCTGTGTCTCTGACTTTCCCCTGTCATGCTGTCTCTCTGTCTCTCTGTCTCTCTCTCCCTCTCAGAAATAAATTTAAAAAAACATAGAGAAAAAAGAAAATCAGTGACTACTGTGAAGCAGGAAATTCTCATTCACAGTGGTTCTCTGTATATCCATTATGTTCACCATAAACTCTATGAAAAATATATGATCTCTATAAAAACCAGTGAAGGCATTCAACTCTGTCTTATTTGCATGAAACATTTTTGTCTCTTTCTCTCTCTCCATCTCTTTGTTTTTTGGTTTTGTTTTATGTTTTTTTTTCCCCAGTGACTTTTGCTCACCGATACCTGGAAGAAAAATGGACCCCGAGTTAATTTTGTTTGTTTTCATCTAGTCTTTGTCATGTAAATCATCCTTTGATGATGAATAAATAATTTTTAATTATTTTTCACAGTACAAGAATAACAAATTATATTAGTCTCATACCAGAGCCTTAGCGAGGGGACTGAAGAGTACAGACTATTCAGAATATTAATTTATGATGCATATTCATAGCCAAACATTTGACTTAATTGAGAATGCCTTATATGATGCATATGACATGATGGAAATATAAGCATCTTATAACTATCAACTGATGGCGAATTTGTAGTGAAATATTTAGAGATAGCAAAATGAAACTCCTGTAAACAAAAAAAAAAAATAACAAAAGAGGCTATATCCATATTTGTTAGTGGTACAAGAATGTATTGTCCATAATTTTCATCAGAAAATCTGGTAGGAAAAAAGCACATTCGTTGTCAAATTAGGTTTCATATTACCTACTGGATTAGAGAATTGATAGCTTGTAATGGTCATTATGTTCACATTCCTGTCTTCAGATCAATTTGGTAACACTATTCTTTACTAAAACCAATACCCCTACATGAAATAAATTAAACATCTAGGACTTGCAAGGTTTCATGGAAATCAACTGTATTATTCCCCCACCCCCCGAAAATATAACTTTGGGGGACTGGTTCTTCCTTGTTGCCTTGGATTCTGGGGTTTGACAACTTTGCTCTCTTTATTCTTCTCTCCCTGTTCCTACAACTTGCTAATATTCTCACTTCTGGAGATTTGACTCTGGGAGAGGCAGGAGAGGGACGAGGAAGGAAGGGTCCGATTGGGAGCCTACCTTGGGCTGGTTTTGCCTACCCCTGAGAACCATTCTGGGAACCCTCTGGGCACCTTCTTTGGAGGCTCCAAACTCTGAATAATTTCTGGATCAAACAGGTGGTGTACTCTGAGTCTAGCTGCCCAATGTCCCTATTGCTGTGGGTTGGGCTGTGAAGCCCAGCATCTCACTGTTTTGGTGGCTCTCTAGGTCTGGGCCTAACCTCACGGTATTCTCCTTCTCTGGGTGGCCCACATTTTGTATCAGGAAGTATGCACTTTAGACCCATCTTTAGTTGCAATGCCCAATTACCTCCCAGCTGCAGCCTAGCATTGTCTTGAAAAAGCCCTTCATCTAGTCCTTTACTCAGACTTTAAAATTTCAACCACTAGTCAGACACGAGTCAACAAATTTCTCTAAACCCCGTGAACTCAGTTCTCAGAGATCTCCCTCAGCTCCTTCTCATCAGGCTTGTGGAAAGCACAAAGAGTCCGGTGCCTCGCTCTTGGCAGGTTGGACCCACCACAATTTAATATCCTATTCCTTTCACATCCTCATTTCCAGCTCTCAGAACTTCCTGTCATCTAAGTGCTCTTGGCAGTTTCTAAAAATACCCTGTTCTAATGACTTTTATCATTGCCATTTTACACCTAAACTATAATATGTTGGCTATCATTGTTGGTAAAATTATATGGTGCATAAAACTGATAGATATGGGAATTGTAGTCATTGTTCCTGAGCATCCTTGGGGATACTTCTTGCCTGATGAGAGTTTATATTGACATGCATACACGTGGAGCTGTGGTTTCACAATTCTGATGTACGTGACATAACTCAACCTCAGGAGGAGGACGTAAATCATTTACACGTTTCCGTTAATAGTATTTCTTTGTTGAAGTTGTAATGAAAACCAGAACAAAACAAAATTTAAAAATCATACAATAAAAAAATAACAAAAATCATTGCACTCTTTCTGTTTTTAGGAATACACTTAAAATTAATTTCGATTGCTTTCTTTGTGTGGAATCTCATTACTGAAGTCAAAATAAAGCAAATTATTTGGGAGGAAGTCTGACATTGAAATTTTACTTAAAAAATCTTACCATCTAATGTCTACGTGAGCTAAGACTTAAACGTTATTTCTACTGAGGATTGAATAAGACATTTTCAGTAATAACAAAAACTCATACCAATGACTGACTTCTATATTCGGGTTGGCTTAGTAAAGCCTGATACAGCTCAGTCTTTGTAATAGAAGAGACAACAGACCATTGCACAGGTCACCATGAAGCCTGCCTTTAACTTTTAAGAACCTAGAAGAATGAGTGCAATGGCTTTCAAACAGATTATCCTAATTTTGAAAGGTCTAAAACCCTTGCCATAATAACTCAAACTTCTGTTTTGCACAAATAACTTTAGGCAAATCTACAAGAATATTTCTTTTTATTGTAGGAACGTTATCATATCCAATATATTTAGAAAAATTCTATACCAAAACTGTTATTATGACTTCTTATACCTTGATATGTAGTGGCAGGTTTGATGCATATGATATTTATAAAAACATAATTTGAATTTTTGTTTACTTTTGTGATCATTATGGAATTTTAGGATGTATGAATAGTTTCCAAAATGGAACCTGATTCCGAAACAATTTTGACTCACTAACGTTCCGTCAAAGAAAACTTGAACTGAATTAAACAGTCACGGAAGACTTCATTCAAGATGATTGCAATAGATGAGAGAAACAGAACTCAGCTGTTTAGAAACAAAGGGCAAGAGAGTTTTTACTTTAGGGTAAACACTAGTAGGAAAGTACCCAAGAAAGGGGATACTGGCTCATATATTAGGCCTTCTGTGTTTGCTCCCTATTGTTCTGGGGAGCTAGACTCCTCTTTTCCCACAGAGACTGAGCAACAGGGTACCATCTTTCTTACTGATTACACTTCGAGACGGTGGCTACTGGGAAGACATTCCTGGTTGTAACCCCTGAAAGAGGCTAGAGAAAATTCATATCTCAAAGAAACAGAGGAGGAATTTACATTGGACATTTTCTCAAGGAAGGCTGTGTCAGAATGGAAGTCAGAGCCTGGAGTTGGGAGGAAACCTCTCTAGAGTATATAGTCCACCTGAGTGAACAGGAATTCCAGACCATGTTGGTCAGTTTGAATTTTCATTGTGATTCAAAAGCAATTATGGAGGAATGCAAAGATACACAGTATTATAGCTTAAAATTACCTAAAATGCATTTAAAAATAATGAGACAAGGAATAGTGCATGGATGATTCTCCTTCAACTTTTATTTGTAGGAGCATTTTTCACTATGGGGATGTTTGGGAAGAACATACTAGAAAAGAGGTGTGTCATATCCATACTTGGGTTCAAATTCTCTTTTACTTAAAATCATCTTTTGAGCTGTGACCATCATCTTTCCACCAGTCTGAGTACTCCTTAATGCTTATATTTTATTAGGACATATCTCTGCTTGACATGAAAAATATCTCAAGATATGTCTCTGCCTTTTCCTGCTTTGCATTTGCACATTAATTTCCAGAATTTAAAAAGTGCCATTTCCCCCAATATTTCATGTGAACTGCTAACAGTAAAGTGTTTTTAAGAATTATAATTTTTAAAAAAAGAAAAAAAAAGGGCTGAAAGGAGAATGAAATGTGAACTCTGTGTTAATACTGTGATTCTCAAAGCAGGAGAATACTACATAGGCATACTGGTTCAGTAGGAAGCTTTTTTGTAAATGGCTCCTCTCAAAACATGCACACAAGTGCACACACACACACACATGCACATGTAAACTTTCATATAATCCATCTACAATAAGATGCTGAATATTTATATGCCGAAAGGTACTAAATGCCCTTATGGGACTTAATAAATTATTTCATAAGCACAATTAAGTACATTGCATTGGGGTATTCGTATAGTGCTTCAAGATAGAAAAACATAATGTATATTTTGTATAATCACGTATTCATACATATCTACATGTATGTTAATATTCACAAAAAAGTTAACAGCAGTTTTTCCTTTCATTTACGTGTACTATCTAAGAAATCTACATATCCGGCAATATAATATGTATTGCAATATCATATATTGTACCAAGAATGTGAAGATGAATGTAATTCATGTAATTTATGGCAGTGATTCTCTGTCTTGACACCAGATTTTGTTTCTACACAGGCTATAATTAAGGCAAAAGTATTATTAACTTTCTTTATAATCTGTTCATGTGTTACTGTTGTGCATAGCAAATACGCTCTAATTGCAGAGTTATAGTGTATTTAGGTTGGAGACTTGCTTATCCATATTTTCATTTCCTTCCTTTTTTCATCACTGTTTCTTTTACTTACTTTCCCTGTCTCCTTCCCCCCCTCTTTTCTCTCCCCCTCCCCCTCCCTGCCTTCTCCCTCCCTGCCTTCCCCTCATCCGTCCCCTTTTCCCCCTCCTTCCCTCCCTCACCCCTTGATCCCTCCTTTCCTTTTTCCATCCCAGAACATGCTTTAAGCCACACTGTGAGTGTAATACTAGGTGGTATGACCAGTACAAACCATTTTACAACAGCTTTGTGCATCACAATTGGGCACCCAGGAAGCTGAAATGACATGTGCATTAATAGTTACAGGTTTGTGTATATTAAGAGCATTAGGAACTGTGTTAAAGTGTCTGTAGTTTCTCTTCAAATAAATGAGGGGTATTTTTATACTGAGAATATGAGGTAAATCTTGATGAAGAAAGGCACGCTTGTGTGGATCAAAATAGTAGATAGAATATTGTTTAGAGATTTTGAGACAAAATGCAGATTGTATTTTAATGATAACATAAAGGCCCTCCAATTTCATTTAAAAAGTTTGTGAAAGGGAATATATGTGAAAGAAATGAAGCTTGAAAACTAAGCAGAAGACGGGTGATCTGGGTGATGTATTTTTCTGTATCTCTTTCCCCTAGAATTCACCAACAAATCTGGTATTCTTGTTCTGTATTCCATTTTGGGTAGCCCCTACTGTTTCCCTAGTTTTCATGGTGACCATTACATTTCCTGAGCATCTCCCCCAGCAAATAATGTGTTATGTGCTAAGAACTTGATAGTACCTCTTGGTGACATATCTATTTCACCCAAGAAATTGCTGAGAAGGAAACTGTCAACCACCCAAAACAGTAGTCCCAGTGACAGCTGTTGCAATTTCTACAGTATAACCATCAGGGAGACTGTTAAGTTGCCCTGCTCACTAAGCTCATAAGTCTTCTGCTGTTACGTAGACACTGACTAGACTTCATAGTTCTAGTTTGATTAGAGCAATGAGTTTGCTCACAGCTTGCATGTGGTGAGGCTGGTTTTACATAGATTTAAAATATACAGACTTGCAGAGTGTCTGAATCTAAATTCAAGTGGCAATGAGCCAATCACCTTTTAAATTAATTAAAATGCTCTCCGAACTTAAACATTTTATTAAGAATTTCAATCACATTGATGATAAAGTATCGTGATCCTCTTTCCTTAGGCGTATTCTGGCTGGATGAGAAGCTTTCTCATTTTGCAACGGTGCAAGTTTTTTGATAGGCATCTCGTTTCATTTTATAAGGAAACAGGAATAAGAAAAAATGAATTAGAACGCTGTGTCATTATTTTTTGTATTAAAAAAAGTCAATTTGGGGAACATAAGAGATTACAGAAGCAGAGAAGAGTTCATATATTTATAAAATGGTTAGGTTCATAGAGAGAAAAAAGTTATCCTCATTTTTAGCCTACTGCTGTGTCTTTCTCTACACAAGAAGTCAGCAGTTCTGCCTCGTCAAAACTTTCAAGGTAAGAGTGAGATTAGGAACATACCCGTGATCAGTCACTATTGTATTGAGGAAGTAGGGTTGCCCTTCGTGTCTTTTCAAGTCCTTATCAATCCAAGGTCATGTTGACATTCACATCTCAGAATCCTTCATGTTATGAAAACAAATTTTGTGTTCAGATCACTCCCCTTGTCAGCATTCACTCTCTTTGTTTCCTGCCCCCTCCTTACCCACCTTTCTCCCTTCTCCCTTTCTCCCACATGTGTATGTGTGTTTGTATATATGTCAGCAGTGATGCAGGAATTCCCATAATGTGTTCTGCTTAGAACACTGGATGTTCAGGTAGAGGTTTAAGGCTTAGACAGAAGGAAATTACAACTGTAAACATTAGAATTTTTCATTGTTGGATGAGGGTCTTAGCTTGAAGGTAAAGAAGAGGTTTAAAAATGGGATGTGATGTAATAAAACCCATGAGGTCCACAGGTGGCTATGATAGCAATGAGGTTCATCCATGTCTCAAATGTTAAGATGAGAAAGTTATGTAGAATTTAAGAGGAATAGAGGAGTGATTATCATCCCCAAAGCAAATTATGGAGAAGCACTTAGCATGTGCAATTAGTTCCAAACATCTGTTACATGATCTTCTAGTCTTTTGCTATATTGGAATCATTGTTCAAACAAAACATGCTCAGCCTGAGGGTAAGGAATATAAATTATGGTATAATGTGAATAGTCTTGAGGAGCATCTTTTACCCACTATTTCTGGAACCCCTTGTATTCTTCCTATAAATAAAGCTAATGAAGGAATGAAGATGTGGCTTAGTATTTACTTCAGCCATTCACTGTGCTGATTTTCTCTTCATAGGATTACTAGTACACATATAGTACTATGTAAATGAACTTCCAAACAAAATTAGCTGAATATATTTAATTGGACAGCCTTTAGTTTACTGTACCAAAAGTAAAAGTGGTACTTTTGTAATTATTTTATAAATATTCATATATTTCCTTGGGATTATATGAACATGGATATGCCTGAGTTACACAGACTCTGATGAGGGAATATAGGAGGGTCACATTGAATAACTTAGTACCAGGAATGAACAATATAAGCTACTATCTCAAGTGCAGTTAACTCATCCTACGTCATCATTCCCTACGCCAGTTAACTCATCCTACGTCATCATTCCCTACGCCACACTATGACATCGTGTAATCATACATCTCTGTGTGTATAAGCTTCTGATTCCTGTCCTCTAGAACAAGTTTCCTCACAAACAGCAAACCTGGCTCTATATTTAAACTACAGCTGGGGTGCCTGGGTGGCTCAGTCGGTTGAGGCTCCATGATCTCTTGGTTTCTGAGTCTAAGCCCCACGGCGGGCTCTGTGCTGATGGCTCAAAGCCTGGAGTCGGCTTCAGATTCTGTGTCTCCCTCTCTCTCTGCCCCTCCCCTGCTCATGCTCTATCTCTCTGTCTCTCAAACAATGATTAAACATGAATAAAATTAAACTGTAGCCACATAAAATGGACCACACTTTTCTTTCTGGGGCTCAAGTTCATAATTCTAGGACAGAGCCCTCTGGTTGCTAACCCTATGCCAGATGCCCAGGGGATTCGTGGGGAATGGACAACTGTAAAGACATGGGAGAAAAACATTCCTCACGCTTAAATTTATCCTATTGTTACACTCTATATTTTAAACAGAAGAGGCTGTTTGTGCATATAAATAGGTATCTAATAATGCCTGTGAGCAGGTGTGTGCACATGTTCATTTTTCTAAAAACTTATATAGTTTCCCCCATACTTGGCTCCCTCTTTGTTATACGCACACTCTTGCATACACACACATACACAGACACATAGGCCTTCCCATGGTCACAGGCTGGATTTATCTGCAGTGTGAGCCTGGAGTACAGGCATTGTCTCACAGAGAAAGATGAAGATTTCAGTAACTGTCCTGGTGTAAACGGAGCTTATGGTGAGGAAGTTTGCTAACAGAAGCCTGGGCGGATACATGATGCACCTTGCAGCACTAAGTAAGAATTCTTAGAGCAGGTGAAAAAATAAGATGCCTTTGGCACATATGGTATTTGGGAAGCCATTTTAACTGTTGTATACTGACCATAATTTTGCTTTTTGAAAAAGCTGGTTACATACCTGGTGCAATAGCCACAAAGCAAAAAAAGAAAAACAACAACAACAGAACAAGAAGAAATCCTGCGTAAGCCTATTTGTATTCATGCATCTTTATCAGACTTGTTTTTCTGGTTGAGTTTTACGTGTATAAAATATTACAGTGCAAATGAACATTGAGGTAGAAGAAGAAAATAAAGATGGTGATAACATTGAGTAAAAGTTGAGGCTAAGAAAAGGCATATTATGATAACATATTCACCTGTTAGTATGAGACATGCTTCTACATCTAAGCTCTCTGATAGCCAGTCAGAACTAAATATTTCCAGACACAAATCACAAAATTTCTGTATGTTAAATAGAAATCCATTCTTTTCTTTTTCTTTTTTTCTTTTTTTTTTTTTTTTTTTAGTTTTATTATTTCTGAGAGAGAGACCCACAGAGAGAGAGAGAGAGCAGGGGAGGGTCAGAGAGAGGGAGAACAGAATCTGAACAGGCTCTAGGCTCTGAACTAGCTGTCAGCACAGAGCCCGACGCAGGGCTTGAACCCACAAACTGTGAGAGCATGACCTGAGCTGAAGTCAGACACTTAACTGACTGAGCCACCCAGGTGCCCCTAAAAGAAATCCATTCTTAGGAAAACTGTAATTCTTAATGAATATAGAGGAGTCAGCCCAGGAGGAGAGGAAAAACAAAACCTGATATAGGGAACTGGAAAATATCACTTGGTATGATGTGTTGTATAGTATGTATGTGGTTGTGTCTTCCTGTAAAAGGAGGGTCCAGACAGAGGGCCCAGGACCAGGGTGCTATGCTGGGAGGGTTCTGGACAGATAACTTCTAGGCAAGTAGCCGAACGGACAAAATGAAACTTGCGATTTTAGAACGATATAAGGATTTGGCTTTTAGTTTCAAGTCCATCGGGAGCCACTAGAAAGTTTTAAGCGGACTTAACATTTTATGTTGTGTCAAGAATGGACTGAAACAGAGCAAGTTCTAAAACAGGAAGATCATCAAGGAATTTACTGCAGTACTCTAGGCAAGAGATGTTGACACAGGTCAAGTTGGTAAAAACTAAAGGGAGTAAAAAAATCAAATCTGGATATATTTTATATATAATAGTATTTTCTCACAAACTTGGCATGGGGCATGAGGGACGGTGAGTCAACAGTGACTAAGAATGATTCTACCTGGAAAAATTGGGAAGGAGTGTCCTTTGACTGATGAGAGAAAGGCAACATGAGGAGTAAACATAGACATGTATAGAAAGATCCAGCATTTGTTTTGATCAGATCCCCATTGGATTTGCTTAGTAGTCACCTGAGTTGGGGGCAGTTAGGATGTGTAGCTTGGTCCAGGAATGATACTTGAGCTGGAGATTTACATTTGGGAGTCATGAGTCAAGGGTATGGATGGCCTTGAATGAGACCATCAGAAAGAAAGAATATAATAAAGAACAAGAATGAATGCAGAGGGGCCAACGGTGATGTGGAAGTGAGTCTGAAGAGTGTGGTATTCTAAAAGGTAGGTGACAAGGTGACATGAAGCAAAATGTGATTGTGTGAAAAGTTGCTGGTAAACAAAGTTTAAAGTTGACGACTGATTACTGAATTCAACCACATGGAGGCTACTGTATCCTAAACAAGAACTGTTCTGGGAGAGTGTCAGGATATAGCCTGACTGGGATATGTTCAGAAGCATGTAAGGACAGGTTGTAGAAGAGAGAGTGGGAGCTATTCTTTTGAGGAGTTATTCTGTGGAGTGAAAATTCGTCAGCTCCTAACATATCCATGTCATGTGATGGGCACTCCATTTTGAATGTGCTTTCATTAGATTGATCCTGTTTTCATCAGCCATGAGAGCAAGGGAATTTACAGGGCCACCTAGTCACATTGTGGAGGGATTCACCTAGAACTAAGAGGAAGGGTTTCCTAAGGTGAAATGTATCCCACATGTGGTCAGAAAACTGATTCTGCCCAAAGAAGATTACACTTAACTTATTCTCTAGAAAGGAGAGCCCACTGTCCTACTTGGGAGTAAGTCCAACACTCAGTCAAATGGGAATCCTCAAGGCCATTCAGT
Source organism: Hyaena hyaena (assembly GCF_003009895.1). NCBI lineage: Eukaryota > Metazoa > Chordata > Mammalia > Carnivora > Hyaenidae > Hyaena > Hyaena hyaena. Next base: position 262,990 of record NW_024082085.1, on the reverse strand, counting down.
GGAGAACATAGAGGCTGCTTTAGTGGTAGCCTAGGAGTTCTCTCCTAATTTTAACAAAAGTGGATAGCAAGACTGTTAAATGGAATATTGTACATTCTTATAAAAAGGAAACCTAATGAGGGCTTTTTAAATACATATATGTGTGTGTGTGTATGTATATGTCATGTTAGAGCAAAATACTGAAAGATTATATACTGTTACAAGTACTTCAGTACTGTCTAAGCTCGTGAGTGTAACTTGTATCGCTCAAAATGGAATCTTGTTCTTTATAAACTCTAAATACTTTTAATTTTCTTAAGGTGAGTTTAAAAAGACCCTTGTAGCTCTGATTGTAGGATAGGGAGAGATGGAAGCAAAGCATATATAATGCAAATTAGACAAATCAGAAATGATTTACACAGACACGTAGAGAAAACTATGCTAAATAATGTCAGACACCCCAGCTCTATCATGCCTCATACTATATGGGCCTTACTGTCGTAAGCCTATCACTCAAATTTTATTTCACAAATTCTCTCTTAATTCTACCTGAATCCGTGTCCCATAATTAACTGCTCTCAGATTCAACAAGATATATTCAGGAAAGATGACCTTCCTCTGAGGTAAATGAGTACGCAGACATAGACATTTGCCCTTCACGCCCAGTGTCTGTCTGGGCTGTGATCTGAGTTCCATCTAAAGGCTCCTGAGGCCTCTGGATTTCAGTTGGTTTCCACCAATGGGCTAAGTCAAAAGAAATTGCAGGAAGAATGAAGAGTAAGTGCCAGGTTTATCTTCTCTTATCAGCTCCCAAGGCTGGTGCCTTCTCTCAGTGTGGCTTCTCCATTCTCCTTTTTGAAGTCTGTTTCATTTTGTTTTGCTTTCTGGTAACTTTGTCTTTGTGTATCTCTTCTGTTTTCAGTGTATGACATTACCCTTTGTAGTTCTCTGTACCCTGCCCACACCTTGGTCAAGCTTTCCTTTGCTAAATCCATGCTAGATTAGCTTCACCTGAGAGTGCTATCGTCTTCCTGCCAGCACCCCAACTAGTACAGTAATTGGTGCTTGAATTGCCCCCAAGAGAAAAGAAACTTGAAATGAGATTCTTGGATTGCATGACACATATATTTGAGAAGTCAGGGATAATCTCCATTCCTGGAGTTGGGAACTCTGAACAGCATATGGCTAATCCATGCCAAGGATTGCATGACAAGTATCCAAATTAGCACCTGTGATAGCCTGAGATGAAGTGCAGGTGTAGAGTTTTGAGTAATCTAATGGCTTGAAGCATTTAATCACTATGGAAACAGTAGTAATAATAATTATATTTGGTTTTTCTGGACAACTGGAGAATATATACATAGGGAAAATGTCAAATTAACAGCTATGAAATGCCATAAGACTACATGCAGAGAACCAGACAGTATCCATGGCAGCTTTGAAGGAGCCTTGCATATTTTTGTAATTGTGCGTGTTTCAGAGAGAGAGAGAGAGAGGTCTGCCTCAATTCCAGACATGTTCAGGACTCTTAAGCCAACAAATGGCACTGGATGAGATTGAGAGAGATGTTGAGATAGGAAAATAATAAGGCTGAGAATATTGAACCTCAATTCCTTGGGCCTCTTTGGTCAGTGAAGGTAAACTCCTTCCTTCTCTCCTCTCTCTCCCTCTCTCCCTCTCCCCCTGCCTCTCCCTCTCCCTCTCCCTCTGCTGTTCTCTCTCTCTCATCACCAGGGAATCAAACCTCCTCTTCTTAACAGCCTTACACTGGCTGTACTTAGATAATTTCTTCACAAGCTGATGATGAGTCTTCTAGGATATACCCAGCCCTCATCAGCTCTAGGCCCCTAACAATTGTTAGGTCCAGACAGTTCAAGCAGAAAAGTAAGACCAGCTACAGAAGAAGATAGCCTAATCACCAAACTAGGTATAGGGCATTGTCAAGCCCTATTGGCAGGGAGCTAGAACACATCTAAGGGAATGAATTCTAGAGTGCAAGATAATGGAAAATTAAATAAAAGACTCTCCAGAGCTGACTTTGTTTTTATGAGTGCACTCACCCTGAATTCAGGGTATAGTGTGCCATCTAGGACACTGGCAAGTGGTGTTAATGGTCAGCTGGATCTAATAATAGAAGCCAGGTCTCAATGGTAGTTTATACATGATGAGGTCAAAATATTGGAAATTTCCGGGATGTTACAAACAGAGGTTCTAGATCATTAGCAAATATCAGAATCACATGGGTGGCTCTTAAAACACAGATTCCTGAGTCCTACCCTTCAGATGTATAATATGCTAGTGTGGGGTGAAGACACAAATACATTCCCACATGAAGCTGACTGAGGACCACACTTTGAGGGCCATTGTGATAAACCTTAGTTACTGAAAGGGGGATATGCAAGCAAACAGCATTAGTGTCAACAAGACTGTGTCTAGTATAAATACTAAATGTATCTTCTAAACCAGAATTTGTAATTCCAACATTACCCTTGTAAGATTCATATAATGTTGAGAACCACTGCTTTAGAGGAGTTTAAACACTCAGGGCAGCGGAAAAGTGAAATGGATTTATTTTTATGTATGACCTAATAAGATACCCTTTACTCATACCCTTCAAGGGTCCCCAGAGGACATTCACTGCAACAAGGAGAGACAAATATATTATCAAAGGGACTTCCCAGACTCCTCGGAGAGCTCTACAGGCTGATCTCTGTGGATTCGTGATGGCAGCAAAGGTGCTGTCGTGGAATGTGGTCTTCTGATCTAAGCAGGAATAAAGAAATGCCTTTCTGTGCAGAATGACCCCAGTGACAGGAATTTGATTATATACACGCTCAATGAGGTGTCCTCACTCGGGCTGACCTGGTTCCCTCTATTACCAATTGTTCACCATGCTAGTAACAGAGATTGCATCTGAGTCACTAGTAAGGTGTCATTCCCCAGGGGAGCTAGCTGGATGCCTGGTGACAGAGACCCTCTGTTATCATGGAGAAGACCCCACATTGTTCAGTATGGAGTTTGCATTATATGCCCATAGTGCTCCTGCCTGAGTCACCATCCATATGCACAGACAATGCCTTGTCTGATGCTTTACCATTTTATGGTATTTTATGGTGGCAGTGCAACCTGATTGCCAGCCAGGGGATGTATCTTAACACAAGGAAGCATAGCAGACAGCTCACATCCACAGGACAATTCAACGGTGTTATTACCAAGTTCCTTCACCCAGAAGCAGCTGTCTGGACAGGACAGGGATGTGCTGCTGAATTGTATATTTGGGTTAGCTAGGCGATGCTATCCTGCGAGGCTGCATTGTTTTCCTATGGTTTATGGCTATGCCTTACAGTACAGGTCAGCACATTTGTGCTCTCTGCCTGAGACCTTGGGCTGCGTGGAATTTGAGTTTCTATCACCAGACGATGGATGCATCCATCAGGAAACTCAGTTGTGGTTCAGCCGAATTGGCAGCTCAGTGTGTCCCCTGGCCATTTGTGAACTCACGCTGGTGAACGTCTTGTGAGAGCAGGTGTTTTCTGTAGTGGCTAGGGATGATTCATCTTGATGCCCTCAGGCATGTGCAATATGGACAAGTGAGGGGAAGTAACTAGTATAAATCCAAGCGATTTATCTTGCCCCCATGCCCCAGCGGTGGAGAACTGTGGCAGGCCACTAAACCAAGACCACCAAGGACAGACGTCCTGCACGAGTGAACGCTTGTGACCACCTACCAGGCAAACCCCATTCAGGAGAGGTAAGGAGAGGATGGCATGAAGGGGGAAGAAGGCAGCTGTGTAACAACCTGGGTCTCCTGGCCAGTTCCTAGATGGGAATTCTGGCAATGCTGTTCTACCTTACGTCACCCCTGCCTTGCTCTTTGCTGTGCCCCCTTAGGTGAAGACCACAGGTAGCAGCTGACCTTCAGGGACAGTGTGTAATCAAACAGTAAACAATGGGATTCACATATCCTCTTAAGGAGAGCGTGAATTTCCTCTTCCAGATTCGCTGTCCCTTTGTCCTCCGTGTTCGGGGCTCCGATGCAGCAGAGGAAGTGTATGGAGGTCTGTGCTGGTACGACAGTTCCTCACTCTTCTGAGCCATGAGGTGTGAACCGTGCAAGACTTGTGAATCAGCTGTTACAAACTTATACCAATTTACTGTGACAGCTGAGCGTGTGACGATGGACTAATAGTCCCCGTGAACGGAGCAGTGGGAGGTCCCTGTGCTATCTCATGCAGAGTGACTGTCTCACAGCATGTGATGATATGAGGTTACTTTTCCAACCAAAGCCCAAAGTAACACCAGATTCAGAGAAACATATGGTGATGCCTGAGCTGATAATCATTTATATCATTATTGGGATCTTTTCTTAACCAACACATTAACATATTAGATTCACTTACCATTAGATTTATTGTGTGTAACTTCACTAAGTTGTTGATGAATATGACTTGTTGGACTTCTTTGTCACAAAAACACACTTTTCTAAGTATGACCATAAGAATTAACCAAATGATGCTGATGACAATTATCTTGAAAAAGTAAAGACCAAAATAGTTCATCTGGGTTTTCCTTAGAAGGATGACCCCACATATAGCCCACATAGAAGTTTGACAAACAGCAGAAGAGGAGTTAGAAAACCCATGTAGTTTACCAAGCTGAGGTGTGACAGCAAGCACTGTTTCAGCAAAATGCAATAATTTTGTGATAAGTAAATAATATAATTTGGGTAACTTTACTACTATAAAATCTATTTTAATTTCAAAGCATTTGTTTTATTAGCTTTGCTAGAATACTCCATCCGTTATCAGCTTTATTCTTATTTATATTTTTATTTTTTTTTTATTTAGAGTGAGAGGGCAAGTGAGGGAAGGGCAGAGAGAGGGAGAGAGTCCCAAGCAGTCTCCACAGTGTCAGCAAGGACCCCATGCAGGGCTTGAACTCATGAACTGTAAGATCATGACCTGAGCGGAGCTCAAGAGTCAGGCTTTCTGCAAACTGAGCCCCCCAGTGCCCCTGTTATTGTTTATGTGAACTGTTTCATTGAAGGTGGGAAGGACGCATCCATGCTGAGATCCCAGGGACTCTTACCTTCCCACTTCACCCAAACCACGGGGTCTGTGAACAGGTGTGGCAGTGAGGGGAGCCTTATCCCCACTCCTGCCCACCGTGGAGACCAGAGCTTGCACTATTGGGTTCCAGGGAGTCCTTATGGCCCTCAGCCTGGCACGTGTGGCTCAGTGCACTTTTTTCCAAAAAGACTTGTTAACCTTAGCCACCCTAGGAAGTGTCTTAAATTTATGCTGTCTACGGTCCTTACCATGGTATGGCACAAGGATCCTGATAAATCCTGGTGAACTTACTAATTTATGAAATAAAGGAATTTTGGGGCGCCTGGGTGGCTCAGTTGGTTGAGCATCCAATTCATTTCAGATTATGATCACAAGGTTCATGAGTATGAGCCACTCATCAGTCTCTGTGCTGACAGTTCAAGTCTGGAGCCTACTTCAGATTCTGTGTCTACCTCTCTCTCTGCCCCTCCTCTGCTTGCTCTCTGTCTCTCTCTCAAAATAGATAAACATTAAAAAAAGAGATAAAGTAATTTTAAGGCATGAATTCTTTTACTCTTTCATTTTTAACAACCTGAGGGCTGTTTTGTTTTTAATTGAAGAGTCATTTTCCTATGCAAAGGAGACTATTCATAGTGTTTTGGGTGTTAAGTAATATTAGGTTATTAAGAAATACAAATGCAAAATAATATTTTTGTAGTCCTAATTAAGCTTGTACAACTTCACATTTTGTTTATTGTGCTAGTAAACTAAGTGTAGAAAATAGACAATCACTTTCAAGTGAATCTCTGGTTAGTATTGGATCAAGTTCAATAAGCTTCCTCTCTCTTAAATAAGAAAGTGCCACGTACTACAGATTCTCTGTGTGCTGTTTTAGGGCTTTAAAATAGCCTTTTCGGCACATAAAATGCTTTTCTCTGAACTTCATCATGGAAACAGAGCAGATAAAATAACCTTTTAAAAATATCTGATGGAAGTTTATTTAATTTAATTTGATTTATTTGATTTTTTAAATGGAAATTATAGCATAGAAAAGGATAAGACTTAGAAAGTTTACTTCATTAGTAGTTATAAAGGCAATGAAATTAAATTTGTTTAGCTTGATCAGCTTCTCATATGATGAGCCTATCTTCCTATGCCTGTGAGAGATTTTTTAAATCTGTCATTATGATAATATTGAGGAAAGTACTTTAAGAAGTAGTCTCTTCTAGAAATCTGTTATCATTTGAGTGCTTTGTGGCTCTCTAATAATAAAAATAATAAAGCTTGTTTACTTTCTATGCAGAGATATTATGATTAAAAAAAATGACAGGATTTACTGTCTTAATATGTCTTCTTTCCTTAAAAAAGCAAAATTTTTCTTGATCACATAATGTGCTAAACATGTCCTCCAATGAATTGATTGCTTCCAGAGCAAATTACTCCAAATTACCTATTGAAATAAAATATTTTTCCTGTGATGTCTTTTTTTTAATTTTTTTAAATGTTTTATTTATTTCTAGGAGAGAGAGAGAGAGAGAGACAGCATGAGCAGGGGAGGATGAGAGAGAGAGGGAGTCACAGACTCTGAAACAGGCTCCGGGCTCTGAGCTAACAGTCAGCACAGATCCGACGCGGGTCTGGAACCCATGAACTGCGAGATCATGACCTAAGCGAAAGTCGGACGCTTAACCGACTAAGCTACCCAGGCGCCCCTCCTGTGATGTCTTTCTAATTGACATTTAGTATAGTTATAGTATAGGATCTGCTTGTTTTATTCTTCATGCCAGTTCCTCATTAAACAGTCTCACCTTACTGTTTATGGCAGGTTCCTTTGAATGATTTTGGAGGTGAGAAAACAGATGTAACTTTAGAGTTATGACCAGGATTCTTCCAGAGGTACTGGAAAACCGTGTCCCTATTGTACAAATTGGCCTACATAGTAAAGTATGTTAAATACTCTACTGCACATTAAATCTGAGGTTAGAAATGGGAGAACACTGTGATAGGATCTATCTTGCTACCTAGAATACAAATACCTTTTGAAACAACCAGAAACTCAGAAAATGCAGACAAATAAGTGAGCTTGGGAGATAGATTTATTGTTTCATTACTACCATTAATCCTACCCCCATTTTTTTTACCATCTCCTTTCTCTTATAAAACTCTTTCTGTGATCTCATATTCAATGAGGTGCTTTTGCATTGAGTGAGTGAGTGAGTGAGTCAGTGAGTGATTGCATAGATTTTACCTCCTGTGTGGAACCCAGTGCAGGGCTGGAGCTCACGATCCAGAGGTCAAGAGCTGAGCTGAGGTCAAGAGTCAGACGCTCAACTGACTGAGCCCCCCAGGTTCCCCTACTTAATTTTTAACAATGGGGATGTCTGTATATGAGAAAACTGCTTGGGTCTTAACTAAAATTTATTCAAGTGTACATTTCAAATCAAAACTATATTTGACCTTAGATTCCAGGTATCATTTATATCATTCCTGTAATAAATATAGGAAGCTAGTAAAATCAGAATAAAACGCCTTCATTTGTTTTTTTATTAAAATTCTATTAATTCATAAGTTTAACAAACTTAATTCCTCTGTATCATTAATATTCGGTGCCATGTATAATAATTGAACTTCTATAAACATTTTAAATTATATTTACAAATTTGAATAAACTCTTCAAATACCTAAAGGGATAGACCAACTTCCTCAACAGAGTTTTTCCTATATACTAAGTCACTCCTCCAATCTGATTGATCACATTGATAAATGTACTGAATTGAATTCTCTAAAATGTTAAAGTCCTGTTTAAAATCTCCATCTCAGTCACCTGGGTGGCTCAGTCAAACATCAGACTCTTGATTTTGGCTCAGGTCATGATCTCAGGCTTATGAGATCCAGCCTCCTGTAAGGTTCTGCAGTGAGCACTGAGCGTGGAGCCTGCTTAATATTCTCTCTCCCCATCTGTACCCCTCCAGTGCATGTGCTCTCTCTCTCTGTCTCTCCCTAAAACAAAGCTCTGTCTTATCTCTTTTATCTCTTATATCAGCTATCTAACAATGGTGAAAACTTCCTACAGTTGCAATTTCACTAAAGAAAACAAATTCACATCCTGAAGTGACATTTTGGTAAAAAAAAAAAAAAAAAAATGGTATCCTTATCTTGCTGGAGATTTGATTTATTGTTGGAGAGTTGGAGAACAATCCAAGGTTCAGTGTTTCTGAATGATTCTAATGGAGCCCAGGTTAATATGTTGACCCTCTTCAAGAACTGCTTAGCTTATATCTTTTTAAATCACTCAATCTCTAATACACATTTTAAAGGAGTATCTTCAGTGATTTTTGTATCTCTTACTTCAATCAAATAGATTTTTTGCAGCTGCTTGATTAGCGTCCATGGTTTCTCCAGTGGTGGGTGGGTTAGGAGATCTGGCTTACCTTTAAACTGCCTTTTTATGATCATTATACTTAAAATTGTATGGTCTATCTTTTCACTTCAACAGCATAAACTTCATGGTCTGAAAGCAATAAAATCTTGCAGAATTCTAACAGTATGAACCTTTATCACTTCACTATGTCTGTGAGTTGAGTAAGCTGTAATTTACTTAGCCTATTTTTTACCATTTGGCCCAGCTGGTAGGGTAAGCAGATGTTGCTGAGCTATTTGACCTCAGCGATATGACTTCCATGCTTGTTATCTTGTTCACTTTTCTTTTTTTCCGAGAGAAAATGGGTTTGGCTTCGTGACACATTCTCCGTGATGAGTGAATGAACTGTTGGCCCCTCCTCCCCTTTATTTTCTGTTCTGCATCTGACTGGTTTTCTCCTTTTTTCTTTGTTTTTTATATATAATCTGGGTTTATCTCAGTTGTAAAAAAAAAAAAAGGTAATATTTTAAAACATCGAGGCTAATATTTCCAATAAAATGGAATAGAATGAATAGCCCCTTTGACATGCTTCAGTCTGTATAAACTCCCAGTGACAATGGGGTGAACAGTATTATTCATTGAGTAACAATGTGTTGTGTCTTTGCTTACATACATGATTTATTCCTCATGATAATATATATTAATTAATGTGTATAATTAGACATTAATATATACCATGGTTGTTCCAAGGGACTCGGGGTTAGTGTGATCATATTTCTTAAAGTTTATTTATTTATTTTGAGAGAGCAAGAGAGACGGAATGGGGGAAGGGTAGAGAGAGAGGGAGAGAAAGGATCCCTAGCAGGGTTTAGGCTGTCAGTGCAGAGCCCGTCTGGGGGCTTGAACTCACAAACCATGAGATCTTGACCTGAGCTGAAATCTAGAGTCAGACACTCAACCAGCTGAGGCACGCCAGTGCCCCTAGTGTGTTCAATTCTTAAACTAATACTTCTTGTCTCAGCTGAAGATTTATTTGACAATCCTTTAATGCCAATTCTTTATTCTTTTTTATCAGTGGTGAGCTATAAGCTCAAAGACTATACCTATACCTATCTATAATCTAGAAAACCTAGCTCTAGGGTCAGCTCATTGATAATTCCATGGCACTCTTCTCACTATGTTTTAATTTAAAGTTGTTTCCATTTTAACCCATTAAATTTTGTCAGAAAAGAATAGGGTACAGAATTCCAAATAATGAATTTATGCACTTACAGGATTTCTATATGGGCTTCCCATGATCTCAAAACAAAACTAGCAAGATTTTCATCATTTCATATATTTTTTAAAGTTTATATATTTCCGCTGTGATAGCAAGGCATAGAGAAAAGAGATCTAAATTGTGAACTAATAAAACTGGAAAACTGGGGTTCTGTGCTGGGTGTGTGTTTATGAGTCATACTGCCATAGTCAGGGCATTTTCAGGGCTTGGGATAAAGACGTGTGGAGAAACTGGAGGATCAGTTTGATTTTATTCATGAAAAATTAGGAAGGACTGTCAGGCTCTCTTCTAGTTATAAAATTCTATGATTCTTTTTTTTTTTTTTATTATTTGAATTCCAGTTAACATACAGTATAGTATTGGTTTTAGGAGGAGAGGCCTGGGGGTGGTTGGGGGATTGGTGAAAATTCTATGATTGTATTTTTAGTTGGATAACTGGTATATAAACAAAATAAATAGGGCTAGCATACCTTCTACACCAAATTGTGTAATACATATGCATTTGCTTAATACTTTATTCACAACAGAATACAGATAGCAGCAATTGTCTAGATGGCCAGGTATTCATATTAATCTCTAAGGAAAAAAGTAAAGGATAGAAGGAAAAAAAACCCTCTTATTTCTGAAGATTTATAATTGTATGTCCATGCCATGCTTGTGGATCTCTGTTGAACAGTATGAAGTAAGAATCACAAGTAGGTGAAAGGTATTGTTCCTCAAATAATGTGAGTGGCATACACTTGAACAAACCTGCCCATTTTGCAATGGTTTGTTCTTTTGAGGTAAATAAAATGTAATTTGTAAAGACCAATGTCACTTTGCAAAGCAGTGTACTTACAAATTTTATAAGTTTTTGTTTAATTCCTGTTGACTTGATTGGTACCATTTTCCTTCTTTAGCAGACATTGCATGTGATTAATATGTCCTTAACATTTAAACCCAGACCAATCCAAATCTATATTTTTTATGACGTTGCTGAATACTCATGTATTTATTTCCCTGTAGGAGTTTACCAAGTAGCTATCTCACTACCATAAGAACATATGCTAGCTGAAATGTATAGCTTATCAAACTGTAAACCAAGAAGTCCAAGAAATCAAAGTATAGAGACTACTTCCTAGTAAATCTTGACAAAGAAGTGAATTTGAGCGTGAGAAGAGCCTCCTTTAGCTTGTGAATCTTGTAATGTAGATTTTACTCAATAGCGACTATAACATGGGCATGCTTACTGGTTAACCTCACTGAAAAGCTACAGAGAGCTACATTTTCACTTTCTTATTTTCAAAAAGTTTTTTGAAAGAGAGAGAGAGAGATACAGGGATAGAGAGGGATAGAGAGAGAGGAGGGGATAGAGAGGGAGACAGAATCCTAAGCATGCTGTATGCTGTCAGCGAGGCCCTGACCCAGGGCTTGAACCCACAAATTGTGAGATCATGACCTGAACTGAAATCAACAGTCACATGCTTAACTGGCTGAACCACTCAGGCATGCCATTTTCAAATTTGTTTTGATCAAATAATAGGCTTTTGGGAGTTTATATTTTCATTTGCAAGGAGTAACCTGTGGTGGATTCTTCCATTTGGCTTAAACTGGGGTAAAATCGTTGCAAGAGATTTCATGCAACCCATATAGGTTATATATCTTTGAATAATTAATTGTTTTATAGCAACAACAAATGGTTTCTGTGCACAGGGTGATTTTCTTTATTTTAATGTTTGGAATGAACCCAAACAGTCAATTACTTTGTCTCCCTGTAGAACTTACTTTTTCAGCTTCATTGAATTAGGTTAATTTGAAAGGCAATGGACCCCTCCCCCACTGCCACCCCCATGGCATTTTCAGAGAGTAATTTATTTGTGTTATAACTGCCTGTTTAAAGAAGCAAATGACTTTCACAGGAAAAACATTAATTATCCAAATTTTATTTATGCTGTATATAGTATAGATAAACATATATAGTTAATTTAAATATATAATACAATATAAAATGATATAAAATAATGTAAATATAGCTTTAATATGTATAATTGTATATAATATATGATATAATATAAATGATATAATACATAATGCAATATAAAATAATGTAATGTTATAAGTATGTGAATATAATATAAATATATATTTTGTTACTATAATAAGGGTGTGCTTGATTTTAGTTCCTGTAGAATTAAATGTGTTCTAGGGATAGGTGAAAAGTGTTAAGTGTAAAGATAACCTACTAGTGTGAATTTGTTAAATAAGGCCCTTTTTTGCCATCAAATCTAATCTGAGTTTGTCTGAGAAACAATCAGAACTGTCTGCAGTTAGGAGGTGGAAAGAGTCATGGTGGCCCAGACACATTGCCCATCAATTAGATCAAGAGGTTCTCTGCATACTTTTATCCACAGAAAAGATTCTCTTTCTGCCTTCTAACTTCCTAGAATGATTATTTGGCACCCAAATCCTCTGAGTCCATAAAAATTCTTCCAGACTGCCTCCATGCCTGTGTGTTGACCAGGTAGGATAACCCTAGCTTTGTGCAGTGAACGGTAGACTTGGTCTGTAAAGAATTCTGGGACTTAAAATAAATCACTTTGCTTTTGCTTCGGGCGATTTCTCTTTCACAGTGGTGTTAATGGCTTCAACAGCAGTAACCGTAATTAAAATTTTTCAGGTCCTTCTTATGTGCCAGGGACAGCAGTTAGTGCTTTGCATATATTATCCAGTTCAGTCACACAGGAACTCAGTAGTCTCTTCTTTGATGCAATTACCTTATGACATCAGTAGGCAGGGAATGGCTTTGGTGTAACGAGGAAATTGTATTGATTCGTAAGTTATTTTACAGTATATTTATGTTTTGAAACATTCTAGACAAGCTTTTTTCATAATTAAGAGGAAAGACTTAGCATGTAAGAAGATCTTAAGATCAAAGCTGGAAATCTAATGCAGCCCCTTTATTTAGTACAAGTAGAGCCTGTATTAGCATCTACACCTGATAGATATGTCTGTCTGGAGAAGCTCTGGATACAGATGAAGAGACTCCAGAGTTATTTTTCTGAATTAAAATAATCAATTAATGAAGAAAGCTAAACACCAGATAAAGTTTCCAATTTTGATGAAAAAAGGTCTCTATTTGGTAGCAAATTACCCTCAATACCTACTTTTTGAAGGAAGGAGCACAGACCCCAGGGTTTAAGGCTGGCAAACATAGACCATAATGCTTCCGGAAAAGATAATTAAGTATTTAACTGTTGTAGTAGTATTATTCATTTTTTACTACTTTGGCTTCTGTTAGTGCTCTGGATACCAGAATACATGTGTCTTTCAGTTATGTACATACAGTGTTATAGAAATATCTGTCCTGCTTTCGTCCTGATTTTGTAAAACGAGATATTGAAAGTGAGTGAGGCTAAGTAATCCAGCCACCTTCACACAGTTGGTAAGTGGTGGATCCAGGGCCGGATTCTGTCTCTTCTAGGGCCAGCTCTCTTCATTTCTGTGATACAAGTAACAAACTCAGTTTAATTCCTTTTTCTTGATTGCAAAGTTGTTGTTTTTTTGTTTTTGTTTTTAATGAGAAAAGGAAATTTTCACAGAAGAGCCTGTCTTGGGTCCTGACATATTCCTCAAGCCAGATCTCTTTCAGGTTAACACCTGTTGATCCATGGATCCCTTTATTTTGATGCAATATGTCTCATCACCTGTACTAATAGCCTTTGTTCTGGTCTGCTCTGTGATACTAGAGCCACCCAGCTTCCTTAATCAATGCTTCATCCTGTGTCCCACCCTTTTCTTTCTCACGTATCTGCATCTTTATATTCCAAATGGAGTTGGGTATAAATAGATTTTCAACATCACAGGGAAGGGGTTAAATGGAAGGTTTTACTGGAAAAGGTGGAAGCTTGCAAAATAAGAGAGGAGGGAAAGGCACCGTGCCATCCCCACACCCCCAGATGTCCTGCTGGCCAGCGGTTGGTCAGCATTCTCAGGACCTGGATGCCCAGGCTCACACCCTGGCCCGTGGTAAGTGCAGTCCCCACCGCCCGGTTGAAGACAGACCCTCGGTGACCCTGGGCCAGGAGTCACCTGCTCTGCTGGGAGCAGGTGGGAGATGGGGCTCTCTGGGAAAGCCAGAGTGGACTCTGACCTTCCTCCTCCTCCTCCTCCTCATTCCTCTTTCTTCCTCTTTCTTCCTTCTTTCTTCTTGTTCCCCTTCTTCTTTCTTCTTCCTCTCCTCTTCTTCCTCCTTCTTTTTCTTCTTATTCCTTCCTCCTTCTTCCTCCTCCTCCACCCTCCTCTCCTCGCTCTTTTTTTCTTCTTTGTTCTCCTTCTTGTTCTTATTCTTCTTCTTTCTTCTTTCTTCTTCTTCCTCCTCCTCCTTCTCCCTCTCCCTCTTCCTCTTCTTTCTCCTCTCCTCCTCCTCCTTCTTCAAAACTATTGCCCTTTGTGCCATGCGCCTGTCAGCCACGCTCCATTCTCTCTGGTCCAAACTTTTGCTCTAAAGTAACATGGCTTGTGAAAGTATTGAGAGACGTTGGCAATGTTGAAAGCAAATTCTGGTGAAAGAGAAGCTCTTCCTCTGTCACCACACCACCACTAGGAACAGTTACTGCTGAGTCCCAGTCACCAAAACCACAGCAATGAGGCGGGAGCAGGAAAACAGTTAGATCTTCTCCATGAAAACTTAAAAAAAAAATACATCAAGTATTAGTCCACCGACATTGTTTTAGTTTCACTGCTTGAATTATCATTAACATGACGATTATAACTTCCTCTGGTTACAATGGATTTGGACCATAAAGGGGAGCTCACTGCCCCCTCCTTCCATGTGTCCCCACAGTGTGTCCCCACAGTGTGCCCCCATGGTGTGTCCCTGATGGTGTGTCCCCATGCTGTGTCCCCACGGTGTGCCCCCATAGTGTGCCACCATGCCTTCAGACACCTGCTGCCCCTGCAGTGATTCATGGCTGAGTCAAGCCATAAACCTCATGTTAGCTTACCTGCTAGTGTGCATTCCTTTATTTATTTATTTATTTATTTATTTATTTATTTTAATTGATTTAAATCCAAGTTAGTTCACATACCGTGTAGTGTTGGTTTCAGGAGTAGGGTCACCTAGGTGGCTCAGTCAGTTAAGTGTGACTTCAGCTCACATCATGATCTCATGGCATGAGCTCTGTGCTGACACCGCAGAGCCTAGAGCCTGCCTCAGATTCTCTCTCTCCCTCTCCCTCTGCTCCTCCCCTGCTTGTGCTCTGTCTCCCTCTCTCTCAAAAATAGTATAAAAAATAAATTTAAAAAAGGGAGTAGAACCCAGTCATTCATCACTTACCTATAACACCCAGTGCTCATCCCCACAAGTGCTCTCCTTAGGGCCCATCATTCATTTAACCCATCTCTCCCCACTACCCCTCCAACATCCTCAGTTTGTTCTCTGTATTTAAGAGTCTCTGATATTTTGTCCCTCTCCCTGTTTTTATATTATTTTACTTTCCTTACCTTCTGTTCATCTGTTTTGTATCTTCAATTCCTCTTATGCATAAAATCATAAGACACTTGTCTTTCTCTAACTTCACTTACCATAATACACTCTAGTTCCATTAATGTTGCAAATAGCAAGATTTCATTCTTTTTGATTTCTGGGTAATATTCTATTGTCTCTTATGGTTTGCCTCCCTCTCTGTTTTTATCTTATTTTATCTTAATCAGAAAATAGAATCCCATTGGCTTTCTTAATATTGATAGTACTTACCACATAATTTTTTAAGAGTTAATTATGTGAAGTGTTTGTAAATGAGTGTGTACTCGGGTCTTGAACATTTTACTACATCAGAAAATGCCATCATTGGGATGCCTGGGTGGCTCAGTCAGTTAAGCATCTGACTCTTGATTTGGGCCCAGATCATGATATTGCAGTTCATGGGTTCGAGCCCCATGTAGGGCTCTGGGCTGACAGCTTGGAGCCTGGCTGGAATTTTCTCCCTCCTTCTCTCTCTGCCCCTCCACCCCTAGTACTCTCCCTCTCTCTCTCAAGATAAATGAATTAAAAAAAAATAAAATGCCATCATTATTTGACTGTACTTTTGGATATATTATCTGTACATAATCTATTTGTAACTTCAATACAAAATAGAAAGATCAGTTTCACTCAGTTTTACATCTGTATGTACGAGTGTGTGGAGAAAGTAGAAGGAAATAATCTGTCCTTTAGAAATGCAGGTGTGTGAGTGTGTGTTTAATCATTATTCCAATTTGTTATAGAAGAAGCATGCTCCCTTTCAACATTCCCTAGGCAGGTAAAGCTCACTGACAATAATATTATAAATAAATATTATAGTTTTTATTATTATCATTATTATTACTATTAATTTCTTGAGAAAATATTCCAAAGAGACTTCCCCTTTATTTGTAACTATATAATGATATAACATTTAGTCCTGAAGAAAATGCAGCCAACACCTTTTGCATTATTATTCAAGCTAGATTTACATTTATGGATTATCTATATATATTCTCGTGTGCTATCCCGAGGCAATGGGTTCTGTAGATATATGCCATTTATTCTTATGTCTTTCCAAGGGTACATTTTTATTTGCATAGCTACATCTTTTCTAGATGCCATCATTTTTATAAATGGATGGGCTGAAAATGATCGCTCTAAGCTATAGTGCACTACTGTTTGGAGAAAGGATTGTTGGTGCGTATGGGAAAGAGGGGATTTGAATTGCATCAGTGCTATTTGCATCCAACTTGTAAAATGTATGGAGTCTTTAACAAAATAGAGAAGATTGGAGATGTCCTGTCATTTCAACTCCTCCAGCAAATGTCCACAATTTAGCCTGCCGCAAGTATAATAAGAGAACAAGCATTGAAATGTTACACTGGACTAGTGTGTTGTTCTGGTCAAGCACTCAGATGTGTCTTCAAGAAGAATGGGCTCGGCCGTGGGTCTGCACACTAGTTTTGTCTTTCACGTTGAGATTTATGTTTTATGGATTTGCTCTAAGATAAAAGAAGAAAGAAACAGTTCTCACCATGGGAGACCTGGCTACTTCTTTATCTCTTCCTTTTCTTCTTTTCTCTTATTTCAGGAAATCTCTTTTCATATTAGAAGTCTTACTGGGTGAACTGAAGTATAAGCCTCTGTTATTTCAGGATCTCCCTTTGTTCAGGATGAAACTCAGTGATAACTCCTGTGAGAAGGGACGGACAGGGAGGGGAGCAGATTTAAGTTGTAAAAAGGGAAACAAGAAATAGATGATGAAACTCTCAAGTGGCTCAGTCTCCACCTGCCACCCTCATCGCCAAAAAAAATATCAGTTATAAATAGCAGAATAAAGGTTATTTTTGCCCTTTTGAAGCAGGACGTCTTCTATACCATGCCAGATACTATGTTGGATGTTTTCTGCTTTCAAACAGATCTGCCAGTCAGCTGGGGTTTAAGCATGTGATCTTGTTAAAGATTGCGTACAAGTAGGATATATCTTCACATAACTGTCTCTGGCCCATAGGTACCATTCTTGTGGACAACATGCTGATCAAAGGGACTGCGGGAGGACCAGACCCCACCATTGAACTTTCCTTAAGGGACAATGTGGATTACTGGGTGCTGCTGGACCCCGTCAAGCAAATGCTCTTCCTGAACAGCACCGGCAGAGTTCTGGACAGAGACGTTAGTGACTCTTTTTTCCTTTTGTTCCCCTGTTACAACTTTCTTATAGTTTCGATAACTGCACATGTGTGTTGATGATGATCTTGGACTTTCTTTATATGATTTGACATTATTTTCTGTGCTTAGCAACAAAAACATTTTTTCCAACTCCTTGAAGGAAGAATGAGAAGGGAGGGCCACCTATGTCTGGGAAAGCCATTGTATTTCCTTCCAACCTCCAGAACAAGTGGAGGGTAGATGTTCGCAGCAAGGGCTGGTGAGTTTGGAAGAGCAGGGGAAGTGGAGCGAAGGCCCACGGCCATGTGTGCGAATGTAGGAGGTGTTGACTGAGGATGCAGTGTGATGGGAAGGGCTCAGGAGGCTGTTGTCGCTTGAAGTGAGGAGTGAGCATGGGGTGAGGGATGGGTTTGTGACCGTGTGTGTACACAGCTGGAAAACAAATCAAAAGGTGAACATGAGTTTCCTGGCAATGTGCCATTCCAGCCGTGACCTAAGTAGTAAGGCAGCATGACCCACGCATTATGTCATGAAGAACAGCTCAGCTACCAAAGTTGCTGGATGTCTCATTTCTGAAGAAGTGGGCAAACGGGTAGATTGATGTAGGCTTCTGAGTGTTGAGTGCAGAGATGCGTGTGCGTGCATGTAGCCAGGTGTGCATGACAGTAACTGTACAGGACCTTCGGAGTACATCTAAATGTGCCTACTCCCAAATTTCCAGGTCATGAAATCCCCATGTCAGACACTGAGCGCAATGAATCTGAATCATCACACTGCGTTTCTCAGATTTGTGATCCGCTCTACAGTATGGGGTGTGGAGTACATGGCTGCTGATGTAGTTCACGTCTAAAATTCAGAGTCTCTTAGAACTTTGTGGTCAGGGGAGGGGGACAGGTATAGGACTCCCACCAAGATGGGGTGTCTTTGTCCACTTGCGGGCCCCACACGCAGGGGACTGAGCAGATGTGAAGCACGGGTGGCAGTGCAGAGTATGAGTGACACTGTGAGGCTCAACATGGGGGAACAAGTCAGCCTGGATGCTGCCCTGGCCGCCCACCAACCCCTACTCTCTGCTCTTTATACCCCACACTTTACAATTTTGGCTGGGTGGCTAGGGTATAAAACGGGATAGGAATAGTTGTTATCTAGTCTTGGCTTTATTTCTCTCTTAAGTTATAACTTTTGTGAGAGCAGTGTGAATAATGGCACACACTCATAGGCTGCAAAAGTGCCCCAGCTGCATCCACACAGACTCTGTTTCATGGCTTTAACTAGAGGCATTCACATCCACGTTCCCACAGATTTCTTTTTTTTTTTTTTTAATTTTTTTAATGTTTATTTATTTTTGAGAGAGATTGAGACAGAGCGTGAATGGGGAAGGGACAGAGAGAGAGGAGATACAGAATCTGAAGCAGGCTCCAGGCTTTGAGCTGTCAGCACAGAGCCTGATGTGAGACATGAGGCTCGAACTCACAGACTGTGAGATCATGACCTGAGCCCGAAGTCAGATGCTTAACCGACTGAGCCACCCAGGCGCCCCTCCCACAGATTTAATTGTGTAACCTGTTCGGAGACTTGTAGGATACTCATTTATTTTAGATCACCATTATTTTATATCATTTCCTTTTCTTAAAATCACTTACTACCAAAGTATAATAATTTACTAGTTTACTAGCAAATTATTTTCTTTTAGGCACCGCTTTTTTTTCGTTTGATATTAAAAGCACAAGTTCTAGGCCTGAATGAGTAGAGATAAAGGATATCCCTCAGTATCAATAAATGGTGTTCTGGGTCTACAACCTAAAACATTATTTTAATTACTTACCAAAGATTATTTTTACTTAAAAAAATCTGCTTCTCTAGTATTTTTTTATTTCTAATAAGAGAAGCATTTATTGGACATTGACTCAACTGAAACAGTACCGTGGGAACACACTTAAAATTGTGTGACTTGAAAGTAACAATTGCAAAAAATATGCACAAGTATCATTTAAAGATTCATCCATGCTGATTTTAAGTTTATTCATTTATTTTTGAGAGGGAGAGAGAGAGGAAGAGAGAGAGCACAAGCAGGGGAAGGGTAGAGAGAGGTGGAGAGAGAGATTCACAATCTGGATTCATAGTGTCAGCACAGAGACGGACATGGGTCTCAATCCCATAAACTGGGAGATCATGACCTGAGTTGAAATCAACATTCAGATACTTAATGGATTGAGCTGCCAAGGTGCCCCAGGCTATTTTTTATTTTTTCAAACACAATAATAAAAGCCTATTTCCTTCTACTTAAAATGTTCTTTTGGATTAGGAATGCCATGGTGAAGTTAAACTTGCCAAGATATTTTGTACATTCGATGGATACCTACCTAATTTACGTAAAGATGCACATGAGACCATCTAGAGAATACTAAGTGTGAAGCGAATATTGTAGAGAAAAATCTACAAATAAGAAGCAAAATGTGCTCACATATGTGTGACTTATTAACAACTTGACAAAAATATTTGTTGAAATAATGGGAAGAGATAAGTAAAAATGATGATGATAGTACATTATGAGGTCAAAGTTAGGTTCACTAAATAGAGTATGTACTTCTAGTATTTTTTAGAGTTTGCTGATAACAGATGCTTTATAGAATCATTGGATTTTAGAGGTGGAAGGATCTTAAAGTTTTGCTAAATCAATGTTTTTGTCTTTTTTTTTCTGTAATCTGCTGTGCAGTAGATTTAGACCCACTGAGTCTTAACTTTTAGCCCTTATCTTTGGTGAAATGAGAACAAGAAAACAGTGGGGTGATTTTATTTATTTATTTATTTATTTATTTCTCCAAAGCTAAATGTGTTCATTTTATTCTGATATCATCCCCTTTTTGCATATTTTTTAAAATTTTCTGTGGCCTTGTAGATCTTAGATGGCTTTTGCTTTTTTTATTTTTTTAAATAATGTTTATTTATTTTTGAGAGAAAGAGACCGAGCATGAGCAGGAGAGGGGCAGAGAGAGAGAGAAGGAGACACAAATCTGAAGCAGGCTCCAGGCTCTGAACTGTCAGCACAGAGCCTGACGCGGGGCTCAAACCTACTGACAGTGAGATCATGACTTGAACTGAAGTCGGCCACTTAATCGACTGAGCCATGCAGGCGCCACTATGGCTTTTGCTGTTTGAAAGTCTTTCTGAAAGAAAGAAAAGATTATCTGTCTTACGTTAGCCTTCCGTGGTTTTTGCTGGCTTGTTCTTGGGTTGTATTTTATTGCCGTCTATTTTACTAGCCTGCTGCTCTAGTGTGCTCTGTTCTGGTGATGAGTGTTTAGTCCACTCCAATAATTAACTCGTTGGCCATGTTGCCCAATAGTTGATCTTTGATGTCAGGGAATTCTTCTTCGGTGAAGGTGTGAGATGGATTTAAGCAAACCATTAAATGGTTTGGAAGAAGAGAAGTGTAGACGAAGTAAGAAAGGTAAGAAGAATAAGAGTCACAGTGGGTGGTGTCAACCTGCTAACAGGTAATGGGGGCCATCGAGTTAAACAGCGACAGTAAAAGGGGAAAAGAATACTTTGATGTAAAAAAAAATACTACCACATCTTTATATCAGGAATGACTTATGTCATTAAGAAATATTTTCTTGGGCACCTAGGTGGCTCAGTTAGTTGAACAACAGACTTTATTTCAGCTCAGGTCATGATCTCATGGTTTATGAGTTCAAACTTTGGATGTTCTCTCTGTCTGTCTCTATCTCTCTGTCTCTGTCTCTGTCTCTCTGTCTCAAAATAAATAAACTTAAAAAAAGAAATCTTTCCTTGGAGGTTCACTGTATTGCCGGTTACTACATTTTGATGAGTCGAGGAAATAATGATAGTAGGCTGAAATACACTCGTTGATTGATGGATTTGTTAGTAAGTCTTCATTTTTGGGAGGCAGAACACTTAGGATTCCCATCAAATCTGTGGACCCATTTCTCAATAAAAAGTTTATTTCCACATGAATAAATTATTTGACATCAACTTTAAGAGTTTCACTAACTACCAAGATTATATAGACCCCAGGTTACAGACCTTGCCTTGGGAAAGTATCTTCCTACTTTTCTTACTCTCAAATTGTTAGAGAGTCTTACATCTCAAAATCAGCAATTGTAAACAGAAGCAAGAGAAGGAATGGTTATTGACCACATATGTGCTTTTATATCCCAACCCACTGGAGTAATTTGCTGTGGTCCTAATGCTTTGCTAAGCCGTTAGATGCCTGCCATGTTTTCCATAATAGAAAGTGATCTCCATGTGACTTGGAAAAGATAAATCTCAATATAAGCTCTTGCTTCAGTAAAGTTTACTGTGGCCTATATTAACCTTTGCATTTTTTAAATTCTTGTGAATTGCTCTCTCTGATGCCATGGTGCTTTTATGGCTTTATTCATCAAAGTATAAAGGCGTTGAAAATTCTTAACCCAGTGCCCATCTGTTTTATGTGAAGCGCTGACTTGCTGGTAGTAAAGGAGTGTGGTAAACCCATGCTTTCAGTCCAAATCTAATCACAACCAGAAGTTTTAATTTTATTTAACAATAAAATAATATCAGCTCATGATATTAAAATCAGAAAATAAAAAGCACGTTTGCAAACATTTTTTCCATCTAAGGAAAGCACTTTATACTTATCCTGCTGTATATTATTTCAAACATATATATGTGTCAGCATGTATCTTTATAATATCATACTGGATATGATGTTTCAGCCTGCTTTTTAATGTGATTTGTAATATACTTCCTTCCATGTGAATGAATGTACATATAATCATTTTTAATGGATGTATACTGTTTTACTGGATGAGTAAATCGAGATTCTTTTTCAAAACAATCTTCTGTTTTGAACACCAAGTTTGCACGTCTTGATGATTTTCTTTTCTTGCCGTATCTTTGTCCAGTTTTGGTATCAGGGTAATGCTGGTCACCTAAAATGTTTAGAAGAGTCCCCTCTTCTTTTTCGGAAGAATTTGAGATGGATTGGTATCCACTTGTCTTTGAATGCTTGGTAGAGAGCCCAGCAAAGCCATCTGGTCCTGGAATTTTATTTGTTGGGAGAGATTTGATGACTGTTTCTGTCTCCATGCTAGTAATCAGTCTGTTCAGATTTTCTATTTCTCTATGATTCAGTCTTCTTAGATGGTATGTTTCTAGGAGTTTGTCCATTTCTTCCAGCCCACCCAATTTGTTGAGATAAAAGTATTCATGATAGTCTCCTCTGATCCTTTGTACTCCTGAGGTATCAGATGTAATGTCTCCTTGTTTCTGATTGTGTTTATTTGGATACTCTTTTTCTTTTCCTTGATGAGTTGGTCTCAAGATTGTTGAATTTTGTTAGTGTTTTCAAAGAAAGCTGTTAATTTGGCTGCTCTTTTCTGCTGTCTTTTTGTCTCTATTTCATTTATGTCTGATCTGAAATTTGTTATTTTCTCTCTTCTACTAACTTTGGATTTTATTTGTTCTTCTTTTCCTAGTTCCTTCAGGTGTAAAGTTAGATTATTTATTGGAGATTTTTCTTGCCTCCTGATGTAGGCATTTATCCCTATAAACTTCCCTTTTGCTGCATCTCATCAGCTTTGGTACATTGTATTGTTTTCATTTGTCTCAAGGTATTTATTTTTCTTTTCATTTTTTTTTCTTTAGCCCATTGGGTGCTCGGTTGCATGTAGTTTAATCTCCGCTGTATGTGAATTTTCTAGTTTTCTTCTTATAATCGATTTCTAGTTTTATAGCATTGTGTTTGGAAAGACGTGATACATTTTCAACATTCTTAAATATATTAAGGCTTGTTTTGTGGCTCGCTGTGTGGTCTATTTTGGAGAAAATCCCATGCCCACTTGAGAAGAAGTATATTCTGTTGCTTTTGAATAGAAGGTTCTGTATGTGTCTAAATCCATCTGGTCTAATGGGTCATTCAAGGCTGATGTTTCCTTAATGATTTTCTGTCTGAGTGATCTCTGCATCAATGTAAGTGGGGCATTAAAGTCCCCTACCATTATTGTATTGCTGTCTACTTTTCCCTTTATGTCTGTTAATATTTACTTTGTATATTTAGGTGCTCTTATGTTGTGTGCATAAATGTTTACAAATGTCATATTCTCTTGTTGGTCTGACCTCATTATCATCATGTAATGTCTTTCTTTGTCTCTTATTACAGTCTGTGTTTTGAAGTTGTATGTATATATATATATATATATATATATATATATATAGCTTCCTCTGCATTCGATTAGTTTCCTGACATGCAATTACTTAGATTGTTGCCAAAAGTCTTTGAGTTGTTTATTTTATGAGTATAATGAATCATCACCAGAAATGTGGGGCTGCTGTGAGTAGCAAAACAGAGCCGACAATCAGGGATTGACCCTACTAACAGCTGCCAGAACTCCACACACATTATGGTCACTAGGGTAGAATTCATTTATTTATTTTAGTACTTGTTAGGGGAAAGTTGCTCTGGAAATTTTTTATTAGTAGAATTTTTTCCACGGAGCTTTTCAAATACAATGATGCTTGTCTAAGTGTCTTAGCCCATCTGGGCTGCTATAACAAAATGCCACAGGCTGGGCGCCTTATAAACAGCAGGAGCTTATTACTCACAGTTCCAGAAGCTGAATGTGTGAAAGCAAGTGACAGCACAGTTAGGCACAGGTCTTCTCCAGGTTGCAGACTTCTTAAATTCTTACCTTGTGGAAAAGACAGAGATGCTCTCTTAGGCCTCTGTTAGAAGAGTGTTAATCTCATCACATAATCACCTGATGTATGTTGTTAAAGGGGAATAAAAAGTAGATGATAAAACTCACCAAGTGTAGGAATTTCTGCCTCTTCCCTTCATCTGCCCAAAATATATTTTATAAGTAGTACAGTAAAAGTACATGTGACTTTTTGAAGCAGCACACTTTTAAAGCATGCCTAAGTTGAATAAATTCTGTATTGAGACATATTTGCAAGTGAGCCAAAGATGCCACCCCCTTCATACCATCCCATCAGTCAGTAGTATTTTCACATGTGATTGTGGGAGGGACAGAGCATACAAACACTTGCATAGGAATATTCTTATTTTATTCAAACTTCTTTGTTTTATAAAGAAGGCACAAAAATGCCTTTAAATTAGCTGAAGTTCATGGATGAAGAATATTAAGAATATCAACATCATAGGTACGCCTTGGGGGCTCAGTTAGTTAGGGGCCCGACTCCTGATCTCAGTGCAGGGCTTGATCTCAGGGACGTGGGTTCAAGCCCTGCTTTAGGCTCCATATTGGGCATGAAGCCTACTTTAAAAAAAAAAAAAAAAAAAGGAACATCAGCATCATAGAAGTGAAAAATAATTTGATTCTAGCAATATTGTAAATTTACCAGGGACAGGGAAACTCTTTGTTCTTGGTCCACATGATCTGTACATTTCTTTGTATATATGCTGTGTTTCCTTCTTTCTACATTTCAGAGTCCTCTGTGTACTTATAATTCTGTCACCCCATTTCTTTGGTTTTACATGGCTTTGGCTCTCACCAATGTCCCGTCGTTGCACCAGGCCCTGTAAGCTTTCAATGGAAAATTACCAGTTACTGTGTTTTATCTGATTGATGAGGGAGAGCACCTAAATCCTCAGAGCTTGACTCAGTTATAACCAGGGGAGCCGGGCATGGCCACATGGTA
Source organism: Hyaena hyaena (assembly GCF_003009895.1). Classification (NCBI taxonomy): domain Eukaryota; kingdom Metazoa; phylum Chordata; class Mammalia; order Carnivora; family Hyaenidae; genus Hyaena; species Hyaena hyaena. The sequence goes on along the minus strand of NW_024082085.1, from coordinate 238,007 downwards.
GATCCCTTTTCCCCCTGTTCGTTCTGCAGTAGTTAGGGGAAAGTGTATATTCCAGAGAAGGAATTCTAAGTCATGTTTTCTGTACTTTGTTCATTGAGGCAATAAAGTTTCTCTTAAAGGAAATACTTGAGCAGTTATGGCCACCTCAAACTAAAAGAAAATTTAATAGGAATTGGTGCACATTTTTAAGATTAAAGGTTAAAAAATAAGCTAATAAACAAATGATCTCTATGAAAATTTCCAAGGATAAAAATCAATGTAAAATTTATGTAGCCTCCAATGTTTTAATTTAACTAGAAAACTTCTATATGACATTGTATAAATAGGAGCTTTTGCCAGTTTTCAAGCTTTGTCCATAGGTCCTGCCTTGATGGTCATTATTTTTTATTTACTATGTTTATTTCTGTTTACTAAAGTTACATTGATTTCCTTCATGAAAAATAGACAGAACATGAGAAGGTCTGAAATGAGGAATCATGAATGATAAAATAACCAAAACATGTTGTCTGGCATTAAATTTAGGTCTCAGTAACTAACGAGCTTCACAATCGAAATGATTGTCTCACTTGGCCAATAATTACCTTGTCACTATTGGGCATGGCATGATAATGGTCATAATGATACAGCAACTAAAGCAGTGATAGAAAGAAAAACATGATTGTGGCACAGTCTTATTACACTGATCTCAAAATATCTGGGCAAACTTTAGAAGCTTGACCAGAGAGAACTCATGTTTGTGGAAATCCCAAACATCTTCCCCTCTCCTCTTTCAGACTCTAAGTTCACAGCTGAACAGAGTTTGCGTCTTGTGCCTGTGCCTGAGCCAGTGTCCCCGTGACTACCACACTGCCTGCTTTCACTTCCATGGCATCATCCTGTCATCTCATACTTGGACTTTGGGACAGTCTCCTGATAGTCCTCTCACCATATGTCAGGACTCAACCTGTTTTACGTTCAGTGCCCCAAACACACAATGTCTTTCTATTGCTATTATGCCTTCCCTGGTATTCTTTTATATCTATGCTGAGAAACTACCTTTATCCTTGACCATCAGTTGAATGTTATCTATTATCAAGACATGACTTACATGCCAGTCCTTACATAAAATATTTCTTTTTAAAAATTGTATTGTATTTTTTTTTTAATTTGAGAGAGAGAGAGAGAGAGAGAGAAACAAGTGGGGGAGGGGAAGAAAGAGAAGGAGAGAGAGAATTCCAACTAGGTACCCTGCTCAGCGCAGAGCCCAGTGCAGGGACTGATGTCATGAACCATGAGGTCATGCCCTGAGCCAAAAATCGAGAGTCAGGTGCTTAACCAACTGAGCCACCCAGGAGCCCCCTACACATAATATTTCTTAATGTTACACTGGTATTTACTTTCTTACTCTAAACTGTAAAGTCTTCAAAACTCTTTGACTTGCATTATACTTATTTAAGTTCATCTCATATCAGTTTTACAGGATTTGCTTACCTCACAGGGACTCCGTAATATTAATCCCAACCCACGTTGAACTTTGAATGTAATAAATACAAGTAAATAAACTTAATGCCCTTAACAGTTGATTATGAAGTGTGTATCTCAATATTACATTATACCAAATTATAGTTTCAAACTGGTACTTTCTTCCTTAAGCAACTTATGTTAATATATCATTTATTAGGATTAAGAAAGTTTAATTTGTGAGGGACACTCATAACTCCAGCCAGCCATTTCCTTTAAGTCTTTTAGTTATTTAAAAATAGATCAACAACATACTGTGTATTATTACCTTTCACTGTCTTCTAGTTATTTATGAAATAATGAAGACTTTTCACTTTGTAAAGGTAGTGAGTACATAGGAAGAAAAATCATGACAAAATCCATTCATTCCTGTGAGGATTGAAGTTGGCCTTTGCTTTAGGAAAAATAAAATCAATTTTTATACAGGTTTGCTAAAAACATGTTTTCTCATTAAATCAGTAAGCCTTCCGAATAACATGGTTTCTGGAGAAAATTCAATTCCCCTTGAGTGGAAGATGTATGCTACAATCAACAATGTTCACATCAATAAATTTCTTATAAAAACTTTACTTTGCATGCTAAATCCCAAGTGATTGAAAACTTCATAATACACTTTAAAATTTTTGTCTTTTTCAAATCACTAAGTTCATACATATTTGTTGGTAATTTTTCTTTCCTTACTTTCTACCCTCAACCACACTCTTCAAAGCCAACCTCCGTCAACTGTCGATATGTGTCATTCAAACACCTCATTTATGCGTAGCAAAACCTAGACTCACGTATACACTAATGTGTACAAATATGCAAATATGCACTCAGGTATTATCTTAAACATTCATTTTTAAATTGGGAGAATAGTTGGCATGTCTAGGTATAATACAAATGGTAGTTATTTTGAGTAATTAGCCCCAAACAATTTATACACAGGTTTTGTTTTCTTCGTTATGTATGAAGCAATTTAAGAGAATCAGGGAAGGTAAAAGTGGCAGAACCAGTTGTGAAGGATAGACCAAAATTTCACTAACAGATTCCTAAACGTTTTGTGGTCCCTAAACTCTCACTGACTTGTAGAACTGCACTTGATATATTTATGACCTTCTTATGCAGCAGAATAGAATCTATTCCAAGGAGAGATTACAGCGTGTGTTATATATGAGCCACAGGGAATTCTGGCCTTCAGCGCGATCCATTATGGCTGAATTTATTGCAGGCTAAGCTCTATCCATGCTGCTCACAGTTGCAAGGGAGCTAGAGTTGAGAATGACAAGAGTCCCAAGTGACCTGCTTACGTCTAATTTATGGGCCCTTCACAGGACCAAGTAGGGTCTTGGTGCGCAGTTCACTTGGTTCCCTCCTTACAGAGATTGTGACCTCTTTGTCCATTGCTAGCACTCGATATAGTGTTAGAAGCTGAGAGGAAATGGTTTTGTGAGTCTCTTTTGTAATATTCAGAAGATAAATAACTTTAGAAGAATGTAATTCGCCCAGGTATCTTCTGAGCAGTGCCAAGTGCAAATACATTACAAGTGTTTGGTTTGGGTGTCTTTGTGGCCTTTCCCCCCTCCTGTTGTTACAATTGAAATATGCAGGATTTCTTTAAAAATTTGTTAAAGAAAAAACTTTAAAACTGATAGTAAAAATGGAGGGGCCTAATCTTTTTAAGTGATCTTTTTGCCTGGAGGTTCCTTATTTTCAGTAATGGGCTTGCTTACATAAGATGCCCCCTTCTATTCTGCACTGCTTTGGATTAATACAAAGCCACTACTTATATTGAAAAAAAAAATGCTTTCAGATATTTTTTGAAAATATTTTTATTTATTTCTAGGAGAGAGAGAGAGAGACAGCGTGAGCAGAGGAGGGTCAGAGAGAGAGGGAGATACAGACTCTGAAATAGGCTCCAGGCTCTGAGCTGGCAGTCAGCACAGAGCCCGACACGGAGCTCGAACCCACGAACCACGAGATCATGACCTAAGCGAAAGTCGGATGCTTAACCGACTAAGCCACCCAGGCGCCCCTCTGATATTTTTTATTCATTGTTCTTATTTCTGCTGTCTTAGACAACAATGAATAAGCTTATAGATCTTTTCAAAAAAACCACTTAGATGTGGGGTGCATCTTGAGTGTTTTAGACTAATTATCCTCAGATTTTATCACACATTCTCAAGGTATTCAGACTTTGCTTCCTATTTGCCCATAAAATTGTGCTAACTGGAGTCCACCCATCTCTGCGTCTGATATTATTAAAGAATATGAAGTTTGTACTAATGCTACAGTAGTCCATTTACAGTGTTGGTGCGCAAACTCATCTCTCACTCGTAAGGTTTTAGAATTATATTTTCACATTAATGTGTGCAGCCATTTATTATACTTGGTTAATACCAATAAGGTGATTTAAATTTATTATAATAAAAATATATCATTGTATAACTTATTATTCTAACTTACCAAAATGATTTTAGGTGGTGTCTTTTGTCATCAAATGTATGCTATATCCTTCTGAGCTTTGTGGCATTCACACATTTTTTACACATGACCTTAATGCCTTCATTTATGTCAGTAATTAAAAGTGAAATGAAGTATGTACTAGAACACAGAGCTCCAGGGGACGTCACCAGATACCTTAGTGCGTGTGTTCATGATTCTTCAATTCATTCCTTCCAGGTACATTTATTCAGCCAGGTACAAACACATTAAAATGCCTTTTTTCCTTACTACCTGTAAAAATATCTTGAGAGTAGACAATGTTTCCTTCAATTTAGATATGATTTCTACAGTATTCTTCTCATTCAGCAATGTGGCATGTGGCATCTTTCGTGAACCTGTCCTCACTTCTAGTAAGCGTTGCTGTATCTTTAAATTGGTTTCCATCCAAATATTTGATCATTTACTTCATAATCCAAAATCATAGTCTGTATTTTAAAAATTCCATGTCTTTAGCTTTCTTGGGTATTTAATTGTTTTATAATTAAAAAAATACATCTGCTAGGTGTGCCTTGCACAGGGTAACCTCATGTGATACTCAGAGTGCTACCATATCGGTCTTCAATTGAATTTCTATTTTCAGAAATGAGCAATCACAGCATAGTGGTTTGCACCAAGTGTACGGTTAGCAGGCTGCTGTTAGGGGCTGGAAGCCATGTAGTGTAGCAATTATCTAGTGCCGGCATGGTGCAGGTTGTTGGACAGAGAGCTTCAGTCATGCAGCACGATGCACCAGGCTTGACAGAACTTCCAGCCCAGTGAAGGGGTAAAGACTGAAATAAGCATATAAAATATGTAATATGCCAAGTGGTGGGTGAGAAATGCAATACAGGAAATAAATAGCGAGGGGAGAAGTTGAGAGGAGAGAGCAGGCTGGAGGCCTCGTCTTTCACGTGGCTTGTCAGAATACGTCATTCTGATAAAATGGTATATTTTGTGGGAAAGCTTTGTAGGCTCAAAAGAGGTTTGAGAATCACAAAGAAATATTTTGTAGTGTTAAACGCTTTGACTCGAAGGTCAAAGAGATGTAGGTTTTCATCCCAGTTCTGAAAGGTCTTAACCATGTGACCTGAGTAAGTAAGTGTCTTTTGGATGACACTTTGCCCCTTCAGGAATTTATCATTAAAAATAGGGGCAAGTTGGCACATATTATGTATAGAATATTTATTGAAGTATGGTTTGCAGTGGTGAAAGTAGACCGCATAGAGCATCTTGTTACAAGTTTCTACTAAGACAAATCATGCTATCGACTCATGTGGAATACCGTGAAATCACATAGTACAGCGCCACTTCCAGATACCAAATCACTGTAGTAAATCTGTACTTACAAACGTGGGATGCTATTCACTGTGCGTGTGTGTGTGTGTGTGTGTGTGTGTGTAACAAGTATATATTTGGAGAGAGAAAGATTAGCAAAATAAGCATTTAAATTTAAATGTATAGAACGAGGAGCACCCGGGTGCCTCAGTCAGTTAAGCATCGACTTTGCCTCAGGTCATGATTCGTGGTGCATGGGTTCAGGCCCCACATCGGGCTCTGTGCTGACAGCTCAGAGCCTGGAGCCTACTTTGGATTGTGTGTGTGTGTGTGTGTGTGTGTGTGTGCACCCCCACTCAACTCAGGCTCGCTCTCTCTCTCTCTCTTAAAAATAAATAAATAAAGGTATAGAATGGGTACATTTAGTTGCTTAGATTGTGAGTAGATTCTCTTCTTTTGATTATATTTTAATTTTATCATAAATGAACATATAATATTTTAGCAAAAGTGTAAGTGAGCACAAACATTACACAACCCCCTTCCCTTGAGGGTTGTTATGATGAACACTTTTTTTTTTTAATAAATTACAAGTTCATATAATGTATATTTTAACTTTGGGACAGAATTTGTTTTACCCTCTCCGTCATGTGATTGTTCTCTCCCCTAGTCCTCTGATGGGGAACATGCTTCCCCAGGTCCTATATTTTAAGACACAAAATGGAGCAGTGAAATAATCACAGTTGTCTTCCCTTGTCCTTAAAATAGGCCACAAAGGGATTATTTTTCATTGATTATTTTTATTATAAAATAAAGACACAAAGAAAGTTTTATGAAACAGGGCTGCCAGGGGGGCTCCATCTGTTAAGCGTCAGACTTCAGCTCCGGTCATGATCTTACATGAGAGTTCAAGCCCCATGTCAGGTTTCTGCTCACAGCACAGAGCCTGGAGCCTGTTTCGGATCCTCTGTGCCAACCCCACCCTCTGCCCCTCCCCCTCTCATGCTCTACCTCCCTTTCTCACAAAAATAAACATTACAAAAATCAATGAAGCAAATGTGCTCTGACCATAATGAGGAGCTTCCGTTTCAACTGCTTTTCTTAAAAAAGGATGCAATTTCTGCGTTGCAGCCGCCGATGAACATACACTCGATCGTGGTGCAAGTGCAGTGCATCAACAAGAAGGTGGGCACCGTCATCTACCACGAAGTCCGCATCGTGGTGAGGGACCGCAACGACAACTCCCCCACGTTCAAGCACGACAGCTACTACGCCACGGTGAATGAGGTCAGTTCCCGCTGTGCGTGTAACTCGCCATGTCTCTGCATGTGTGCAAATGGTGCTCCTGCGGGAGGCCCAACTGCTCCAAGTGTCCAGGGAAGAGCACTTGAAGCAATAGTACTGTGGAGAAAGTAAGATCGGGGGGACTCTGGTGAGATTTCAGGAATTGATTTTGCTGCAGGAAAAGTTTTGATTTGCTTGCAATCAAACTACTGGTATTTTGGGATCATCTTGGACAATTTAATGCCAGACACCATGTATATGCTTACTAAGGGTTAACAGGAGCTATTGATTCTTGTTGGACTAATGGTTTTCTCTGAGGTGGGCGCAGGACTTAAATAGTAGAAGACCGTATCTATTCAAGATCCTTGTACCTTAAAGTTATTTCCTTAATTTTAAAATCAACTTCTGGCATATTCAAATATTTAAATATAAATCATTGCTCAATTCTTAGGCTGATTAAATAATTTTTAACAATTTTAAGTATTTCTCCTTTTATTACAACATGATTTTTTGGTTGTTTATTTCACTTTTTTTGTTTTCCCTTGGAGCCAAAATCCATGGGCCAAGAAGCCTTTTTATGGTTTTTTGTTTTTTTTTTTTTTGTTTTTTTTTTTTTTTTACAAAAACAATGGTTACTCTGTTAATTTTTTTGTTACTCCAGTAACAAATATTTAGAAAACATTTCTAAAGTATTTAATATCAGTTATTATACAGACTTTAGACATATAAAAAATGAACAGCATTTTTAAAACAATTTTTTAACTTTTATTTATTTTAGGGAGAATGAGAGAGACAGAGGCACAAGCAGGGGAGGGACAGGTAGAGGGAGCCACAGAATCCAAAGACAGGCCACAGGTTCTGAACTGTCAGCACAGAGCCTGACATGGGGCTCTAACACACGAACCATGAGATCATGACCTGAGCCGAAGTCAGTTGCTTATCTGACTGAGTCACCCAGGTGCACCTGAACCGCCGTTTTAATAGTCTATATTTTAATACATTATTTTTACTTTCCAGATTTTGTGTTAACTCCAAAAGCTATGCACCAACTTTACAGGAGGAAATGTGTAATTTGGGCATTAAACACAGAAGTGGGCCTGTAACCTCTACATGTTTGTTTTCTGAAATTGTTTAAAATGTTTTGTAATTATCTTAATATTCCTCTCTTCATTAAAAAAATGAGGAAATTATGCTTCTTATAACGTGAGACTTTGTAGATTGAATTAGTAAAAAACAAAGAAGCCATAAACTACCCTTTTAAGGTTAATGGGACGAGCTTGCTGGTCAGTGTTAACATTTTTTTTTATTTAACTGGTTCTTACTAAAACAGACAGATGCTAATTAATGTAATTATCCGTTTTATGTGACTAATTATTTTTGCATGTGAAGTACATCTTTGAATGAGATTTAGCTTTGTTTGAGTGCTGACTTCATTTGTGAATAAACTGGTATCAGATGGATTATCTCAGGCAGCAGATCTAATCGCAAAATCCACTCTGGAATCATATTTAACTGTTCCTGGAGCTGCTGCTTTGGTTCATTTCTTGTGAAGAAATTTGCAATGTTCAGCTTGCATTTCAGTGTGCCCTGTGTGATTTGACTGCTTCCCGTTCCCCTCAAGTCTGCTCGGCACCTTGCTGAAAAATAACCTTTTCAAGTACTATTTTAAACTTAACCACTACTCTATTCAAAAATTGCATTAAGATTTCTCATTATTTTCTGGGCAAACGTTATCTGTCTCCACCGGCTGACTTTCAAGACCTTCCATAATCTGACCTGCCTTCCGTGTGTTCTTAGCATTAGCTTGTGAATGCATCACAGTCCAGGTTAATTTCTGCACGACTCACAAACTCCTTTTCTAGGGCTTTGCCCACATTGTTCATTGTACTTCAAACAGGATCCTCCAATTTTTATTATTTTTTTATCTTTTAAAAAATTTTATTATTATCTTTTAAGGTTTAACTCAAGCTATTACCATTTCCTCTTTCTATGGTCGTCCCTGAATGCTCCAGTACACCCCTGTGCTGTCTCCCTGGACTCTAAACTTATAGGCATCTGGATAAACATCTGTTGGAATGATAATTTATAGAAAAGTTAAACCTTTCTCTTTTTAAAAAATTTTTTAAGTTTATCTATTTTTGAGAGACACGGCAAGAGTGTGAGGAGGGGAGGGGCAGAGAGAGAGGGAGAGAGAGACTCCCAAGCATGCTCCGCACTGTCAACACAAAGCCCGTTGTGCGGCTCGATCTCACATCCATGAGATCATGACATAAGCAGAAACCAAGAGTTGGACATTTGGCCAGCTAAGCCACCCAGGCTCTCCAAAAAGTTAAACCGTTTATCTTAAATGTCATTTGGAGAAGCACAGGTTTCTTTGCTAAACTGTCCTCTCTGTTCTGCTGACACATTTCGCAAAAGTCTGCTGAGGCAATCCCACCGCTGCTATACTTTGCCCTTACTTTCCGTGGTTCGATTCTGAGGACATGTGTACCTGTTGGCCATGGTACCCCTTCCTTATTTTCTTGGAAAGAACCATAAGTTTCTTTAAACCACAAAACATAATCATAAGAAAAAAATGAAATTTAGCTGTTTTTTCCATCCTTCATTTATTTGAGTAGATCTTCTATAATTTTTAGTATAATTTGCTTAGATATACACATACACATGGTGCAATTATATGTACATGTATGTACATATGTGTAGGTATGTATTTATGTGTGTATATATGTTCGCTTATTTATATCACATAAATCTCTGATAGTGTGCTGCAACTACAATGCTGCCTGCAAAATTAAATTGTATTACATTAAATAGATTTTACTATGTGTGAGACATTCAGAAATTTTCCATGTGATTCCTCCTTTTAGTGCAAGACATACAGTGAATGCGGTAAAGACTAGGGGGATCGAATTGTTTCTCAAAAAAATTAAAAATCCTTCACAGTTTAATAGATTGTTGATGTCAAAATATTTTACACTTCATTAAAATCCAAAAGACAGGTATAAAGTCATTATCACAGATTCATGAAAGAAGTTTCCAGAATTAAAATCCCCATGACTCACTCTCCTTATTGGCCATGAGAACACAGATGTCTGTTCCAAGAATTGGCCGGGTTACATGGTGAACTGGTCACAGCCTTGGGAGTAGAACCCAAGTTCTTGGTTCAGTCATTTCTTCACTACTTATTAATGGATATCCTGTATCCTAACGTATCACCACATTCATGTAACTGATGTGAAAAAGAAATATCAGGGACTATACTTATGGTATTATATCATAATATTATAATCACAATGCATTAAATGTCAGTCTTTTTTACTCTTTGTAAACATATTCTTTGTACCAAGAATTTACCAAAATATTAATGCCTATATCTAAATACCAATCAAGAACTGTAACAAGTTTATAATTCCTTGTTTGTGAGAGGACATCAGACACTGCAAGTATTTTTCTCTCTCTGAGTAATTGGAGACTCTCACTTAATTTTGGGCAATTGTATCATTAAGTAATTAGCCTAGTTGGTTTGAAGAAGAGATTACACAGTCTAATTGTTGCTGATTGTCCTTAAGCAATTTTTGAGGATAAATATTTTCTGGCGTGATGTCTTTAATAACGCGTGCATCTCATCCTCAAAAATTTCTTTTGACATTAAAAGCAAAGAAGGGCAAGTCAAGGCAGACATTTGAGCATGCGGAGAATTAATCTCCAAATTATATAGAGATTATATTTGTCATGATCTTTAATGATCTCTTCACAGAAGGTGCACTTTTTAAATCAATATTAATTTGTTCTTTCCATCACCTTAAATATCATCTTAAATGTACTTTGCTGCTCTGACATAATGTGTGTTATTAGACATAATTTGTTGGCAGTTTCTGGAAGAATGTCTCCTTGTGTATCTCTTGATGGGTAGATGGTTTATGGTCTCTTGAAGGAGGGAAGGTAGGAAGAGAGGGAAGGTGGGAGAGAAGGGATTTAAATTTTGAGTTATTTTAAGCCTGTGACCTCCAGTTCAGAGACTTTGCAGATTTCCAGTGAGATAGCTTAGATTTCCTTTTACTTTGCCCTGAACATGAACTTCTCACAAGATGTTTTATAATTCATAATAGATTAAAAGTAGTATGTGATTTTGTAGCATTATATAGGATGCTTTATTGTACTGATATTTTCTATCCGTTTATTCAAACTGAGACTGATTATAATCTTACAGTCTCGAAAGGGAAAGGAGCCAGTTCACGTGTTACCTATGTTTTCTAGAATATGTGTCTTTCTTCATACTTCACTATCCTATGTGTTGTTGACATTAATTTTGCTTTACTATTTTATCATTTCATTTCATTTAGTTAGACTGTTTACTTAGGTTCAGATGTCAATAACCAAAGTGTTAGATTCTAAAAGTGACAATAAGAAACAAAATGTATCCTCTTTATTATATTCTTACCATATTTAGTGTAATGATTTAATCCTACATTCGTTCCTTAAAACATTTTTACTACTGAGTCTTTTATGGTTTCTTAAATAATTTGCTTAAACAGTTACAGGAAATAATTGTTTTATTCCATTTCTATTCCACTAAATACCTTAGGGCTAGGGATCTCACTTTTAATAAATTTAAAACTGACATCTTTTCTGCACATATTACTTTTAAAATCTAAAAGTTATGTATGTGATAAAATCGCCTTGCATTGGGACAACAGGCATTGAGTCGGAGCTCTAGAGCCATGGGTGATTTTTCAAAATTCATGATTTCTCGTGTTCATAATGAGGTGGTATTTTGCCTGCAGTATGTACAAATTCCTAAGAGTGGTGTTTTAATGTAAAATATTCTCTTAAAGTGGAGATTTCAAAGTGAAAGGTCTACTTCATTGTTTTTGATCAATGATAAATGATACAAGGGCAGCCTTTTGAGAAAAGTACAGTTTATAGGTAAAATTTGCCCTGCCACTGCATGCTTCTACACGGCCCATGTGATTTCAGTGTACATAAGTAAGATTTTATCACAACACAACAGTGCCCATTCATCATGTACTGTTGTGTGCCGTGAGCAGAGTTGATTAGTTGTGTGACCAAACCACTGTAAGTTCACTCCTTGGAGAGTCGGAAGCTGCACCAGGTGAGTGATCACACAAAATAAACTTGATTTGCAGTCATTAAGGAGACCACAGGGAATTGTTTCCAAAGCCATGAGTCCCCATGAATCCCACCTGGGGATTCCCCACTCCCACCCCATCCCATGTGGATTCTGTTTATGTAGGGTTAGAACAGACATGTAGATAGAGGAGCCTTGTCATCAACTGTAGAGATGGCATAAAGCCACACACATGCCTTAAGGAAACCTGCTGTGGGTAGTGGGTATTAAGAAAAAACAAAACGTATGTCAGTTAGTTACTATATTTGTGCATATGCAATTTTCAGGAAGAGATATTACAGATTTTATCAGATTTTTACAGGGATCCGTGCAGTAGTGAGGGCTAGTGATAAGTAGCCCTAAGTTATTTTCAAAATAAGGAGACAAGACAAAGAAAGACAACTCAGAAGAAAAACAGACCAGAGAGGTAGCAAGAGAATAAAGAGCATCATCCTAAAAGGAAAGTGCACTGAATTTACAAATCCAAGCCCCACTGAGGTACATTAATAACAGTACCAATCACACTGTGTTAAATTAAGAAGTACATTGAAGTACATTGAAAATAAAGACAGAGGGTTAGTGACCATGAAGTGCATTTCAAGATGCTGACAGGAAGGGAAACAGAGGTGGGGCAGTATTGAGTTTAAGGGTAGAAGACATTTGAGTATGTTTATAAGACAATTCTTTTTTTTTTTTAATTTTTAATGTTTTATTTATTTCTAGGAGAGAGAGAGAGACAGCATGAGCAGGGGAGGGTCAGAGAGAGAGGGAGTCACAGACTGAAACAGGCTCCAGCCTCTGAGCTGGCAGTCAGCACAGAGCCCGATGCGGGGCTCGAACCCACGAACCGCGAGATCATGACCTAAGTGAAAGCTGGACGCTTAACCGACTAAGCCACCCAGGCGCCCCTGTTTATAAGACAATTCTACATAGCAAATATCATAGTAAATTTAACATTTGAAGCATATAATAATTGTGTAAAATAGTTTTGTAAAATTGATCAGCAAATCCCCACACTGAAGGATTCTAAGACCATGGCAATTTCTTACCTCTAACCCACTCTAAACTCCATTTCCTGGAGGAAGTCCTTACTGGAACTGAGGATGAAGTCTTAGGCTCCCAGGAAATCCTTGCATGGAGATTGGATTGGAACTTTTCCTAACCCAATAGACCTACCAAAATACACAAATAGTGTGTCATCCTAGGCCTCCTGACCTAAATCTGTGCATCAAAGTTTGAGGTAAATGTTGGCTCCATGAATTAGCTTTATTTTTATACCTGGTACCCCAACTGCAAAGTCTCAGTACAAGGTGGACAGCTGAGTTGAAATGTTTCTACTCTTAAAATTATGAGATTTAAGAAGGCTAAGAAGGAGAGTAAACTCCATACACTTTAATCAGCCCATGGGATTGCAAAAGCATTTTTTTTTTTTTACCAATAATCATATTGTGAACTTTATTATGACCCAGACATAACTGATGAATGCAGATTATGGACAGTACTAATAATAGTGGACAGATGATTTACTGGGCACTGACTTTATTGCAGACCTGTAAATGTGATACTGTTGCCCCTTCCAATAATATACCAGCAGGCCTGTATTATTCTCTACATTTTGCAGAAAATAAATTCAGTTTAGATAACTTAGGTAATTCATCCACAGTCAAGTATCTTGGATTTGGTGCTCATAAGGTTCAAAAGCACATCCGTCTCTCTCTAAAACATGACACCTTTACAATACCACGTTCCATTGGGAAACGCTAAACACCAAGCTGGAACAGGAATAGCATGAAAAGACTGTGTTTGTGCAAATGAATGCAGTTGACTGAACAATGCAGGGCTTGGGGCACCAGCATGCCCCCCCAACCCCGTACAGTTGAAAATCCATATAAGTTTTGATTCTCCAAAAACTTAACTATTAGTAGCCTACTGTTGACTGAAAGCCTTACTAATAATATAAATAGTCAGTAAACATACATTGTGTTTGTTACATGTATGATATGTTGTATTCTTCCAGTAAAGTAAGCTAGAGGAAGGAAATGGTTATTAAGAAAATTACAAGGGAGACAATATGTTTGCAGTAATGGACTGGAAAAAATCCACATATCCGTGGAACCATGAGGTTCAAACTCCTGTTGTTCAAATATATTTTAGAACATATATATGTTCAAATACATATATGTATTTATTTATATTTATATATGACTTTTATAAGAAAACTGCACTTATAACCCAAAAGCGATGAATGTATTTTAAGGTCTTCATTACCTAGAAAATGAGTAAAATAATGAGTAATATGCCTGTTAATCAAAGTAAAGCAAAGGGGCAATTGAAAAGAAATGTAGGGGTGCCTGGGTGGCTCAGTTGGCTAAGCGTCCGACTTCGGCTCAGGTCAGATCTCATGGTCATGGGTTCGAGCCGCACATCAGGCTCTGTGCTGACAGCTCAGAGCCTGGAGCCTGTTTCAGATTCTTTGTCTTCCTCTCTCTCTGCCCCTCCCCCACTCATGCTCTGTCTGTCTGAAAAATAAATAAACTATAAAAAAATTGTGAAAAAAAAAAGAAAAGGAATACAGAATGGACAGGATTAAATATTACAGTTAGAGTAGATTTAAATGATCCTGTTCAAAAACTACATCAACAGTAAACAAGAAAATGCTCAAAATGAAAGACAAGAGTTTTCAAACTAAATTAAAAAAAAAAACGAAATGAAGGCAGTTGATTCAAAACCCACTGAAATATAATTTTAAATATAGAAAATGGAAGTAAACAAACCATGCAGTCAGCTTTTATGTAAAAGCTGTTATAGCTGTACAACAAAGTCAGACAAAATGGACTTTATGGGAAAAGACATTGGCAGAAGAAAAGGAACTTTTCCTCATGAGAAAGATTCAAATTGCCAGAAAGTTAGAGCAATTATGTATTCAGTTGCACTTAGTAACATGGCCTCAGAAATAAAAAAAGTGTTGAAAGAACAAAAGGTGAAATGGAAAAACCCAGGATCACAGAGGGATATTTTAAAACCTGGGGAGGTAGAATGATAAGCCTTCCCCCAAAATGACCATGCCCTAATCCCTGGCAAAAGAACTTTGCAGATATGATTAAGGTTATGGAAGTTAATCGGGAGATTATCCCAGATTATCCTGCTGGGTCCAACCTAATCATGTGAGCACTGAGAAGAACAGAATTTCCTCTGGCTGGAGTCTGAGAGTTCGTGACAGAGAAAGCAGGAAACATGAAGAAGAAATGGAGATCCAAGTGAAGGAAGAGTGAGAAAGAGGCATCCCACCCTCACCGGCTCAGAGGATGAATGCACCCATGAGCTGAGATACGCTTTCTGGGAGCAGACAAAGAAGGTACATTTAAGGTCTCACTTGGAATCAGGTCCCTCCTCCCTACAATGGCAAACACAACTGAGTCCAGCCAATAACCTGGGTGAGCTTGGAAATGAATTCATTCCCCGAACCTCCAGGGAGGAATCCAGTCCTGTGGATACTTGGTTTTACTTTTATGAGACTCTCTGACTTCTGAACGACCTAACTGTGAGATAATTAAAGCATACAGACTAATTTATATAAAAATAATTTAAGGCACTCAATTTATAACAATTTTCTATGCAAGCAGTCGAAAATATAAAACGTCTTTTATTAACTGCCAAAGTAGGTAGGGAGAAATAACAGGAAGGAAATAGAAGATTTGAATGATGAAATTAGCAAATTTGGCCTGGTGGATTCTTACAAAAGGGTCACTGAATGGGACAGCTGTGGAGCTCATCCCTTTCAAGCACGCGGAGCTCTTAAGAACTTACCAAACACTAGGCTATAAAGGAAGCATCAGCATATTCCAAGTGGCTGAAATTATACAGAGCCTGTTTTCTAATCACGGTGCAATTGAGCTTAAAATTAATAAAAACAGAAACAAACTAGAAATTTCTCACATTATTTAGAAAATTACATAAAGTGCTCTCATTATTCACAAATGCTATTGCTGTATATGTAAAAACCAGCAATATTTACATACAAATGATTGCAGTTAAAAATGAGTTTCACAAGTTTGCTGGGGACAAGGTCAGTAGTTTTTAATGTAACTTTTTATACATAAGCAATGAACAAAATGGATTTAAACAAGAATACCTTGTTCATAGCAACTACCAAAATGGAGTTTCAGTTATATCTATTTTAAACTAAATTCATCTGTTTTTAAAAAAAAATTTAAAGTTTATTTTTAGAGACAGTGCATGGGGGAGGGACAGAGAGACAGAGAAAGAATCTCAAGCAGGATCCATGCTCAGAGTAACTCAACTCATGACTCAATCCCAGGACACTGGGATTTTTACTCATAACCTGAGGGAAAATCAAGAGTCGGTCACTCAGTCACTCAACCAGCTAAGCCACCCAGGTGTACCACTGGTAAAGTTTTTAAAGAAACAAAAGCTTTCAGGAATATTGTGGTAAATCACATAGGTTAACACAACAGTGAAGACCATAAAATACACTTTTTTTCTTTAACTTGGTAAATATGAGCTATGAGAATCATAGTTATTTTTGCATAGCTCTTGGGGAAAAATATGGCTTTATGTGAATCATCGCTCTTTTTACATAACTATAGGGGGAATTCTGTATTTGCTCAGATATGACTATTCTACCACTTTAGAATCTGTACCCTGCTTTTTACCCAGAAACACTAAAGTCCCATTGGTTAAGTAATATTAATGATTTCCCATTGACCAAATGTCCTTTTCTTTCCTTACAAGGTTTTTCTGCAGGAACAGCTCTGTGAGGCTCAATGCCAAGGGCTCCAAGAGCATCAGAGTCAGTTTAATAAATCTGTGTTTGATCAAGTTCTCTAAGTTATCAATAATAAGAAACTTTAAAGGAGGTTTCGTAAATCTGAATTTAAAATGGCATTTGTAATTTAGGAAGGTGAAGGTTTACAGTTGAAATAACCTTGGATTTAGGGAACAATCAAGTTATTTCATAATTATTGACATTACTAGTACATTGTAAATCATGTCTTGGTTAAGAGCTTAACCATGAATAAAGTTTAGATTTATAGTAATTCTAGTATTTTTCTTTACTTTTTTATTATTAAGCATACTTGTTAAGAAATAACTTCATACCAGTGTCCCTGGGTGGCTCAGTACTTAAGAATCTGACTCTAGCTCAGGTCATGATCTCGCGGTTAATGAGTTCCAGCCCTACATTGGACTCTTTGCTGACAGCTCAGAGTCTAGAACCTGCTTTGGATTCTGAATCTCCCTCTCTCTCTGCCCCTCTCCTGCTCATGTGCTCTCTCTCTCTCTCTCTCTCAAAATAAATAAGTAAATAATAAAATAAACAAGCATTAAAAGAACAACTTAAAAAAAAAGGTTTTCAGGAGCGCCTGGGTGGCTCAGTTGGTTAAGCATCCGAGTCTTGATTTTGGTTCACGTCATAATCTTATCATTGGTGGGATCAAGCCCTGCATCAGGCTCTGTGCTGACAGTGCAGAGCCTGCTTAGGATTCTCTCTGTCTCTAGGTCTCTCTGCCCCTCCCAGCCCCTCCATACTTGTAAGCACTCTCTCTTTCTCACTTTCAAAATAAATACATAAAACTTAAAATTATAAAAAATAAGATTTTCAAAAAGAGTAAGGAGTATGTAAGACCAGTAATATGAACAGTATTAGTACTAATTTGAAAAAACTTGCACTTACTTGTTGGGTCCAAATTATTGCCTGGTTCACAGTTCAGTACAAGAATGGTGTGCTAGCAGAATGTTAGAAAGAACGGGGCATTATCTTTTGTGTCCTCACAACCGAGGTGGTGATTTCAGGAAGGAGCTGTGCTTCCTATCTGAGTAATCACAGAAAAGGGATAATTTCTGATAGGTTTGGTTTCCTTGATGGAAGAGATAATAGTGTATCTGGGTGGTTACTGAAGATTAAAGGATCCGGAGGATGTAAAACCAAGCCTCCAGTTCCGGAGATGTCTATGTATTCGTGGAACGGTGGGAAGCTGGTGCCAGCTAACTACTTCATCACATCCTGCCCTCCCGACATCCATGAGATTACGCTTCCCCAAATTTAATTTTCAATGTAAAATACACATGATCGTTTTCACTATGAAAGATTTTGTTGTTGTTGAAATGTGTTATTAAATTTATTTTTACTTTTGCCACATTTTAAATTAATAACTATATAGCTTATGCCCTTTCTTTTTATATTTTTTTAATTTTTAAAGCTTTTATTTTTTAGAGAGAGAGAATGCATGTGAGCAGGGGACGGGTGGAGAGAGACACACACAGAGAGAGAAAGAGGGGAGAGAATATCTTAAAATATCTTAAACAGCCTCCATGCTCAGCAGGGAACCAGACTTGGGACTCAATCCTACAACCCTGGGATCATGACCTGAGTTGAAATCAAGAGTTAAAAGCTCTGGATGTCTGGGTGGCTCAGTCGGTTAAGCATCCGACTTCTAGTGATCCATGGGTTCAAGCTTCGAGTCAGACTCTCTGCTGACAGCTCAGAGCCTGGAACCTGCTTCGGATTCTGTGTCTCCCTCTGTTTCTGCACCTCCCCTGCTCACGCTCTGTCTCTCTCTGTCTCTCAAAAATTAATAAATGTAAAAAAAAAAAAAAACTTTTTTAAAAAGTAAAATACTCAACCAGCTGACCCACTGAGGCCCCCAATACCTTATACCCATTCTAATTATGTTGCTAGTCCTCATATTTCTTAAACTTTGGGGGAAATAGTAGACTAATTAAAAAAATAAGAAACAGTAAATCCCATGTAACACTGAGACTATTAATTATAGCTTTAAACTTCATCTTATTCACTAATGAACACTTTCCTTATGATATGATTTTCAACTTCAAACCATCAAAGATTCTCTCTTTCATTTTGTTAAAATTTTGTGAGATTAATAACCTTGAAAGTCCCCTTTAATGCATCATGATAGGGACACTAAAATACCTTATTTATGACTAACAACTAAAATAGAAAGTAGATTGTGGGATGGTGGTTTTATAATAGCAGATTTGGACTGTAAGAGAAGGAGATATAAATATATATATGCCATTTATATGTTACATATATTTATATTATCTATTTTATGTGTGTATATATATATCCTTTATAATATACATGAAAATTTTTCTGTAGAATGCGTATATATTCATGAAGAATTATAAAAAGCAATATGATGACCAGCATATCAGGATGACCATTTTGCCCAACTACATGTAGAATAGCTGACGTACCATAGAGGGTATTTAATATTAGCTGGTATCATATGCTGGTTTAATTTTTATTTTATTTTATATTAAGTGCCATTACACATATTTCTTCTGACATTATATAGTTCTGTTCTTCAACAATACCCATTAAGTTAAAGTGCTCGTTATTTTTTTTAAATTGGTTTCCAAATGTTTTTGTTAAAGATTTCAGTTAATGATTAAAAGCATATTGATGATCATAACAATCAGCAGAATCTCGAAGCTGAACTCAGCCAAATTAAACCATAGAAAATCATGAAAATCTCTTACTCCCTTCTTTGTTCCTTCTTCCACCTCCAAGTCTACCTTCTTTAATGTTTTGTCTGAGGGTTGATTCAAATGTATAGTCCATGGTTATAAAAATTTAATGTAATGTAAAAGAACACAGCTTTATTATTTTAAAAATATTTTCTTATAGTAAATGATATACTTAGGCTTTGGATTTTGTTGTAGCAAAAGTGATTATGGAGATGGTCTGTTTTATGATCATATTTTCTATTATTTGGTTAAATAATATCAGAATTTTTAGCCCTAAATAATATTTTAATGGAAGTAATGGAGTGTCCATATTACCAACATCCATTTCCCTTATTGATAACAGCTTTTATTAGTATAGTATGCTTTAACCAACTAACGAGCCAACAGTGAAATATTATTAACTCAACTCCATATTTTATTTGGATGTCGTTAGTTTTTACCTAACGTCCTTATTCTAATTCCATGGTTGTAGGATGTCAGATTATTTTAGGCATCATATCTCTTTAGTCTTCTCTAGTCTGTGGTAATTTTATTGTTTTTGATGACCTTGACAGTGTTGAGGAGTACTAATCAGACCCTTTCTTTCTAGTAACTACATAGATGATTGATAGATAGGTGATAGATAGACAGATGATCGATAGGTGATAGATGCATGTGTCTATATATTGCTTATGTATATATATGTCATACAATCATATTTATAATAAATATTGTATATCATATATAGGCCTGTAGACTCCTTTTAATTTTTGCTTATTTTCCCAATAAAGTCCTCCATAGGTCAAAAACTTTATCTAGGATCAAACATTCCATTCCATTGCATGTCTTTGAGGTCTCAATCTTAGCTCCTTAGTATGCCCTTGCCATTAATGGCCTTAATAATTGTCAAAAGTAGTGCAGTTTATAGGATATTTCTCAATTTGCATTTACCTGATACATCTTCATGGTTGTAAGTTTTTGTTTACAAGTACCACAAAGACACTAGGTGTTTTTCATAAGACATAACAAAAGAGACACATACCATAAATGTGTCCCGTTACTGATAAGAGTGGCTTCTTCAAACATTTACCGAACACTTTTATTAGGGAAGCACTGATTTGTTGAAAAACCATTGATGAAAATGCCAATCACTGTAGTTGGGTGTTGCTACTTCTCTTTGCCTCTTGAGTATTTATTGAGTGCTTTTTCCGGCATTATGCAGTAAACTAGCAATGAAGATTTGATTATGAATGAAAAGGTTAGCATGCTGAAATGGAGAATTGGGGAATTTATGATATAATTTGCTTGCTGCAAATCTACCTGTTTCCAATGGTGATAATAATATGAGTTTTCTAAAATGCATAAGCTAGCTTAGTTGAATTTCTTTGTCTTTCTGTAAGATATCTTAAAACTATTTTTCCTTAGGGCCAAACATAATTTTCTTTGATGGATTATCCAAATTGCATCATTTCAGATTATCTGTGTATCGAGTTCTGGTATGTGCCACATTATATTTATTTTCTCTTTTATTTCCCCTTTTCTCAAAAGTTTATTAATAGCAGATTGTAAAATTTCTGAAATAATATATTTCACAGTGCCTGGGAATTTTCAATTTGAAGTCAGACAATCTGTGCTGTAGTCCTGATCAGTTGAGCGATAGAATTAGGACATCAGGAAGAAGTTATTTGCCTGTGATTCCCCAACTATAAAATAAGTATAACAGCAAAAAATAATGTTACAAAGAAAGGATTAAAAGAGAAAATGCTTCTGAAATACTTAGTACAAGTTCTGGCCATCTTTTCTTGTGAGTCAGCTTTGCCTTGGAACTATGCTTCAGAAAAAGTTACATATGTAAAAATCAAGATGTCTTCACAAATGAAATGCAAAATATAAATTTTTAAACTGGCAGTAATTAGTGGAACAACACTGACCAACCCAGATTTTTCTCACAATGGTGAAATGACATGATCTCTGAATGTATTTAATTTGAGCATTCACTTTCCCTATCAAATTCCTAGTCTTGTGCTATTCTTTCACATTTCATCATGGCAGTATCCTCTCCTTCCATGAGTACATGTATATTTAGATATCTGTTCTTATCCATCATTTCAGCAGATCTAAGAGCAGATGGTATCCATTAGGAAGGATAAGAGTGAGATTTCATTTATAGTTAGTTTTTACTACCTTTTATATATGTTTATTTACAATTGCTAGATATAATAAAGTGGTTTTTAAAATTTAAATATATATTAGAAAATAATATATGTGTGAGAAATGTATATTAACTATATATGAAATGGTCATGTGTTGGATACTTGATAAATATCTTCAACTATTCAAGGAATAAAAATCTCTGGACCTTCAGAGCCATACCCGTACACAGAATTTATTTGAATAGACAGCACTGGCATGTAATCTATAGCACACAAAAGCTCCCAAAGAAAGAAGACTAAGCCTCAGTTCCTTTCAGTTTTCCCTGTTTTCCTCCTCCAGGGAATTAGGCACATTCTCTCTGGGAAAAGGGAGACAAGCAATAGAAGAAAAAAGAAAAGGAGATTCAGGGACAAGAAAGAAGCACATAAAAATATATTTTCTACTTTAAACATGTAAATTAGTTACAGCTGTTTTAAAGGATTCACGTATTCAACTATCCATGAAGTGTCAAATTTAGCAATGTCCTTTGTGTGTGTGTATGTGTGTGTGGGGTGCGTGTATACACATATACTTATATACATAGACCTACACATATATGTACATCCTCTCTGTGTGTTTGTATATATAGATAAACACACATAAATTCAATTTGAGCTTATTTGCTTAAATTTTCTTTAGTTTTTAGTTAAGATGAGTAGAGCTAATTATCACTCTAATAATAATATCCTCTTATTTTGAAGATACTTACCTATATGAATTTGCCTTTAATGATTTCTTTAGAGGAAATGATTTTCATTAGTAATTATCTAGGTTTCATGATAAAAACAGAGAACCCAGATTTTACACACAGGTGCAAAAACAATATTATGTTAAAGGGAACGTGAAGAACTTACATAATGTTTTTCTTATGCTTTTTTCTTTACAAGCTAACATCTACTAAATTTGAATTCAGGAATGTCTGCTATTTGCAGTTCTGGACAGTTTAAAGATACACTTCACACAGGCATTTGATTTGGATAAATGTTTGAATAAGACAAATACTCTATTAATGAGTTAATATAAAACCAAAGTAATTGTCACAGAAGCAGTGGTTATAATAAGCTTTCGATAAAGAAGCAGAGACTCAGAGTTAATGTGATTTGATCATTGTGAGGAAAAGCTGAAGTCCTCAACAACGTGAATCTGTGTACAAATTCATTACTACACTCCATTTGAACGGACTCTCTTGGTTTTCAAACAGATCACTGCTCTACAGTGTTATTTCCAAGGCAGGGATGACTTGCAAGAAATATCATACAGTTATTTTATAGGAGGAGGAAGTTAAAGGCTGAAAAATAGTAAAAGAATGAATGGCTCCTAATTTGGAAAGGTTACTGTGATGGAAGAGAACCTTCAGATCATCCAGTGTAGTTGAGGAGACCCTGAAAATACATCCAGGACAAGGAGATAGCAGCTAATCATTTTAAAATAGGTCCATTTTCAAGGACCACATAAATGAGAGAGCAGGAATTTCTGACACCATGCAAATACTACTGCTAATCTTCAAAGGATCGTGAAGTATGATCAAAGCACCGGAAGACTGTACAGGGCCTGGTGCTGCTCAGTCAACACCCATCCCAGAGTGCTGGGGAGAGGTTACCACCCTGGGTGCATTAGAACCTGGAGGCCCACCCTCATCTCCGCAAAATCAACCTGCTCTGCCTCAGGGACGGAACTTGGTATTTTCACTGTTACTAATTTTAGCCAGTTTGGTGGGCACTGAGTAATGTTCCATTGGCATCTTAATTAGGATTTCCTGATGACTGGTGAAAATCTCCGCTTTTTATATGTTTATTGGTCATGAGTTTATACTCTTTTTTTAGTGAATTTTCTATTCAAGTGTCTGCCATTTTGCTTGTTGCATTGTAGAAGTTCTTTATTTATTCCAAACATAATTTCCTTGTTGCATGTACATATTGAAAGTATCTCCACCAGATTTTTTGTTTATATTTTTACTTTCTTGTTAGTGTTAATAGATAGGGGCTCTTATTTTTAATGTAGTCCAATTTGTCCATATTTTTCTTGGTTTTTGCTCCATATGTCTTATTTAATAAATTTTGCTGATTGTAGTATCTTGAGGATATGATCTTATTTTCTAAACTTTATCTTATAATTTGCATTTTTGTTTCAATTTTTGATTTAAATTCTAGTTAGTTAACATATGGTAAAATTGGTTTCAGGTATAGAATTTAGTGGTTAATCACTCTTATAATTTTTATTTTTATTGAGATACAGTTGGCACATGGTATTATAATAATTTCAGATGTACAGTGAAATGATTCAGTATATGTGCATATTTGAAATGGTCACCACAATACAGCTAGGCAGCATTCATCACACATATACTTACAGTTTTGTGTATATGGTGAGAACTTTGATGATCTACTTGCTCAGCAGCTTTCACACATCCAACACAGCGTTGTTAACTGTAGTTATCATACCATGCACTGCATCCCCGGGCTTACCTCTCTTATAACAGAGGTTTCTACCTTCTCTACCTTTAGACCACCTTCAACCACGGGGTGTGAAAACACACACACCACACCTCTGCCTCTGGCAACCACTTATCTGCTCTCTGTATCTTTGAATTTATTGGTTTATTTTGAGGATTCTTGTTTATTTGTTTGTTTTTAGATTCCACATGTAAGTGATTATATGGTGTCTGTCTCTTGCTTATTTCATTTAATGTAATTCCTTCAAGGTCCATCCATGTTGTGGCAAATGCCATGGTTTCCTTCTTTTCTATGAGTGAGTGATTCTCTCTTATAGATAGATAGATAGATAGATAGATAGATAGATAGATAGGTAGATACAGATATAGTCATAGATATAAAGATATAGATATGCACACATGCATACATATATACATGCACACACATATTTTATTATAATATAAGAAAATATGCATATTACTCCATTGTGTGTGTCTATGTATATATCATATTTTCTTTATCCATTTATCTATCAATGGACACTTAACTTTTCTTGTGTCTTGGCTATTGTAAATATTGGAGCAGTGAACATGTAGTTGCATGTATCTTTTCAAGTTAATGCTTTTATTCCTTTTGGATTAATACCCCAAGGTAAGATTACTGGATCATATGATAATTCCATTTCTAAAATTTTTTGAAACATCCATGCCATTTTCTACAGTGGCTGCAACCATTTGCCTTCCTAACCACAATGCACAAGCACACCTGGAACTTCGATTTCTGGTTTGTTTTGTTTATTTTCAGTAGGCTTCTCTCTCAGCCCAGAGCCCAGTGCAGGCTTGAACTCATAACCCTGAGATCATAACCCGGCTGAGATCAAGTGTGTGATGCTCAACCTACTGAGCCACCTAGATGCTCTAGAATCTAGTATTATGTAGGCCATAAAGTAGGAACTAGTATCATTTTTTTCCATATGGGTTTCTTTTTATTGAAAATTTTATTAATTCATTTATTAAATAATTTATTTTATTATTTATTTACTTATTTATAGAGACAGAGAGTTTGAATGAGGGAGGGGAAGGGGGAAAGAGGGAGAGAATCTTAAGCAGATTCCATGCTCAGTATGGAGCCTGGGATTATGACCTGAGCTGAAATCAAGAGGGACGCTCAATCAACTGAATCCCCCAGGTGCCACACACCCCAGTATTGAAGAGATCATTGAATACATAACCAGTGTTGTGTTTTCTACGAATCAGGTAACTATCCATGGGGATTGTTTTTGGACATGATATACAGTCCCCTGGCATATTAATTTACTCTCAAGTCAATTCTGCAGTGTCTCAATTTCTATAGATTTATATTAAAGTCTGAAAATGGGATAGTGTTAGCCTTCCAACTTATTTCTTTCTCTTCTTCTTCTTCCTTTATTTTTTTCTTTCTTCCTTCCTTCCTTCCTTCCTTCTTTCCTTCTTTCTTTACTTCTTTCCTCCTTTCTTCCTTTTTCTTTCTTTCTTTCTTCTCCTTCCTTCCTTCCCTCCCTCCCTCCCTCCTTCCCTCCTTCCTTCCTCCCTCCCTTCCTTCCTTCCTTTCCTTCCTTTCCTTCCTTCCTTCCTTCCTTCCTTCCTTCCTTCCTTCCTTCCTTCCTTTCTTCCTTTCTTTTTTCTTCCTTCCTTCCTTCCCTCCTTTCTTTCATTCATCCTTTCCTTTCCCTTTTCTTTTCTTCTTTTCTTTTCTTTCCTTGTAGTCTTCACACCCAGCATGGAGCCCAATGCAGGGCTTGAACTCACAACCCTGAGATCAAGACCTAAGCTGAGATCAAAAGTCAGATCAACTGACTGAGACAACATAGTTCTTCTTTAAGACAGCTTAAAATTTAGAATCAAATTTCCATATCTGTTGATAAGTTTTAAAGGATTGACAACTTTACCTTATTGATAATGCAAATTTATTGATACAACATATCTCTCCATTTAATCCTTTATTAAACAATTAAAATGCAGATCTGAAATGTTCCTCATAAGGGCTTTAATCTAATTATAACATTCACAAGCAGGAAACAACTTCAGGAGAACAGGGATCCTCAAGCTAAGTGAATACAGAGATGAGACTCAATCCTGTCTCAGTTTCTGATCAATTGAGTCTTCCAGCCACACTCCTAATAAATTACTAGTATTGCTTATGTACAATGATTCTTCATTATCCACTTATTCTGCAACTGCAAATTTGTCTACTTGCTTAAATTTATTTACAAGTCCAAATTCAGTACTTCCCAAACTTGTGTGGTCATTCATAAATGTGTGCAAAGGGGTGAAGAATTAAAGTCACTCCCTGTATATAATTCTGGCTGAACCCAAACAAGGTGATGCCGTGACATCTTATTTCACCTCTCACCATAAATGAGTGTCTGTTTTTGCAGTCTAACTAGTGCTACATTGTTTACATCTGTGTACCCTCTGTTGGTGATTTTGCTGTTTAAATAGTCCCCAAGTGTAGTGCTTCAGTGCTGTCCAGCATTCCTAGGTCAGAAAGCCAGTAAGGCACCTTATGAAGAGAATATATGTGTTAGAGAAGTTTTATTCAGGCATGAGTTATGCTGCTGTTGGCTGGAAGCTAAGTGGTGGTGAATCAAAACCACATAGTAAATAAGGTGTCTAAATAGTAGCACACATATAACAAGGTTATATGTGGATTGGTTGTTGAAAGTGTTAGCAGGAAGCTAAGCCTGTGTTCCCACCAGTGGTGTGATAGCCCTGCATCCTCTCTAGAAGCAATGGCTCAGTGTTTGTGAATTCACTGTTCACAGTGACTTTATCGAATAAAATTTCCATGAGTAATGAGAATCCATTTCATTTACATGGAGCCGTGAATACAGTGCTTCTGTGGGGAAATATTGCAAATAAGATGGCATGTGAGGACAAATCTCTCTGTGGAGCATCGTTCATGGTGCTCAGGGTAGCATCAATACCATAGGTCACCAGATACCCAGACAGCTAACAGAACTCTTCATCCTCTATGTTCACACTCTGATTTATCTTACACATCTTCTTGAAATACTGAATTTTTTTGCTTTGATTTTTTTTAACTTTCACATCTGCATGTATCTGTGCATTTTCTGTATTTCCCAGTAGCTGTATAAAATCATCTGTGGGAAAAGACATGAACTAAATAAGTAAGGGACGCCCTCAGGCAGCCACCCAAGCTGATGATCATCCCGTGCATAGAATGCCCTTCAGAAAACCAAGTGTGTGTTTCTGAGGCTTGTGGAAATGTGACAGAACACAGAACATGGCCATCTGCATGGCAGATGCACGCTGAGAACTGTGAATGATAATGCATGGGGAATGCAGTTTTGTAATAAACAGCCTGGGTGTCATGTTTCAACCTCTACATCATTTTTCAGAAACTTATAAAGCACCACTGTGCAACAGCTGTAGTCCTGAGAGAAAGTAATGGTGGTGTGTGTGGTTTGACGTTTATGAAGTGCGTGTGTGTGTACATGTATATGTGTGCACTTCTACTGGGTAGACATATGATGAACAAAATCTGTGTGGAAGCTACTGTGGTTTAAAACCATTTTTCACGTCCCAACTCCCTTTTGCTTGTTCGCAGCTAGTAGACCCTTTCTCTGGAATCTCTTTGTCTCTCCAGACCTTCCTTGTTAGCACAGAGTGCTCTGTCTTCTTTTTCCTTAGCTATTTCTCTCACGTTAGCTTGCAACGTTCCTAATCCTTGCCTGTATCTGAACAGGCCGACTGTGTGAGCAGTAGACCACGGGTACAGGTATACAGGCTGCATGTTACCCGCATGTGTCTGCATGGGGAAGGTTGGAAAGGAAGAGATGCACTAAGATGCTTGGCCTACACGTACAACTGTGACGAGAACAGAACTCCCCAGTCAGTGCAAATGTGGAATGAATGACATGGCATATTTCCGAGTCCTTTGCTCTCAACAGCTGAATATCACATTTCCAAAGCGGAGTCTTTAATGTAATTGTTACTGAAATCGTAAACAGAGACTGCACCAGAACAAAATGCTATGGTGAAATCTGCTGCTGTTCTAACAGTGCTTTCCATTTCATTCTAAAGGCGCTAATTCTCCTTTTAAAAAGAGCCTATTGGGGGCACCTGGGTGTCTCAGTGGGTTGAGTGGCCAACTCTTGATTTGGCTCAGGTTATCATCCCAAGGTGGTAGGATCAAGCCCCACATGGGCCCCGTGCTGAACCTGGGGTCACTTTGGGATTCTCTCTCTCCCTCTCCCCCTCCCTCTGCGGCTACCCCTTTCCCGTGTCTATACACATGCACATTCTCTCTCAAAACCCGAAAAGAGCTTATGTAAGTGATGAATCACTAAATTCTGTTCCTGAAACCAGTATCACACTATATGCTAAATAAATAGAATTTAAATAAAAACTTAAAAAATAAAAAATAACAATAAAGTAATATATCAGGAAATGTGATGAATAGCAATATATTATATTGACAAAAATGAAAATAAATAAAAAGAGCTTAAAATTCTATTTTGATAGAGATCCTTCATGACTTTATATGATATCATTATGGGAACGGTATGATTGATTCTCTAAGGATACAGCTAGGCAACTGTATCTCTCTCATTTTTAAGACATATTTACTAAGAGTTTATTGTACAATCATATTTCTATTTGTTTCAAGGAATTATAAAATTATACATGGTCAAAGAAAGTCTATCGGGAACAATCATGTGCAGCTCCCTAAAATAAGTTTAAATCCTAAAATGAGCATGATTGAAATTGAATTATTTTGGGGACCAACCTCAAATTACAACCATAAACAAACGCATAGTAGTCCTTTTACATGTAGCCTAACAACCCTCTTTGTTGGACTTTGTCACTAAGTGTATTTTTATAAAGGTAACCAAGAAAATAACATAGGGTTTGCTTTAAATGACTACGTATTAACAATCATACCTCCTTATAGATTTTTATTTTAAATTTTATTTTTATTTGTTTATTCTTAGTGAAAGAGAGTGAGCAGGAGAGGGGCAGAAGGAGAGAGAGAGTGAAAGAATCCTAAGCAAGACCCATGCTCAGCATGAAGTCTGACATGGGACTAGATTCTGGGACCCTGAGATTATGACTGGAGCCAAAATCAAGAGTCGGATGCTAAACTGACTGAGCCACCCAGAAACCCTGTGATTTTTAAATGTAGAAGAAACATGTCAGTGATGAAGAGGGAAAATATTAACTGGCGATAGTACATTAAGGCACCATAGCAGTTTTATGTTGCCTTTTATGAATTTCAAAACCATTTGGACAGCTGGAGAAAAATAGAGATCTTTTCATAGTTAGGTTCTTAGGGTTTGCAAATATTGCATGGTAAGAAGTAACATGCTTCAAATCACCTATTCCAACCAAACACTGTCATAGAATATTTATCTAGGAACCCAATCTTGAAGAAGTCTGGGAAACATAGAAAATGTTGAGATTTAGAGACTATTATGCTTTATTTTCTCCTTGACTAAAAATAGTTCTTTTCTTATAACAACTGCCATCCAGTTACTTACACGAAGTCATCAGGGAGGTTGCATTAGCATCTGGGATTCTGAGATTCAAATGTGAGGTTGGTGTGTGTGTGTGTGTGTGTGTGTGTGTGTGTGTTTTCTGCATGGATAGATAATACTTCAAACTTTACATCTAGTCAAGTTGAATTTCTATTATTAAACCAGCATGGAGAAAACTGTCAGCTTCTCTACATAATTTAAAATTTCCAAAAGAAAATGTTACCGTGTGCACTGAATGTTAAATAGATTGTTACCTTATCAAGTGAGAGAGTCCAAAGATTTTCTCTTGTTTGTTTTATTTCTAACCCACTTTGATGTGGTGTCACAGATTGAAGCCCCCATGTTTCATAATGTATAGGTGATACATTACTGATTGTGCTGAAACTTCTTCCTTCAATTAAAAAACACCGGGGCGCCTGGGTGGCACCGTCGATTAAGTGTCTGAGTCTTGATTCCAACTCAGGTCATGATCTCACAGTCTATGAGTTCCAGCCCTGCATCAGGCTCTGCACTGACAGCAGGGAGCCTGCCCAGCAGTCTTTCTGTAGCTCTCTCTCCCTGCCCCTCCCTTGCTTGTGTTCTCTTTCTCTCTTTCTCTCTCTCTCCTCCTCTCTCTCTCACACACACACAAATTAAAAAACTTGTGAATTTTTTAAAATGGTTTTAGTGATAGTAAATTGGCGTAAACAGTCAGTGCTCTGGCATATTGTCCTCTTAGGTGTGTGCAGAGCGGGCTGGCAGAACTGATCACACAGGAGGGTTGTGATTGTTTCACAGCCACACACACTGGCTGTATATCTCTTGCTCCCTGGCCTCGAGCCCACTCTTGTATGAGGGTCTCCACCATCAGGCACATGGTCCCAGCTCCTCCACCTCCTCTTCCTTCCCCTTAATATGGATGCTGTGGCCGTGGCCACAGGACATGAGGGGTGAGGGTCCCTGTCTACAGTCAGTATAGTCCAGCAGTATATGCTGCCTTGGGGAATGAACGCAGAGACACCCACACAGTGTTTTCAAAATCTGCAGCGACTGACTGTTCAGGGGCTTTAGTTTGTCTCATTTTGTCCCCACGTTACTTCTCCCAGGCTTTTTTAAAAAATGTTTATTCATTTTTGAAAGAGACAGAGTGCGAGCCAGGATGGGGCGGAGGGGAGAGAGAGAGAGAGAGAGAGAGAGAGAGAGAGAGAGAGAGAGAGAGAGAGAGAGAGAGAATCTGAGTTGTCAGCACAGACTCCAATATGGGGCTGGAACCCATGAGCTGTGAGATCCTGACCTGAGCTGAAGTTGGATGCTTAACTGACTGAGACACCCAGGCGCCTTTGGCTTTTTAAATCAACCCCGCAGTGTTTGGTATCAAAAGTCTTTAAAAAATACTCTGGGTCTGGGGCGCCTGGGTGGCTTAGTCGGTTAAGCGTCCGACTTTCGCTTAGGTCATGATCTCGTGGTTCGTGGGTTCGAGCCCCGCGTCGGGCTCTGTGCTGACTGCCAGCTCAGAGCCTGGAGCCTGTTTCAGTCTGTGACTCCCTCTCTCTCTGACCCTCCCCTGCTCACGCTGTCTCTCTCTCTCTCTCTCCTAGAAATAAAAAAAAAAAAAAAATACTCTGGGTTTGTTTTGTTTGTTTTTAAGGTTGCCGACAGTTTTATTTTCACAAAGGAGACAGAGGACACTTTGAAATCTTCTATTAGGTGACACATAGGTGATAATCCCATGCTTAGGAATTGCAATTTATATATTTTGAAGCATATGTTTTGTTTTCATTACTGCCTTCTTTTTGAACAGTATTTCCTAATTTTTCAACAGGCTTAGGGTTCAGTTTCTCTGACCAGTTTCCATGAGTCCTGATAAAAGACAGGACTACAAGAGTACCCAGCTTTGGCATTCTTACCATGAAAAATACTTTGTCTTACTAGATATCTGGACACAAATCATCATTCAGTTTTGAATTTTCATAATTTAAGGGGCTCCTGGTGGCTCAGTGAGTTGAATGTCCGACTTCAGCTCAGATCATGATCTCACCGTTTGTGAGTCCGAGCCCCATGTCAGTCTGTGCTGACAGCTCGGAGCCTGGAGCCTGCTTCGGATTCTGTGTCTCCCTCTCTCTCTGACCGTCACCTGCTCACAGTCTCTCTTTCAAAATGAATAATAAAATAAGAGTTCATAATTTAAGAATCAAAGCATAGCAATATAGGAATACATGATTTTTTTTCCCCCTTTGGTCAGAAAGCACAATATCTTGGGTCAGGGATTACATTAAAAAGTAGGAAAATGTCAGCTTGGAAGTCTTTCAGGGAACTAACATTTTCACTAAGCCATTCCCCCAGTGGTGTCCCAGGTCTCCTACGTGCTGTTCAGAACTTCTCTCCTCTCTTCATCCTCTATTCTCTTTGACCAGCTGCAAGTCGGAGTGTGCCTTTTAAACCTGCCTGCCAGGAAAGCTGCCTTTATCATACCCACTACCATGTATTTATGGCTACCTCTTTCATCATAATCGTATTTTTTTTTCCTAAATCAGAAGTTGCAAACTACCACATTTTCTGTGCCTGATGCATATATTTTGTTTGGCCTATTTAATTCCTAGTTTAATTCTCTAAAATCTATGGGCAACCCTAGGACCAAGACCTTTCTTATAAAATGAGAATAATAGAAGATCGTATTCCATGATGACAAGAATTTGCTGAGCTGAGTCACAGCTGCTAGGTCACAGGATGCATGTGCTTCTCTGTTCACCCTCAAGGCCATCAGGCTTCACTCATTTACCTGCCCTGGTGGGTCCCTGTCCGGATTTGGATCCATACCCCCTGAAAACAGAAGTAAATGAGATTAACTCGTCTTTTTTTTTAATCTCTGAAACTCTTTCTCCATGAAAGAATCCCATTTAACAACTAAGAAGACATGTCTCTAAAAACAAAAAAAAAAAGTAAAAGCCTCTGCTTCTGTAGATGCACAGAGGTACGTTTATTGGCAAAATTCATTTACGCACTATTTCAATGTGCTGGTGAAGGAAATACAGTAATACAGGTGAGCACAAGAAGGTCTCCTGACCCTGACTGGGGGCAGAGAATGCTCTCTCGGGGGCGGTTTAGGGGCGGGTGATCCCTAATGAAGTCGAAATGTAGCTGATGAGTAGGATTCCAGCGAAAGCCTGAGGACTGGACGGTCTGGGTGTAGGAATGCACTCTCTGTGTGGGGGATGCCTCACAGGTCAGAGAAATAACAGCTGATCCCTGGTGGACTGCGGCGGTGGCAAAGCTCATTGAGGCCAAATGCCAAATCGTGGTCTTGGACGCCACGGGAAGTTTTGCTGTGATTTCATCCAAAATGAAAAGATACGATAATCTCGCCAGCACCTGCCCCACCGTGGCTCTCTGCAAGGACAGACTGAGCTCCAGCCCTCTCTGTCCTCTGCTGGACCTGGCGCCACTGTACCCAGCATCTCTTCCACAGACTTCCGCCCGCTTATCTTTCCATTGATGCCTTTGAACTGGTTTTGTTATTTTAATATAAAGTTGCTAACTCCTTCATACACTTTAAATTCCAGCTTGTTGATAACTTAATGCATCGAGGGTTGTTTTTTCTAAAGGGGAACAACAGATGCATTTTCTCTGCAGGGGCTAAGATGCTAATGGTCATAAATTGCCCCACATGTACTTTCCACTGAATTGGGGGCCTTCTATTTTCTACCCAGAGCAGGGACCATGGCGTTGGAAATTTCAGCCTTTACGAGAACTTCCATGTAAGGTGTGCAACTGCTGTTTTGAAACGCCTCGGGTCCGTGGCGGGGTAGAGCTGCCTGGCAGGTTCCTTTGTGTGACAAGAGGCGGGGTGTGTGCTGGGACCCTTCTGCTGTCCCCTGGATGAATGAGAAGTTACAGTGTGTCTCTCGTTTTATTTGCAGCTCACTCCCGTTGGCACCACGATATTTACAGGGTTTTCAGGGGACAATGGAGCTACAGACATAGATGATGGACCAAATGGACAGATAGAATACCTCATCCAGTACAATCCGGAGGACCCGGTATGTCGGCCCCCACTGCAGTGTGGCCTCCCTGAGGCATGAGTAGTGTCTACTGCACCTGGCACCTGTTTACTACCCTATCCCTAGCCCTTCCAGCCATGGTAGCGTCCTCCTGCTGTTAAAAATTATCTCAGGGGCGCCTGGGTGGCTCAGTCGGTTAAGCGTCCGACTTTTGCTTGGGTCATGGTCTCGCGGTTCGTGGGTTCGAGCCCCGCGTCGGGCTCTGTGCTGACTGCCAGCTCAGAGCCTGGAGCCTGTTTCAGTCTGTGACTCCCTCTCTCTCTGCCAGCTCAGAGCCTGGAGCCTGTTTCAGTCTGTGACGCCCTCTCTCTCTGACCCTCCCCTGCTCACACTGTCTCTCTCTCTCTCTCTCCTAGAAATAAATAAAACATTAAAAAAAATTAAAAAAAATTATCTCACAATTACAGTCTTTTACCTATTTGTGCTATACTTGTAAAACTTTTAAAAAGTTTTTGATGAGTCTTGGAGGTTACAATTTAAAATTATTTATAGGTGTAATATTCCATTTTCACCTCATTTCTGTTATGTGTGCAGACTCCTAAGCATCGTACATAAATCACTGGGAATGACATCACCAGGGTGATGCATAAGCTTCGTGGATCTTGTGAAGTGATGTCACTGCCCCTCCTCCACCAGCAAAGCCTCTGGAAGAGAAGGGACAAAGCTGCTTTTTTTTTTTTTTTTAATATTTATTTTTGAGAGAGAGAGAGAGAGAAAGAGCATGAGTGGGTGAGGGGCAGAGAGAGAGAAGGAGACACAGAATCTGAAGCAGGCTCCAGGCTCTGAGCTGTCAGCACAGAGTCGGACATGGGGTTGCAACCCAGGAACCATGAGATCACGACCTGAGTCAAAGTCTGACGTTTAACCATCTGAGCCACCCATGCGCCCCAAATTTGTTTTGTTTAAAGATTATTTATGTTTTCATTAGACCATGTTACTCTCACCATGATCTCTCACCATATTATGTGAGAGAGCACTGATAAAGGCAGAGGTGTGTTGTGCAGCCTGAGCCCGGCTAGCAGGACCCGCCCTCCATCTGCCTCCTCCTCGCTCCCAGGCTGGTTGTCAGGGCATCATGGCTGCCCCCCAGCACGTCTGAGGTGAATTTTCTCAATGAATGCTTATCCTTTATGTTTAATATCAGGGAAATAAAAGGTGGTGAAGTGAGCTGGACGGTTTTGGTGTGTTTATTTGTCCCATCCCCTAACATGTGTCTCTCCACATGTTTGTAGGCAGTGGTTCAGAGAGGTGGGGAAATACTCAGAAGGTGAGATGCAGAAGAGAAGGACAGTTACTAGGAAGATGTGCACAAAAAATCGATTGGAAGAGATCAAAGGAACTGAGGGAAAAAGAAAAGAGAAATGCTTTTCCTTAAAAGCAGAAACAGACAGCTGACTTCACGTCCCATGTTTGAACAATTTGTCTTTCTTACTATTTAGGTTTTTGAAGGAATTACTTGTATGTGTGCGCCATGTTTCTAACTTACATTTTATGGAGGCCATTTCCTAACTTGTACTCTTCCAGCAAGTATGGAACAGCCAGGCCATGGACTTTAGGGAAATGGCTATCACATTGCATTAAAAACAAACCTATCCTAGGGCACATGGGTGGCTCAGTTGGTTAAGCGTCCAACTTCAGCTCAGATCACGATCTCATGGCTCTTGGGTTCAAGCCCCAGGCTGGGCTTTGTACTGACAGCTCAGTCTGGAGCCTCCTTTGGATTTTGTGTCTCCCTTTCTCTGCCCCTACCCCACTTGTACTCTGCCTCTCTCTGTCTCTGGCAAAAACAAACATTAAAAAAAAAAGAAAAAGTCTCCAAGAGGTAGATATAGTGTGAGACAAAAATACATTACATAGGACCTATCTGCTAGAAGTTATGTGAGGCTGAAATTCCTTGTTGTCATGCAGTAATTCCTTCTGCATGCTTCTCCCCTTTCCGGGATGTGTGGGCTCACTGTCAAACATAATATGTACCTTTTACTACCTATAGATTGGATAAACCAGTCAGCCCCATGCAGTGTCCAAATTAGAGAAGAACAACGTACTGAAGCAAGCTAGTACTGCCGTGGAGTCATTAAGACATCCTCTGGACACAGGCCTAATTCAGTGAGACAAAAGACTAAGCTACCATGAACGCACTTACCTTGGGTTATCAGGGGAGAGAGCATTAACCCAGTCACATCCTTATAGAGAGAACCCAGCTTTAGACATGGCAGAAGCTTAGGGTAAACCTCAGCTACCTACCAATGTTCGTATCCACCACTTCCCGTCACCAGTAACTCTGTTTCCAGGAATCGCACCTCTCCTGATTTCTCAATTTGAAAACAACATTGTATTACAAATATATTTAACCTGAAAAGGTAGCACCTCTGGCTTTTGTAGCCACAAGTACGGTTTTTATCACCCTAGTCCCACAGGGTATGGTGGATGGTGAAACTGTACAACAGTTTGTTCTAACACTGTCCAATGTGTCCATTGTTCTATTTCTTTTTTTCTTTTTTTTCCAGCTAGTATAATCCTCGGGTCTAAATTTTCTACATTTTTAGAGTTTGCATTTCTTGCTGAGATTTCTCTTAGTTTCCCTTGTAGTGAGCATATCATTTTTACGTCTCTGAACATAGACATGGTTAAAATAGCTGCTTTAAAGTCTGTGTGAACTTGTCCTAACATTGGCCTTTCCTGATTTTCTCTCCTTTTGAAATGGGATCACATTTTCCAGTTCATCATTGGTCAAGTTGTTTTGAACCCTCTCCTGGACATCGTGAATGTGATGTTCTGGAGAGACTTTTAATTCTATCATATTCCTCTGAATAGTTTTTTGTTTGTTTTTAATCTACTAGAGAACATGGTTGGACTTAAGTTGAATAATCTTGGGTGTAATTCGAATCTGAATTCAGTGTACATTTTTCCCGAGCCCATCTTGTAGTCTCCGTCATGCAGTGTGGGATGGAGTTCATCTACAGACCTGGACACCATTTATAAGTGGAATTTTGTCCTCTCTCTTCCTGGCTTTCTCCTTTCGGATACCCCCTCCCCTCTCCTTCCATCAGCCTTGGTTGTCCCCAAATCTATCCCCTGATTCTTCAGGCCAGATAGACTTTTGGTCAGAGTTTTAATTGTCCCTTGAGCTATTCACTACCATAAAACAGCACACTCACCCATGTTGTCTTTTCCTTCAAGTATGTGACATCTCCAGAGTGTGTCTGCTTTGGTTAACTCTTGAGGGGTGTCTGGTGTCCTTTGTCTTTTATATTTTGTCCAGAGTTTCTAAATGTTGTTGTGGAAAGACTGAGTCAAGTAGGAGATAACCCTACAGAAACAGAACAATTAAAGCCTAATAAGGTCCTTTCTTCAGTATACATTTAGAATTCTAGTGCACGTACTCATTTTTCTTTCTGAACCATTCTGGCCTTCCCAAATACCAGGCAACAGCAACGATGGTATAATCATTTCAAAGGTTTAACAACAATGCAAGAACGAATGTGCATCCATTTCCTTGATGGCTGTGGACCTTCATTGACGAGTTGCCGGCTGTTTGCCCCTGGTCCTAGTTTATAACCAGAAACTGTGGAATTCCATGTCTCTGTCAAAATGTTTCCTCTTTAAGAAAGGGAGAATTGGAGGAATTATTGCAAACCAAAGACAGCTGCTTTGTCTGTTTACCTCTGTATTTTAAGAAAGAGGATAATTCTAATACAGGAACATATGTGAATATATCCTCATGTCTCTGTGTTCCTAAATATTAGAGAAATAACAACTATAATATCACTTGAAATTATTATATTGAAGACTCAGTAACCATCGCAGATACCAGTTACCCTTGCTATATATCACCATTGAGCCCTTAAGTCTAAGGAATTAGCCTAAAGTGTTAGTTACCTACTATTGTGTACCAAACCATCCCAAACTTAGTGTCTTAAAATGACACATAGTGATGTTTGGCCAGTTTCTGTGACTTAGGAGTCCAACCTCAGCTAAGTGGGGCTCTCTGCTTCGGCTCTCACAAGGTTGCCATCTAGGTGTTGAGTATATTGGTTCTCTGGTGGAAGCTCAACTAGGGAAGAACCTCTTTCCAGGTAAACTCGGGCTGCTGTCAGAAAATGTTTCTCTGTGGTTGTAAGACAGGGACCCTTGGCATCGTGGTGGCTGTTGACTAAAAGCTACTCCCAGCTCTAAGAGACCACGCTTCATTCCTTGGCTGTTTACCCTATGACTTCTGTAAGGAGAGTGGCTTGACCCTGTCTGTTTGCAGCATGGAGTCTTATGTGTCACATTGCGGCCACAAGGGTGACAGCTCATCACTTAGGCTGTATCCTGCTGATTACAAGCACGTCACAGACTCTGTTCCCACTCCAGAGGGAGGGAGTACACAAAGGCATGGGATCCCCATCAGGAAGTGGGGAAAGAGAGGGCTCCCATAGGAATCTGTCGGCCATACCTACTGTTATGTCATCATTTTTGAATCTCCTACAAACGTCTACTTTGGAAAGTGTTTGTTTTTTTTACAAAATATAGAGGAGATAAAGGTTCTAGTTTGGCTTTAATACAGGGTAAACCCTTTAAATACAGGTTAATAAGGTCACCTGCCTTATTAACATCTTCCTTTTTTATGTTTTTATTTTATTTTTGAGAGAGAGGCAGAGAAAGAGGAAGACACAGAATCTGAAGGAGGCTTCAGGCTCTGAGCTGTCAGCACAGAGCCCAACATGGGGTTCAAAGTTGTGAACCATGAGAGCATGACCTCAGCTGAAGTTGGACACTTAACTGACTGAGCCACACAGGCACCCCTACATCTTTCTTAACCTACCTATATTTTCTTTATGGTGTGAATGAACATTTATACTAGATGTGGAATAAATAATCAGGCATTTTTACTATCCAAAATCATAAAATTTTAATTGCCAACATTGCAAATTCTTTTATTTAATGCATAAGCAAAATCAGAGTAAAATTGAGCTTTCTTCTTTTTTTATCTTCATTTTTTCTTTTTTTACCATCATTGTCATTGAATTTATCTAAAATAAATAAGGAATTGGGGCACCTGGGTGGCTCACTGGGTCAAGTGTCTGACTCTTGATTTCAACTCAGGTTATAATCTCACGGTTCGTGGAATTGAGCCCCATGTCAGGCTCTGCACTAGCATGGAGACTGCTGGGGTCTCTCTCTCTCTCTCTCTCTCTCTCTCTTCCTCTTCCCCTCTCTTCACTTTCTCTCCTTCTCTCTCAAAATAAATAAAATAATACAATACAATACAACACAACAAATACGGAGCAAATTTAGGGATGAATAGCTACTCAGCTGATTGGCCAGATTTAAAGCAAAAGCATTTGTACTGGTTTCCAAAATGTCCTTTGTTCTTTCTCCCCTTGGATGTTTGTCAGGAATGCACTTTCTTTTGGTTGGGAGAATGACCTGTTCTGGCTAATGATGTGTGAGCTCACAGAACCAAGCACAAGTCACCATCCCCCTCCTCCTCCCTTCCTTCCCTGATGACGACGTTGATTATGTAGAGAGCCCAAATTGTGATGCTTGAGCTCTTAGCTGAAAAAACATGGTGGTAAAAAGAGATTTTCAGATACCCGAACTTTGGTTGAGAAGTAGCCCCAGGCTATTAATTTGTAGTCCTAAAAATACATTAAAAACGGCCATAGGTGACAGGTTTCTGGGTTATTATCAGATGACTCTGATAAAACCCACTGATCAAAATGGAAAGTTTTTAGACATGATGAGAAGCTTAGAGGCAATATTCCATTTTCAGATAATAAACCTGCTAATTGTAACTTTGGGAGGGACTCAGCTACACTACTGCATCTTCTAACTCATCTTCTATTCAAATGAGTTGATTCTGTCTCTTTCCTTATTTGCAGACATCCAATGACACCTTTGAGATCCCCCTCATGTTGACTGGAAACGTAGTATTAAGGAAGAGGCTCAACTATGAAGATAAGACTCGGTACTTTGTCATCATCCAGGCTAACGTGAGTACTCAGTTCCCCTCGCTGCCCTCCTGGGAGCTTAGGAAGTAAAGGACTCTCCTAAGAGTGCTCGGTGTAATTTATGGCCTCAACAGGGTAGGCTGCCCACAGCATAATTTATATATTCTGTTCTTCTAGATGGGGAATAGGATGAATGAAACAGGAGGATTCTTTCCACGCACTGTTTCCTTCACTCTCTGAATCATTCATACCCGCCCTTCAGTAATTTGCCGTTAGCTCACACTGGGGTGCTTCTCAAAATGTGGTACAAAGTGTGGTACAACATGTGACCTGCAGCGGCCTCACCTCAGGCTGTATTAAACATGCAGATTCCCGGGCCCAACATCAGGCCCTCTGCTTAGAATTTTCAAAGGGTGGAAGTAGAATACCTGAACGTTCCACTCCCCCCGGGACCCCCAAGTACACTAAAGGAAGAGAAAAACTGTGCAGGTGGCAATCTTTCCCCCTTGGCTGTCATTGGAAGTTCCTTGCGCTCTCCCTCACTAGATGTCAGCCACCATGACGGTGACCAGGATGTAGGCACAGCAGGCAGGGAAAACCTGAACAACAGTTGCTTATGTAACACGGACTTCTGTTGTTATTTTAATAAAATCTCTAGATGTAACACATGAAACGATGCTCAGCATCCCTCCTCATCAGGGAAATACAAATCAAAACCACACTGAGATACCACCTCACGCCAGTCAGAGTGGCTAAAATGAGCAAATCAGAGAACTCTAGATGCTGGCGAGGATGTGGAGAAACGGGCACCCTCCTACACTGTTGGTGGGAATGTAAACTGGTACAGCCCCTCTGGAAAACAGTGTGGAGGTTCCTCAGGAAACTAACAATAGAACTCCCTTATGACCCAGCAATAGCATTGCTAGGAATTTACCCAAGGGATACAGAAATGCTGAGGCATAGGAGCACATGTACCCCAATGTTCATAGCAGCACTCTCCACAATAGCTAAAACATGGAAAGAGCCTAAGTGTCCATCTACAGATGAATGGATCAAGAAGATGTGGTTTATCTATACCATGGAATACTACATGGCAATGAGAAACAATGAAATCTGGCCATGTGTAGCAACATGGATGGACCTTGAGGGTGTTATGCTGAGCGAAATAAGTCAGGCAGAGAAGGACAAATATCATATGTTTGCACGTATAGGAGGATTAGGAGGAACTTGACGGAGGAACAAACGGGAGAAGAAGGGCGGAAATGGTGGGGGAAAGGGAGAGAGGCAAACCATGAGAGACTCTTGAATGCTGACAAAAACTGAGGACTGATGGATGGGGGGGGGGGGGGGGGATGGGCCTGGAGGAGGGCACTTTGGGGATGAGCACTGAGTGTTATGTAGAAACTAATTTGACAATAAACTATTTGTAAAAAAAAATAAATAAATAAAAAACACTTTTAAAAAAGGGAAAAAAATAAAATAAAATAAAATCTCTAGATGTATGTGGATCAGGTGTTGGTCTGACAGCTCAGGTAGATCACCAAGGACTCGGGTTTCTTCTGCCTTTACACTCTGCCCCTATCCTGAAACGTGACCATTTTCCCAACCCCCCATTCGCCAGGTTCTAGTGAACATCACAGCTGTAAGCCTCGCAGCTGCATTTCTGGCCTGACCTGCAGCAGGTGGAAAGGACTCTTCTTGTTTGTTGGTCCTCCTTTTTCTGTGAGGAAAGTCCTTGCCAGAGTCCTCTCCCTTCCAACATCCCTTTCCAGTCCAGGATCATAAGAGTCAGCAGAGAGAGGAGGCTGAGGAAATCTGTATGTAGCAAAGGGTGGTGAAGTAATCACCTCTGCATTACACCAAGTTCTGTGCATCACCTGAAGCTGGACCTACTGATAACCTGGGGCGGGGGAGAAGGGAGAGGAGGGGGAGGAGGAGAGGAATTTGATATCAAGAAGAAGGGAGCTAGTATTTCAGCAAAAATCTGACAAGGCTGGCTACAGATAGTTCCAATATTGAAAAAGTCCACAGCAAGTGACAAAACTGTGTTCTGAATAGGTTGTTAGACCCTGAAGCCAGCCTGTGCCTTAAACTGTTCATAAGCATTGTCACCCTATTCCTAAAGCAGAGCAGGAAGACAGCTGAGAGTGGAAAAAATAAAGCATCTTCGATCAGCTGTTCTGAACAAGTTCATATGAGATAAGGTGTCACTAAATGGCCATTTTTGAGCTAGAGAGATTTTGCTGGAAGGGGGGGGTTTGTCTGTGTCTATTTATATATACATTTATTGTGTATTTACATTAATATTTTATATATTATATATAAATATATTTGATTATATAAAAGTATATTTGTATATAATATATAACAATTTAATTTGCCTGTTGTATATAGTAGGTAGATACAAGATACAGATGTATAGATAGAAATATAATTTTTGGAGCCACATTTCTAGATATTTGTTCAAAATTCTCAAGTCCGTGTCTTGTGTCCGTGTCCCGTGTCCGTGTCCAAGGGCAGAGATTAGAATGAAAATAGCAGATATGGGAGAAAGTAATATTGGGTATTGGGAAGAACCTCTTAGAGCTCCTCAAAACTCTGAAATATTTTTTAAAATATTGTTTCTGTACAGTTAAATGGGAAGAAAAAAAGTGGTTTCCCTTGCTTGACTCCAGATTTCTAATAAAATTTAAGGAAAAGTAAAATTGCTTTGGAATGTATCAAGGTTACTTTTTCTTGTGCTATTTAAAATGAACTATTTTTTAAAAAGAAGTGCCAGCTAAAAGATATGAATTGATGTTTAATTTAAAACATTTCTAAAGACATCTGGAACAATTTATATGCAATTTGCTAGACTGCCCACAACTGAG
Organism: Hyaena hyaena; assembly: GCF_003009895.1. NCBI lineage: Eukaryota > Metazoa > Chordata > Mammalia > Carnivora > Hyaenidae > Hyaena > Hyaena hyaena. The sequence continues at coordinate 195,865 of NW_024082085.1, read as the reverse complement.
GGAGAGAGAGTGGTAAGTGTTTAGCATTTCAGGGAAAAAATGATGAAATAGAGGGATATGCATGAATCAGCAAAAGAAAGGAATGGAATTGGCAAGAAGTGAAAGAAAAGGTTAATGTATCTGTAACAATTTCTATTATAAATTTAAATCATACACTATAAAATGGGAATATTAAATATTTGAGATTATAAGCTTCTTGGTGTTTTTAAAAGCTTTCAGGGCTGTATCCTTTTAATAGTTTTATTTATTTTTAAATGTTTATTTATTTTGAGAAAGCAAGTGGGAGAGTGGGAGAGAGAGAATCCCGAGCAGGCTCCACACCATTAGCCCAGAACCCGACACAGGGCTCAACCCCGTGAACCATAAGATCATAACCTGAGCCAAAGTCAAGAGTCAGTTGCGTAACCAACTGAGCTACCCAGAGGCCACCCCAAAACAGATAATTTAAAAATAGAATCACTATGGGAAAACATTATATATATATCTGTTTGTGTAGGCATTTATTTTTTATCTTAGTAAATACTGTCATATTATTATCCAAAATATTACAGCACATCACTTTCCAACAAGATAAAAAAGGACACACGGTCTCTACTTTTTCGATACATAATTTACTTAAAGAAGTGAATTTTTGGAGCTGAAAAGCTGACTCCTACTTGCTTGAGACCTCTTGTGGGCTCTCTTCCCTACTCTGAGTTCAGTGACGTCACCTTTGTGGCCACTCTGAGTGTGTACAATGACAAATGCTACAAATCAGGACTTCTTGTCTCTGAGAGATGGTTGTTAAGCATTTACTGCTTTGTGAGCACCCATGTCTGTGTCAGGGAAAAAGAATCCTGTCCCCTTCAAGGTCCCTCTGGCTGGACTATGAATCCAGTGGGCATGAGACAGAGTAACAGGAGAAACTCAGTGTTAATAGGTGTATGTGTGGGGAATCCACATAGACATTCCAAAGACAGGCACGATGGGAGATGTATGTCATTGTTAACTAAGGAGAAGGGGGTGGGGATCTGGGATTGTAAAAAAAATAATGCAGTTCACAGGGTGACAAGAAAAGCAGAGATTTGCTCATTGGCTGCTGTACCATACAGAGGACTCACTCAGGTAATATTGACCCCCCAGTAACCCATATTCTGTGAAGGAGCACCGCTGAGATTTTCCTCTGTGGCTAAGGGAGGGACAAAGTTTCTCTTGAGATGTAGGGTCTCAGGTGCCTTCCGTTCACAATAATCCACATGTCCAAGTGGCGCATTCTGGGAGGGACCTTTCTGGAACCCCTTCATCTATATAATTTACATTTTTATATTTATATGGGATCATGGAATCCACAGGCCATTACATATTTCTCGATATATTTTTATATCCTTCAGTGTTTTTTTATTAGCATTTTGTCAATGCTACGTAAACCCGTGTACAGTGTAGTTCATGTACATTCAAAACCTACATTGTTCTCTTGGAGTCCTAAAGAGAGTTGAAATGTGAGCAGTCAGTTGTGATTTTAAAGTAGAGGGTATCTAAGAGGATGGAGCTCTGATGTTCTATTACTGAAATTATTCATCTTTGACCTGGCATTGCTTATGGTGCAAAGATTTGACTGATGTACAAAGGAAACTATTCTAATTTCATGTAATTAGGAAGTTTATTTTTATCCCTGTGGACACGTTGGAATTATTTTTGAGAGAGAGAGAAAGCATGCAAATGGAGGAAGGGCAGAGAGAGAGGGAGACACAGGATCCAAAGCAGGCTCCAGGCTCTGAGCTGTCAGCACAGAGCCCAGTGTAGGGCTGGAACTCACGAACTGTGAGATCATGACCTGAGCTGAAGTAAGATGCTTAATGGACTGAGCCACTCGGGTGCCCCCACATGTTGGGATTCTTAAATAAGCTGGAAGAATTTTGGTCAACAAAATTAAGAAAACTTGCCACTGGTTTAGTTGAGAATATTTGCAAAATTATTACCCACAGTTTAGTTATGAATATGCAATGAGGGAATGATTGATTAATTCCAGAAAAGAGAAGGAAAAGAAATCTAGAAAATGAAGTTCAGAGATGTACAAAGATCACTGGATTTTCTTTCTGTTGAAATACATACTCTGTACCCCAAACTCAAATTTTGATATGTTTCCCTAAATCACAAACAAATCACACTTCTCTCTTTATACATGGATATTATTCAAAAGCAGCTCTGGGGCGCCGGGGTGGCTCAGTTGGTTGAGCTTCCGACTTCAGCTCAGGACATGATCTCACAGTTTGTGGGTTCAAGCCCCACATCACGCTCTGTGCTGACAGCTCAGAGCCTGGAACCTGCTTCAGATTCTATGTTTCCCTCTCTCTCTGCCCCTCCCTTGCTCCCCCTCTGTCTCTGTCTAAAAAAAAATTTTTTTTAATTAAAAACAAAAAAACAAAAGCAGCTTTCCTTTGTGTTACTGTTACCTGAGAGAAATCTTGAAGACTCTTCTGTAACTAAGAGCCCTTAATTAATTGTGAGAAAGAAAAGTTTACATTTAATTAGAATCATAGCCAGAGTAGGGATGCCGGGGTGGCTCAGTTGGCTAAGCATACAACTCTGATTTCCGCTCAGGTCATGATCCCCACATCGTGGGATTGAGCACCACGTTGGGCTCTATGCTGAGTGTAGAATCTGCTTGGGATTCTCTCTCTCCTTCTGCCCCTCCTTCTCTCTCTCTTTCTCAAATAACTAAGTAAGAATCATAGCCAGAGTAATTTCTAAATAATCTTATCATTAAAACAGCGACTTTAATATTTTCTGAAATATCAGAAATCTAGAGAAGGAATACATAGTTGTCTTTTATAACAAAATAGTATAATTCTTAAAGATACCACTTCTTTCTTATCTGTCTTTTCCGTTAATGCCATGAATATTCAAATCAGTATGTACACCTTGTAATTATATGGGCTTGGATATAAAAAAGTGACTTTGTATACTTCTGGATATCAGTTTACATAAACAACTTTTCAGCAGTAGCCCCACCCTGACCTTCCCTTACCTCTACTTCCTACTGACAGTGGAAGAAGTGCTTACAGTGGTTTTTAGCTCCGCCAACTCTTGGGCGTATTCTGGGGAAGTGGAGTGAAAGAGGAAGACGGTGTTTGATGGCTGACACATGTTTGTACAGTTTCCCAGTAGTGAAGGTGTGTAAGCATGTGCAGGTGCAAACTGTCATGCTGTTCTGTGTACCAGTATGCATAAAACATAAGGAAAATTAGGTAACTGTCTCAAACAAACTAACCCCCCAAAAAAACTTTCTAGGAAAACAAAACAAAACCTCACTCCTAAAATGGTTTAGACCCATGCAATCTGGTTGCTTCCTTTTTTTAATTTCCATTTTGAATAAAACAATCTAATGAAGTCAAGTGACTCTGGGATAAGGTTTACATTTCCAGTCAGGGATAGACCATCTGTCGCTGGTGAACAGAAACAGGACAGACAGGTCCCTGGTCCTAGGTGAGCAGTCAGGGTCAGAAGACTCAGGGCAGACCTAATTATGTTGCGTTTTTTTCTTTCCCTACTGCAAATACCTGATAAGGCAATGAAAGAGTCTCTAATATATGTATCTATGAGTCAGGCTGGTAGGTGTTGCTAGCCAGTTGGTTTTTTAGCTACAAAGCACTTGAATACTGAGTATGTAAATGTTGGAAGTCTCTATTCTGAGGCTTCTATGACAGTGGCCCAAAAATAAACCAAAACATCAGCATGTCTGTTCCATACTATTTATTTTTGTTTTTAATTATTTTTTAGTAAGTTAATGGTTCTTTTTGAGAGACAGAGAGACAGAGACAGAGAGTATGAGTAGGGGAGGGGCAGAGAGAGAGAGGGAGATAGCGAATCAGGCTCCAGGCTCTGAGCTGTCAACACAGAGCTGGACACAGGGCTCAAACTCACGAGCTATGAGATCATGACCTCAGCTGGAATCGAGCACTCAACCACCTAAGCCATCCAAGTGCTGCGAAAAGCTGGGTTCTTGTTATTGTTATTGTCATTGTTGTTATGTTTATTTATTTTGAGAGAGAGAAAATGAGCATGATCACATGATCGGGGGAGGAGCAGAGGAGAGAGAGGGAGTGGGAGAATCCCAAGCAGGCTCCGCCCTGTCAGCATAGAACCAGATGTGGGGCTCTATCTCACTAACTGTGAGATCATGACCTGAGCCAAACTCAAGGTGTGGACACTTGAGCCACCCAGGCACCCCTGCTCCACACTCGTTTTAAAACTGAGATTCACATAATTTCATAGTATTTGTTAGAGTCCACATCACCCTCAGCCCCACTTCATGACAATATTTAACGGAATACACTTGCAAACAGAGAGCAGGTACTGAGTGAATCAGAAATTAGCATCCATCTCCACTGATCAGAGAACTGGACAATTAAACTATTTTCTAGCAAGAAAGCCTTTTGATTGGGAAAAAGGGGTGGAGACTTACTTTTCATCTGGCAGAGGTATTTTTTTTCCCTTAACACAGTCAGTTTAAATATTTGCAATTTTATAAAATTGTACTTTGTAGAAAGTGTGGATTGTGACCATGAATCTGTTATCTCTGAGCTATATATAAAAGTAAATTTCTCTGATGTTCTAAGTGCGTATCTGTTTTGAAAAAAAGAAATTAGTTCTTCCTTGCAATATGTTGATGAAAATTTCTGCTTGTTTAGTAAATAATTCATTCAAAGACAGTAGGTGTCTTGGCTAAGCCGGCCATGGTGTTGAAATGTGATTCTCAAGGATTGTGCATTTTATTGCCATCATGTAGGACCAGTGGATTGGAGGATCCGAGTGAAGATGCTGAGGATTCTGGGACCAAGTCAGTGCTGCTTTCCCATGCAGCACAGACTGAACATTCCAGTGCAGTCAGATCCCACACTCTACTGAATATTCCTAATGACTTTCTTGATTCTGTGTTGAATACACATATGCTTTTAAATTCTTGGGTATCGGCCTTTATGCTGGATTATTCTTTCTTTTGCCTGCACTTCTTTGCCAGCTGAACTCAAAATTGTTAAACAGTGACCTGTGTGGCAGCTGATTAAAGGTTTCATGGAAGTTAGTGTTTAATGTTAGCAAATGTGTACACGATACATGAAATAATAATGCACATTGGGAAAATACAAATTAACCAGTCAAATTTGAATACCTTTTAAAAGAGACATATTCTTGCTTGCCAATTATAGTCCTAGTTTTTAAACTAATGAAGTATCTTATTTTTAATATTTAAAAATGTAAAATGCCTTACTTTTGTAAAGGAAACAAGAGAAATAAGGAATGAAAATGGTAGAAAAGAAGGAAGGAATGGGAGGTGTTAGTTTTTAATATGTTTTTAGATTCTCACATAGCAAAGGATGAAAATACAGACTTAGGGAAACCGCATAAAATATTTATGCAGATAATTATGTTTTATTTATACCACTCCCAATTTAGAAGGTTACTTCTTTTATCTAGAATAATTTTCAGAGTAGCATTTTACTAGAAAGAGCAAAAAGTTCTTTTCATTTCAGTTTTTATCTGAATTTCCAGGGGCTGTGTTTTAGATGAATTTTTAAGATCAAATTTGGTTCTAAACTGAGAGAAGAAGATCACGGATTAAAGCCTTCCATGGGCTCACAAGTGCGCAGCAAGCAAGAGACTTACTTTCCTACCCCTCCTTATGTTATATATGTTAATGACCAATCATGGGGAATATCCGTGTGCATAGAAGGGCTGTCCGTATGTTTCAGTGCCACCTCTCTGCGTGTAGACTTGGAGAGGTGCAGAATTTGTTACCCCAAAATATGCCTCTCTTGGCATAAGAATTGTGTTTTCATAACAGCAGAAAACAGGGAAAGTCCGAAGACCACGTAGAGTTGGTGCGAACACTGGAAATCTCCCTGCAAGGCTGTCTCTCTCCCTCCAGGAAGAAGAGAAGGACTAAATCTGGGGACCCTTCTGTCAGAGGGGCGGGCCTTGTTTACTGTGCATGCCTGAAACCTGGCTTTCCCCACTCTCCAGCTCCAGCATCTTCTTTTGTCTGTAGTTGGGGATGGTGCTTAAGGTGACAGCGTGGGCCATTTTGGGGAGTTGCCCAGTATCCCAGGGTATATGTGTGTGTATACAGGGGGACTACATATCATTAAACCATTTTTTGCCCTGCTAATCTGTTTTCTGTTGCATGGGATCTCAGCCAAGAAGCTACAAGGATGGAGAGCATTTTTTTCCTCCCTGACAGTAGCTTCATTACTATTTTTTTCTCCAAGTAAAAAGTTAGAGGTGCCTGGGTTGCTCAGTCCATTAAGTGTCGGACTTCAGCTCAGGTCATGATCTCTTGGTTCACAAGTTCAAGTCCCATGTCAGGCTCTGTGCCTGGAGCACAGCTCAGAGCCTGGAGCTAGCTTCAGATTCTTTGTCTCCCTCTCTCTCTGCCCTTCCCCTACTTGTGCTCTGTCTCTCAAAAATAAAAATAAACTTAAAAATGGGGGGGTCTTTCCCCTTAAACAAAAAATTAATGTTTTATCAATCAACACTTGGTAGACAGTAACTTTTCCCACTATCAGAACCAAACCAACATGAGTCGCTCCTTGGTGAGTCAGAGTCGGTGCCAGATGAAATGCTTCACAAAGAAAACTTTATTTGCAGCCAATGAGGAGATTGCAGGGAATGGAAGCCCTGACCCCTCCAGGAAGGGTGGGTGGTTCCTTTGTTGAGGGTTAGGAGGAATATTTAGAGAGGGGAGCGTCGTCATCACCTGTAGAGGCAGGCATAAGGTCTTGCATGTGTCTTATGGAAACCTGCTTGTACACACATTGTTTGTTATGTCATGAGATTTGCGCTCCCCCTTGAGTGAAGACTTTAGCCTCACAATGCGGTGGACGTGGCTCTCAGTGTTCTGGAGGTCTCGCCATGGCCCATTGGTGCAGTTGTGAGTAAGGGGTGAAGTTCAAACTGGTCGGGCCGGGCCAGGCCAGGCTGGCTGGAGGTCTTGTCTGGACAGTCACTCACTTGAGGGGAGGTTTCACTTTCCTTTGCCTGAGTCAAGAGTAAGCTGGAGAGAAGAGCTTAAGGGAAAATGTGAGACAAAGGTTGGTGAGTACAAGCAGGTGGGCAGTCAAGGTCAAGTCTTGGGGTCTAGCTGGTGACATATGACATAGAAGTCTATATTATGTATTTTGGTAACTCTACATACACCCATCCTTATGTACTTGTACCCATTTTAAGGACTGCAGAGGCAGAGAACAGTTAGATTTGTTGCTGACAGACTGAAAGAGTTTGATAAACACTCAACGCAATCTACTAGAGTCACTTGGTGATGACCTTTAAGAGGCAAGGTTGGGTGGCATGTAAGTGCAGAGATACTACTTATGGGGTATTCAAATGTTTTTTCCACATCCATATCACATCAAATGTTAATATTTTTATCAGCTTTGATTGCTTTAGTCTTTTGAAAAACTTCATTCTAAGCAATCATAATTTTAAAATGGCAGATCTGATGAGCCAGTTGTGGTTTCTAAAATTTAAAATAAATACCTAATAAAAATACAATAAGTACCTTTTAAAATTTACAATAAATGCCAAGTTAGTATTTTGAACAAAATGGTAACTGTCAGAGGGGAGATGAGTGTGCGAGGGGCAAAGTGGGTTAAGGAGAGAGGGGGACACTGGCTTCCAGATATGAAATTAGTAAGTCATGGGGATGAAGGGCACAGCACAGGGAATGGAGTCAGTGATACTGTCATACTTGTGTGGTGACCAATGACAGCTGTAGGTGTGATGGACATGGCACAGTATTACACATTGCATCACTGTGTTGTACACCTGAAACCAATGTGCCATTGTGTGTCAACTGTACTTTAATAATAATAATAGTTATTTTCTGTCTGTACTCAAAACTCCTACATTTAAAGTATTATATATATATATATATATATACATATGTATATTTAATTTTTGTAATGTTTATTTTTGAGAGAAACAGACAAAGAATGAGCAGGGGAGGGACAGAGAAAGAGGGAGACACAGAATCAGAAGCAGGCTCCAGACACAGGGTCCAAACCCACAGACTGCATGATCATGACCTGAGCTTAAGTCAAACGCTGAACTGACTGAGCCGCTCAGGCGCCCTAAAGTGTGATTTTAAAAACTGATTTGTGGAGCACCAAAATTATCTCATATGCCACTGCTGCTTCTACTGTACTTTCAACTGTACTGAATAAAATAAATGGAATAGAAAAATTTAGAATTACAGAAGGACTTCTTAAGAACCTCTATACCTTGTAAATTCAACCAATCATAATTATTGGTATAATCTTGTAATGATTAATCTCAATTATATTCACCCCTATTTTGAGAAGGAAAACCTGCCCTCTACCCTCTTAGACTGACTAACTGGGGACTTGCAGATTACAGGGACAAAAGATAGAATAATAGAAAAAAAGTCTGTTCATATGCACATGGGGCAAACAGAAGAAATGACTCCTTGCACTGTTCAGGATGAGTGTTTAGAGCCTCACTTACTGGGGGAGTAGGGAGAAGAGGTTTCTAGGGGTTTCTAGGGAGAAGAGGAGGTAAGGACATTGTGGGAACGTGTGTTCACACAGGTGCTAAGTGTTTTCTAGTTTGGTTCATTTGTTTTCTCAGTGTCTGTAACCAGCCCCTAAAACACCCCTCTGGGATTCGTGGCAGCCTCATTTCCATAAGTTTCTGGTTTTTAGTGAGATAAAAGAAAACTTCTTTCTGTATATGTTCAATGTCAAATATCTTGAAAATAATCTTTAGATCAACTCTGAGTCTCTTCATGGTCCTCACACTCTAGAAATTCAAACATTTCCCCCCACAATTTGACCACAATCTATCTTCTAAGGGTTCTAAACATGAAAGAAGGTGGAGTTGCAGAGTTATAGTCCTGAATGGTTACTTATACAAAATTCCACCAGTAGAGATTTTTTTCTGTCTTCTGAGATTTTACCCAACAACACTTCCTTATGACACTTTCTTGAGCAACCGGATTGGGAAAGAGCAGAACTGAAGTGCAGTGTTGTACACAAAGCTTATTTTTAACTGGTAAGAAAATAGTGATGTCTGGTAAATGTCACACAGGAAAATGCTTTATAAGCAGCAAAATAAATATCAGTCTATTAGTATATTTTTTAAAAGTACAGTGTTTTATTAGTTTCAGGAATACAGCACAGTGATTCCACACTAACGTATCTCCATAGTCTTTGTCACAACAGGTGCACTCCTTAATTCCCATCACCTATTCCTTCCATCCCTCCCACCTCTTTCCTGGCAGCCAAGTATACTATTTTTTTAAAAAGTCAATGAGGAAAATGGACAAAACATACAATTGGCCATTTTGAGGTGAACAATTCAGCGGCATTTGGCACATCAACATGGCTGTGTATCCACCTGTTCTCATTGTTCCATAATGTAGTGAAAAAGAGAGAATATTGAATAGATAATTCCCATTATTGCTACAAGGGTACCTTTCCTAGAAGCTGTGGCTTTAGAATCCCAAACAGTAAAGAAGCAAAATAAGACAGTTGTCACCTGAAAGCTTGGAAAACTAAGTTATTTCAGTGACAGCATCGTCCTATCAGAAGAAAAGCAATGCTAGTTTCAAAATACCTTATACCAGAAAAACTTAGGTGAGCCATTAAACAGCATTTATCTGTTGAGACTATAGCACATCTGGCGGGTTTTCTTCTCTTGTCTTTTTTCTCCCTTCATTTTATTTTATATTTTTGTGTGTGTATTTGGGGTTTTTGTTTACATTTTTGTTGTTTTTTTTTTTTTTTTTTTTGCAAATAACCAAAATTCATCTAAAATGTCTCTAGATGGCTTGAACTATCATTAAAAAACACAGAGAGAGAACCAGGCTGGGGTTACAGTGGAGGACTCAAGAGCCAAGGGTGTTTGCTAATTGGCCTTTCCAAAGGAGAAGTGGAATTGTTTCATGTCTTAAGGATGGGAGATATTTTCACAATGTGGAGCAAGCGTCCGCATGGAGGTTAGACTCCTACTCTCCCACGGAGACAGGGATGTGGGGACTCAGTCTTCTTTGGTGATTACTTTCCAAAGGGGCAGCTCCCAGGTCCTTGAAGAAGAGCGCTGGATGGTTCACCTGGAAGAGGTTTGAGCTGGGAGAAGATTGCCCTGTGAGAGGGCAGCACAATTATTTGCAGTTGCACGTTTTCTAATGTAAATGCTCTAAGAGAGATCAGGTGCTCATGATCAGGAAGAATCCTGTCTCCAGTCTATTCAAGCTGATGGGAACGTGAAGTCCACTCGTTATTTTTTGTTTTTGTTTTTCTTCTCTGTTTTCCTCTCTCCCAGGACCGGGCACAAAATCTGAATGAGCGGCGAACCACCACCACCACGCTCACGGTGGATGTTCTGGACGGAGATGACTTGGGTCCGATGTTTCTTCCTTGCGTCCTTGTGCCAAACACCCGTGACTGTCGTCCGCTCACCTACCAAGCTGCCATACCTGAGCTCAGAACTCCGGTAAATATACTCGCGTTCTTTCCCTTTACTTACACCTCTTTGAATGACACCCCATTCAAGTATTTGGCAGATGTATTAGGAGAGAAGAGCAAACTGCACTGTGTGGGTGTTGAAAAGTATTTATGTCTAAAACCATTTTAGAGAGTATGGCAAAGTTTGGTCACCACACCTTAGTCCTTCATTTACAAAGTTGAATGTGTGTCGTGAAGCAACTGCCCATTTGACCTGATTATTTTATTCTTTCCACCTATAAATCATAACAGAGTTCAGTTGCCAACATGTTCTAGGAAACTCCAAGAACTGTTTTCAGTATTTCCTTAAATGTACAAGTCTTCAGCCAGAAGACGTACAGGTCAATAGAGTATTTTTAAGCCTCTTAGAGTTCTAAAATGTTGTTGGAGATTTTGGTTGGCTGTTTGGAGGTGGAAGCTAATGAATTATGAATGAACATTTCTATCCCTTAAAGATGGATGTTAAAGAAGCAGAAAGGTAAGGCCTGAATACTTATCTTCTACACTCGATTCTGCAACTGTTCTTTCAATATGCTAATAGAGCTATAAGTTGCTGTCAGCTTGGCATTCACAGCTTGGGCCTACCTGGGTAATAAATATTTATACCTAAGAATAAAAGTTATAAGGCGAATAGATATCCTGCTTAAACTAAATTGTCAGTTTCTCCCTTAAAAGTAAAATAATAATAATAATTCTGTTTAAGAATTATTATTCTTAAGAAGCCACGTTCCTAGGAGGTGAACATCTTTGTTTGACTAATGTCTTTGCAGTTCTTCTGGAAAGCACTAGCTTTCTGGGTTGGAATGTGGCTCAGGATGTCAGACTTTGTTGGGATGCATTTGATTTTCTTTTTTCCTCTTAAACACATAAGAACTGTGGTTTGGGGGATCCTCTCTGTATTTGAGATTTTGAAAGGATAAAAAAAGAAATTCCTTCTCCTAAGTGTAAATTATGTTGCATTCTACGCACTTCTAAGGATCCTTATTCAGTGTTCCATCTCTGAGCCTTCCTTTAAGGTCTAGTAGATCCTAAATGGTGGAGATGTACTCTTGTGTCTTCCAACATAAATAACTCCTGGTCTAGTTGGCTTGTGTTAACCAAAAAAGCTGGGGTGGGGTGGGGGGTGGGAATAAATGTTACGACGTGCATTTAATGAAGAAAATAATACAAATTTTCAGCCAAATGCAGTGATTTCGAAGACAGAAAGGCTAATGTAGAACTTGTCTGGACAAACAGTTATAGATCGCCTGTGGTTATTTTCCATGGTGTGATTTTGTTGAATATACCAGCAAGAAGACTACTAATGAGAGTGAACATTATTTTTTGAAAGCTTAATTGAAATTGTGAGGAAAATATTTTAGTATTAGTTAATTTTTGAGTTAATTTATGTAGCTGTCATACCAATGAGGAGCAAGAGAAGGGGCATAGGGACTCAGTGACTAAAGACAGCTGGGTCAGCGTAATGACCGTTTAATAGGACTCGATGCCTTGTTGGTGTCTGGGAAGCAGAGGGCATCGGTTTTATAAAGCATCTCTGAGCATCCCTTCCTCTCCCTTCCAGATAGCAAACTAAGCATCTCTGTCATTCCTGTGAGTTTCATGGTAAAGACAAGGCCATGCTCCAGATTTGGGGGAGAAGTGTAAATGATAATAGTGACTACTGGTTATAAAGATTGTTCAGTTTGTCATGAACTGTGCTAAACTCTACAGGAATATTAACTGGAATCTGGTTGGCAGCTACCACTATTGTGGTCACTTGGCAGATGACATGTCTGAGATACAGAGCTTACATAACTTTTCTTGGCCTTTTTAAAAAAAAAAAATTTAAAATGCTTTTATTTATTTCTGAGAGAGACAGTGTGAGCAGGGGAGGGTCAGAGAAAGAGGGAGACACAGAATCTAAAGGAGACTCCAGGCTCTGAGCTGGCTGTCAGCACAGAACCTGACACAGGGCTTAAACCCACGAACCATGAGATCATGACCTGAGCCGAAGTCAGACACTTAACCGACTGAGCCACCCAGGCATCCCAAGCTTTTCTTGGCCTTACAACTAATAAGTAAAAGCTGTCTTTTTTTTTTTTTTAAATTAACATTTACTTGCTTTTTGAGAGACAGAGAGACAGAGAGAGACAGAGGCTCGAGTCCAGTAGGGGCAGAGAAAGAGGGAGATACAGAATCCGAAGCAGGCTCCAGGCTGTGAGCTGTTCAGCACACAGCCTGATGCAGGGCTTGAACTCACAGACCACAAGATCATATCTTAGCTAAAGTGACTGAGCTTAACTGACTGAACCACCCAGATGCCCCAAAAGGGTTTTCTTTTAAAGTCATGTATCTTGAATTAAACGCTCTGCTAGAAAAATCAGGATGATCAGGTTTTATGCTTCATCATCCTTCTTAACAGATTGACCCATTGTTTAATGTTCTGTGAAATGGAGATTTTTAATTTTACCTATTTGAATAGTTAGGCAAATATTTATTTAATAAGGGGCATATTTACTTGTAAAATTAGGCACTTGATCTGATTATCAATCGCTGCATGAACCCACCACCAAGACTTGCTTGTCTTCAAATTATAATTTTTAAATTTGCTCATGAAAGCTGCAGGTTTGCCATACTTGCGGGACCAACCCATCTCTGCTCCATCAGCTGGGGCACCGTGCCTGATGCCTAAATACCACTTTCAGAATGGTTAACTTAGCAAGTCGACTCTGACTGTTGGCTGGAGCTCAGCCAGGGCCAGGAGCTGGAGGCTTCATTCAGTCTCCTCATGGGGCCTTTGGCTGACAGGGCTTCCTCACAGCAAAGTGCTGGGTTCTAAGAGGGAGCTTCCCAGGGGTATTAGGTAGAACTTCCATGAACTGGACTCCTACTTTGCATTGCCCCGTCTGTTGTAGCTAAACCTCTCCCAGATTCAGGGACTAACAGTATGTACCATCTCCTGATAGGAGGAGGGTGGAAGACGCATTGTAAGATCATCTAGGGAAGGAAATATTTTCACAGCAATGGTTGGAAAGTAAGATCTAATCCAGGGATGCCATCCAGGTTCCTTGTGCATTTCTACCTGCTGCTTTGGGTCCCTTCTACTTCACTAGGGTTAAGAACTGGAGCTGGGTTTTGAGTTTCACATTCACATTGCTGTCTTTATGTCTGTCTTTTTTTTTCTTTATTCCTTTTTTAAAAGTTTCCTTTACACATTTTGCTAAAATTTCTGGAAATTTCAATAAGTAAAGCATTGCTGTTCAGAGCGAGAGAACTAATCATTTATGTCAGCTACACAAGACATGATGACTGTAATTACATACTTGCTGATCCTTTTCTGAACTAATTCTTCACATTTTGAAAGCTTGGACACCTGTTCACCTTCTGCATTGATATGAAATTTCCTACCCATTACGTCAGTGGTATTGTTGACATGAAAAACCATTCTTAGCTCTGCCACAAAGCATGCAGAGTTTATCACCTCAGGAAAACTGTACAACAGGAGCTAGCACAGTGTTTAACTCATGAACCAGGGTATAATAAAAATCGAGTGTTTAGTGGAATGCAAATCATCACGTGTTTATAAACTTTAATAAATGTTTTATGTGTTTTTCTATGACAGAAAACTGTCTTTGGCAAAAATTAATGTCTTCACAAACACCAAGCTTAATATTATATTGAATATGTAAAAAAAAAAAAATATATATATATATATATATACATGATGTCTCTGGGTACTAAAGCAATTTGTAGACCTGTGCTAATTATTATTCATTTATTACTGTGATGGATATCTAGCGGTCCCTAACATACACTCAACTCTGTGCTAATTGAGGAGATGACAACAGGAAGTAGATGAAAACTTCTCCGTATTGTGTAAATTTATTCTCACTTTTTAAAAAAGTTAATTTATTTATTGAGAGAGACAGAAAGTGTGTGTAAATGTGGGGGAGAGGCAGAAAGAAGGGGAGAGAGAAAATCCCACATGGGCTCAGCACTGTCAGCGCAGAGCACAACCTGGGGCTTGAACTCACAAATCACGAGATCATGATCTGAGCCAAAACCAACAGTTCATAGCTCAGCCAACTGAGCCACCCCGGCGCCCTTGTTCTCACTTTTTGAATCTATAAAGTCACTATTATGCCTATCTTATTGAAGTTTGCTAGTGTTACAGAACAATTCTGTAGAATTTGGAGAGTACAGAATCCACAGCTCTATTTTCCCTATTTTCCGTTGAAGCACAAAGATACGGCAGTTCCTTACTCAGTTTTTTTTTTTTTTTTTTCCTCTCTGAATTGAAGAGTTAACTTACTGTTTGGTTGACTGGTTGGTATTTTGCTGAGTAACCTGTCCCCGGAGAGAATGACTATAGTATTTATATGATAATATTGACATATTATCTATGTGATTACTAGATGTAATCAATGTATTACATTTTTTTTATTTACTATTTATTTACTCTGCCATGCAGTGTCCTGTGTGTTGGCTATAGTGGCTGGCCAGGTGTGGTCATCTGGTGTAGGAGCCAGGCTTGAATGAGTTCTTCCCGTCCATGTCGGGTTGGGTAGCAGGATGATGTGGCCATGAACACCTCCGCCACTGTGACCCATTTCAGCAAACTCTGGTGTTCACCTACTTGTCAAGAGCAGCTCTTGTCCTATATTCATGGTGTTCTCTCCTTCCAGGGATGTTTCCCCAGTTATTCCAAGAGTGGCCATCTGCACTGGTGCACAACATTTATAATTTCCTCTTGACTCATGCTCATTAAATGTGTTACAATCCAGGAATGTCCTCCTCTCACCTTTTATGAAAATACTGGTTCTTCTGTTCTGGGTGTCTCTTCCCGTGTCTTTGATGACTTGTCCCCCAGCCCCCATTAAATCTCTCTACTTGAGTTTCTATTTACTTATTTGTTTAACTTATTATTTTTCTTTTCTTATTCTTAAATCTTAGGGATTTTTTCAGACTTCTGTCCTTTGAAACAAAAAATTTTTTCACTATAGTTTTCATCAGGATTCATGAAACTGATGCCAGTGGATTCCGTTTTTCTCAAAATAGGGAAGATCAGAAGTGTTTTCTGACTTGGACTCTTTCTAGATCTCTAAGCATACATTTCTCACTCTTTCTAGGTATTTTCTGCTTGTATTTTCCACTGATGCTTTCTTATCCTTTCTAATTCATCCTTCCTTTTCTTGTGTCACATCCTGTTACCCTTGAAAACATCATGGATTTGGATATCAACTTCAGTGACCCCTATCCCAAACTCAAGTAGTTTCCAGAGAAATGTTTGGCACTATCTATGAGATGTTGCTCACATACGTGCGATGCCTACTTCCACTGCCAAAATAGTCATTTAAAGACATACTTTCAACTCTGGACCCTCAACCGTCGTCTCACTGAAGGCAGTTGTGTTTTTGAAATACAATTCTGATCTGGTCTTTCACTCTTTAAAATAAAAAGCTTCAATATTCCCATCATATACCAGATAAGCTCCAAAGCTCTCTCTTTACTTGGAGACTCATGGGGGGAAGTTGCTAATTCATGCTAGTTGTCTAGCTATTTTTTAATTGAAATTCCAGCATTAAAAATGGAGTTGTGTATGTTCTGACTGTGCTATTCATAATTATTTCAGTATGGTCCTTTAAACAAAATTTTGGCACTTTTATTGAGAAGAACAGTATAGTTTTTTTTTTTTTTAAATAAACAGATTTGGCACAGTCCCCACTTATGCTGAATTAATTATGCAATATATTATTGCTTTGGGAAGAGGCAGCCACTGATGCAAATGCCACAAGGTAATACTGTGAGCCAAAAATATATCAATGGATCAAATTGTAAATGTGCTCCCGGGACACAAAGATCCTGTTCTCTCTTTCTTTTTTTATGAATGCAAAAACAATGGATTTCAATAACCTTTTTAACACTATCCCACAAAGCTCCAGTTCTACAGATGGGCCTCTGGGGTTTCAACTCCATTAATGAGAGGACTTCCGCTCCATATAATATTGAAAATTCTGCTTTCGTCTCACTTCCTCATTTAGAAATTGTTTCATTATTTATTTTAATTTAGAAAGGATTGGCTTTTAATTGTAAATTATGAGGGGAAGATGTTTAATTATGCACATTAAATATTGGAACCCCTTCATCCTCAAAGACCAATCTCCAAAATGACCATTAGTATCATGTCTTTCCAAATATCTGGACCCTGCTTGAGGCAATTAGAGTTTATGGGGTTTTTTTGTTTGTTTGTTTGTTTGTTTGTTTGCTTTTTCCAAAGAAACCAAATGACTCTGGCCCAGGTAAAAGGAAGTGTTGGATGTTTTCTGGCACCTCCCAGAATACTGATGGTGCTTAAAGGGATTCATAAGGGAGATTGGAGAGCACACAACACAACTATGTGTGTTATGGCTGGAGGGGCAGGATCATGTGGTCTAGGTGTGACCAGGGGACAGGATGTGCTTCTGTGACCTCTACTCAGATGCATAGTTAGGAGAGACAGCATCTGCTTGACCTAGCTTGAACCCCATGCTTGTTCTTTGTCTAGGAGAAATAGGTCCTGTGATGATTACTTCTTTATGCTAATATGACTAGGTGAGGAGACCCAGATATTTGTTGAAATATATTTTGGTGTTGCTTAGAAGGCATTTTTAACATACATTATTTAAATCAGTAAATTCTGAGTAAAATAGATTATCTTCTATAATATGGGTGGGCCTCATCCAATCACTTGAAGGCCTTAAGATAAAAGACTGACTTGACTGACTTTCCCCAAAGAGAAGGGAGTTTTTCCAGCAGATAGTCTTTGGACTCACTCTTTCATGTCTGTTCCCTGTGTTTTTAGCCTGCTGAAGTGCCCAGCAGGTTTCTGACTTGTTGTCTTCCACAATTGTGGCATGAGCCTATTCCTTAAAATGAATCTGTCAGTCTCCCTCTCTGTAAATAGAGATATAGATAACTAAGTAAACACTTGTGCCTGTATCCTCTCTCTCTCTAGAGACTCATATATACAAACATCCCATTCTGTTCTATTTCTATGGACAACCCAATACAGAGCCCCTGATGAAACTGTCCAATGGGCAAAGGTAAATTCTCTAAGACAGAGATACTCTTAAGAAGGGGTAATAGATCCTGCATAGCAGAAAACCCAAATCAGTGTAAGGCAAATATGTAATTAACCCATCACAAATTCTGGCCTAGTATCCTACTACACTTGGCTGTCAGGTCTGCCTGAAATCTGGTTGAATGGTGTCTTTTTAAAAAGACATCAGATTATGTCACTCCCCTGCCTCTCATTAAATGAGTGTATCTAAGAGTCTTCTGATAATGCTTTATGTGGTCCAATCAGTCCTTTATTACTGACTGTGTAGCCTGAATGCTTGTGTCCCCAAAATTCATAGGAAGGAACCTAATAACCAGTGTGATGGTGTTCAGAGGTGCAGTCTTTGGCAGGTGACTCGGTCAAGAGGGCAGAGCCCCCACGGATGTGACTAGTTCCCTGAGACAAGAGACCATCCTCCCTCTCAGGAGTGAGGACACAGGAAGAAGATGGCCATCTGTGGACCAGGAAGTGGGCCCTCACTGGACACAGATAGGGCAGGCGCCTCATTCTTGGGGTCCCAGCCTCCAGAACTGTGAGAAACGTCTGTCACTTACAAGCCATCCAGCTTATGGTACGTACTCTGTTATAGCAGCGCCAACACACGTACACTGACCTCACTTTCCCCCTGCTTCCTGGCCTTCTCTCTGTCCTCGATTGTATCATGCTCTTTCAGGTGAGGGCATCGACTCTCATCTGCCTCTTTTTGGACTGTTCTCTGCCGATATTTTCCTCATTTTAGTGTTTTAGTTACTTGGTTTCAGCTTCAGATGGTACCTCCTCAGAGAAGCCCTCCAGGACCAGACAGTCTAAAGTTATCCTGCTTCTCTATGGGTTGGGGAATGCATGACCTCGTTTTATTTTCTGCTGCTCAGTGTGCTATGTGGGGATTTTTTGGTCATTGATTTGTTTCCTGGATTAATGTCTGTGTGGTTATTGGGATCTGCATACACCGTGGAACAGGACCCGGCCTCCCTTCCTTGTTCCTTTATCCCAGGCTCCTGGAATAGTGCCTCAAATGTAGGATACTCAGTAAACATTTATTTTTTGGAGTAAATTGAAATTTTCATTTTCATGCAGATATAACTTACTTTAGAAATAACCGCAGAAAAATAATAGCTGCATAGTGTGCCTTAAGTTAGTGCATCTAAATTTATTTATTGGTTTTATGTTTGGAATTTTATATAAAGTATTACTTTAAAAAAGTTTACAAAAACACCTACATAAAAGTTCTTCTCCAGGGTGCCTGAGTGAGTCAGTTGGCTAAGTATCAGACTCTTGATCTCACCTCAGGTCTTGTTCTCAGAGTCTAGTTCAAACTCTGCATTTTAACTTCAAAATGAAATATTCTTCTGTAAGAAATATCTTTTTATCGGATATGGTTTCTTACAAGAAAAATCACCTTGATGTCACAAATCCCTTTGCTTAATTCCTCTAGGTAAAAATGACTAATGAAGGATATGATCATGTATTTCAACAGTTTAAACTGTGTTGAAGTATATGTGTGGCCATAACACAACAATAAAGTGGGGTGTTCAACTCAGGTCACCACAAAAATAATTAAATGAATAATATCTGGAAAAGTGATAGATACAGCTTTTTTTTTTTTTTTTAACGTTTTATTTATTTCTAGGAGAGAGAGACAGCATGAGCAGGGGAGGGTCAGAGAGAGAGGGAGTCACAGACTCTGAAACAGGCTCCAGGCTCTGAGCTGGCAGTCAGCACAGAGCCCGACGCGGGGCTCGAACCCATGAACCGCGAGGTCATGACCTAAGCGAAAGTCAGACGCTTAACCGACTAAGCCACCCAGGCACCCCAAATACAGCTTTTTAGAGTGTTTACATATGACTTTATTTTTTTAGAAACCTCAAGGGACACTTGGGTGGTTCAGTGGACTTAGCATCTGATTCTTGATTTCGGCTCAAGTCATGATCCTTACGGTTCATGAGTTTGAACCCTACATCAGGCTCTGTGCTGACAGCACAGAATCTGCTGGGATTCAATCTCTCTTTCTTTGCCCCTTCTCCTTTCACTCTCATTCATTCTCATTCTCTCTCTCTCTC
Source organism: Hyaena hyaena (assembly GCF_003009895.1). Classification (NCBI taxonomy): domain Eukaryota; kingdom Metazoa; phylum Chordata; class Mammalia; order Carnivora; family Hyaenidae; genus Hyaena; species Hyaena hyaena. The sequence goes on along the minus strand of NW_024082085.1, from coordinate 176,228 downwards.
TCTCTCTCTCTCTCTCATAAAATACATACTTTAAAAATAATAAAACTAGAAACCTCAAATATGTGGAGCTGGCTTGTTAGTGCTTTTTCTGGAAGCATATTATTTCTCTGCTGTGAAAGCTCCAAACAGTTTGATTCATAGACAACCTAATAGTAATCCCTCTGCTTTGCAATTTATTTACTAATGTCGTCCGCAAAGATACTCAAAGAAGGGAAATAAATGGGCCAGTGGCAAGCCCCCTGATTTATTTCCTCCCTCAGTAATGTTAGGTCGTGGTGCCTTCACGACCCTCGGAGGACATGTCCTAGAGGCCACAGCCCCCTCCTAACCCGCTCCCACTCCTGCCTCCTCCAGCCCACCTTTCACCTGGCAGTCAGGGCAATCGCTGAAAAGCATCCATGTGTTCAAGTCACCTGCATGCTCAAAATAGTCCAGCAGCTTCTGATTAGGGTGGGAACGCAAAACCCGGTGGCGGGATAATGCTTCCGAGGCCACACACGATTTACCCCCGCCTGTTTGTGGTTCGTCAGCTCTTTTATCCCGCTCCTTGGAACTTCGGAGTTTCCTCTCCTGCCCAAACTTTGCTGTTCATGCCGTTATAAAACACTCCTCTCAGACCTTCCAGCGGTTGACACGTTGTCATCCATCAAATCCAGCGTTCAGCCAAAGCAGCACGTCCTCAAAGGGACCTTTCCTGACACCCCTTCCCACTGTAGATTTTCTTTAAACAACAACTGTGCTTTCATATGGATTAATGGGAGGGTTTTATGTGCTGCCCGTTGCGAGAGAAAGGTGAATTAAATTTATAAGAGCTCTGTTGCGGTTTCAGGGAGTTTGCTGAAGCTCACAGCTGTTCAGTGGCAGTGTTGATGATTTAAGGTGAGACACTGGCCCAGGTTAGTAAATAATACACAGGATAGCTGTTTTCATCTTAATGAAGTTGAAAACGCACGCTGTATGTCAAGATAATCAAGGAATAATTATTATAGGGACTGCAGACATTTTCACTGATAACATCAAAGAGTGGCAATAAATGCCCACAGAACTTGAAATCCCCTATCAGTAAAATCTTGGCAGATAATTTACCTGAAGATACTCAGAAGAATAAAACAAAACACAAAAAACATTCATTCCAAAAAAAATTACTCTTAAGGTGACATTTTCACATGAGAGAAAAAGGAGGAAATGTGGAACGATTTAAGTGTGTCTCTCCTAAGAAGTGTCTCTTTAATTTGATTTGAGGGTCATATAAAAGCATTTGCATTTATCAGCGTGGCATGCGTGTGTTGTGTTCAAGAGTTATTTTAAACATTACTTCCTACTCACAATGCCTTTTTCTCTGGTTGCTTTGATATGAAGTGTCATAAATAAGGAATTTTTGGTTGGTACACTTAAGTTATAAATAGTTTCCGTGTTCAGAAGCAATTTTATACCACATATTGTTTAAAGAGAGTATATACCACATTGATAACTCACCTCATGTCCTTATAAGTTATGTTTAGTTGTATAAAGCGTGTGTGATGTGACACGCTTTCAGCGGTGATACTCTACATTCCGAGTTCTCATTGTTTTCACTATGAACTAGAAATGCATCATTACTATGTGAGGAAATCTGCGAGGAATTTAGGCACACATACATATTAGGGACGAAAGAGAGTAAGGGGATTATCTGCTTTTAAGATAATTGTGCTCCAAACCTAGTTTGAAAGTTATCTGTTTGAAACATGGGAAAGTTTCCCTTAGAAACAATGTTATTAGTGGTTTTAGGGAAAACTTCTAGAACACAAAAATGCGTGTGCGCGCGCGCGCGCGCGCGTGTGTGTGTGTGTGTGTGTGTGTGTGTGTGTGTGTGTGTGTATGGGCTGTAGAAACATATAGAGGTGTTTTCCCTTGGGAAAAGGAAACCGAGGGATTCATCTTGGAGGAACATCAGTGAGTCACCCAGGAGAAGGGCTCTGGGTGGTAGGTGCCCGGTTGCCACACTGCGTACCTACCAGTTGGTGGACACACCTCTGAGCTGCGAGTTGTACTGTTTCCTAAAGCAGCTTCTGTCTGAAGCCCTGATGCTCGCCATGGGAAAACTACATAGAAGAGATCACAGGTTCATGATTCAATGTGTCTTTTAGTTTTTTTCTTATATTTCTTTGAAGCTGATTATATTTAAGCAGGGGGAAATAAAGTTTACTTTGCTTTTTTTTAAATTGGAATGTTTCTAATAGTGTCCCAAAGAGTGGCCTGAGGTCACAGTAAGAGCCAACAAGTTGAATGCCTACTAAGTGTTAGATGTATTATATAAACTCTCTGAGCACAACATAAGAATCATTAAAACTAAAAATCTAATGATACTTAATAGTGAAAGATCCCATACAAATTACAGACCTGGCCTTGAGGGTCTTGAAGTAACACAATACCACACCTCATGGAAGTGGACAAGCAGGAATCAAGGATCATATATCTGAACCTGTAAAAATCATCTTGAAACAAACCACAAAAATAATCACTTGTATGCTCAAACTGCTAATTGTCGCCATCTGAGCCATTAAAGGTAGTCCTGTCCCTAAGGCCAGCATTGTGTTGCATTGACATTGAAGGACATTCAGAGACATTGGTTTTGTATTTTAGCTGAGGAGGAGTATTTTTGAGCACTAAAAAGGTGACCAAAAGCCACAATGTGATTATTATTATGGCAGCATTTCTGTGTTGGTTTAAAAAGTTATATAAGAAAAAATAAAGGCCGGGAAAAAAAAAAATTCTAGTCAAAGTATTCAATCCTCTGAGATACACTGGATAGTCTAGAGCATCCCTTGGGTGTCTTCTTCAGGCCGGAGGTACTGAAATCCCCTTTCCCCCCTACCCCGCACCACGGGCAATGAGTGGTGGGGAAGTGCTGAGTTCCTCCAGAACAAACTACCCTTTGTTCAAAGAGAACCACGCACCCAACCTCACGCCCCATTCCTGGGGGCTCCTCATCCAGGGGCTTGTCGGTGAGACAGGGCAATATGCAAATACCCAGTCATCTGACCTGAATGTGTGATCATTCTGGAAAGTATTCTCTGGAGATCTTCTCTGGATTATTGTATCTACCTGGATGGTAGTAAGTTTCATCTCCTACCTCTGCTCAGTACTGCTTCCTCCACCCCCTTACAGGCTTATTCCCCTATAAATCATCTACGTACAAATCCATCTGGGTCTGTTCCCAAGAGAATCATTCAGACACAGTAGACTGTGTTTATGTTGGTCCCTAAAGAAATACTCAAGTTAGTTTATTTTGTAGGAACGAATGATAGAATGCACAATTAGCATTTTAACTGGATCATAAGACTCATGTAATGAGTTTGTTAAGATGTGTCCCCAACTCCCAAACCTGATTACATGTGTTTTGGATGAGACTTAGGTATTTGAGGCTTCCACCCTAGGGAACTTTTATTCAGTGTGTCCAGGATGGGGCCTAAGAGTTTGTATTTGTTAATGCAGAAAATTTCAAACGTATACAAAAATAGAGAGGGGTAACATGAATACCTGTGACATCATTACTAAATTATCAACTCACGGGCATTCGTGCTTCAACTTTATCTCCTCTTTTCCTTCTCTCCTCCATTATTTGGAGCCTTTCTCTGATATTACATCATTGTATCTGAGTATGTTACAGTGTGCATCTTGAAGTGATAAGTCAAACTACAACACCATCATCACTAATAAAAGAAGTTAAAGTTAGGAATTGATATTTTTAATTGTGTCAAAATGACACAACAGATGTAGAAACACTAAGTTCCAGTGGGCTACTTAAAAACTTGGTGTGTGATTCGTGGACGACCAGTGTGAGAGAGGGTGTGTGTGTGAGTGTGTGTGTGTGTGTGTGTGTGTTATTATTTTGTTTGCAGGTGAGCATCTTTGAATTATCCCCAGTGTGTGCTTGGTCATGTCCTGAAACCATCAATTGTGCAGGCTGACTCTTGGTAATTATACCGCCAATTAGTAGAGCTATATCTTTCACTGTCTTGATGAGTTTTGCTTCCATAAGTTTAATATGTACGATAACAGTCTTCAGATTTTCCTGCAGAAGTTTAGGTCAGTCAGTCAATCCCAACCCATTTATGTGTTCTTAGAGCTTCTGTCAATAACTCTTAGGTTCTAGCATCATGGAACATTCTTCATCTTCTGTAGGTTTGAGAAAAGTAGTCTCTCTCTCTCTCTCGCTCTCGCTCTCTTTCGCTCTCTCTGTTTTTCTCTTTTTCTCAACCACACACACATCACCATCATCATCATGAACTATCCAAAAATGTGTATCATGAACAACAGTTCTGTTTCCAGCTCTCTCCCCATTATGTGAAGAAGCATCCAGGGAGATAAACTCAAAGGATAATTTTGAATCTTGGGGGCATTTCAGACAGTGTCCAGAGTCCGTCTTTAGCCAGAACAGATGGTATGTCTATCTACTCCAATGGTGAACGTGGAGAGAACTTTAATTAAATAGAATCGAATCTGAGTTTCTACCCATGTGGTGTTTAGATTCAGACAGAACTAATATCTGTTAATGGAATGAATGACATCGAAATTAGTGGTATTAATCTTGTCAGAATGGCATGAAAACAGAAACAGCAGAAAGACCTGTAAACATCCCATTTCGTTCCCAGTCCCCGAAACATCATATCCTGACTAGTCTCAAAACAAGCACCACAGGAAAAATGAATTTTGTCTCAAAGAAGTTAAATAGATACCCATAGGATAAATTGGGTCCCTGCCTACTAAAGATCCCCTAAGGAAGGGAAGATCAGTATTCAACTTGAAGGGATCCAGGCTCACCAAATTAACAGAATTTAAATACTGGAATTCAGCTTTGCAGAAAAAGAAATGTGCAGCCCTGTGGAACTTCAATAGTTCTAATATATTCTCATGCACTACAGAGCAAGCACATAAACAAAGCAGGACAATTGGTGCATGCTGTAAAAAATCCTGATACATAGCTAGCGGGAAGTGAAACTGTTTTCAGATGGCAAGTACATGCTTTGGGGACAATTGTAGTGAATGCATAGATGGTTTTATAGCTCATTAAAACTTGAAGACAAGTTTTGAGATTCAGTAAATTTTACCAAAAGTGTAATCAAATTTTGAAAATGCACTATGTTTAAGAACAACAACAAATGGTTTAGAAGTGTTAGAGATTTGAGGCGCAAATCAAATGAAATATTTAATGTGTAACATGCCATTCTGCATCAGGCCTTACACTATCGGTTTGTTTTCCACCTTAACCGTGTTCTAAAAGAATATATAAGGAAAACCAACAGTTTATGAACCATACAGAAAGAGATTGAGAAAATATAATGATAGAAGTTCACATCTAGAATTCCGTTTTTACCCCCTCACATACCAAGAATGGTATATTCTCCAGACGAGCGACAGCACAAATTTCTATTATAAGATAGTTAAACTATTCAAATTTTTAAATTGTGTTTATCCCATCACTGTTTGATGGATCTACAGACGCCATTGAAAGACAGTATTTTGAAAGGCTATAATAAATTATCTTTACTAGTATCTAAAGCCTGACTCTTAGGGGGAGCAGGGAGTGGGGGAAGCATGGTTCTAGGAACTAAGAGATATATTCTTTACAGATGGTTTCCTTCTCACATGAATTCTAGTCAGGGAGAACGTAGTGAGGCAAATAGTAGGTTCCAAAGAAATACCTATTGAACAGTATTTGTTGTTTGCATTTTGAGTAGCATTTGTTGAAAATACTTTGTTTCACACAAGCAACAGAAGACCCTGTTTTATTTGTACGATTCTGATGAAAGCCATGTGTTGTTCGCTTTATTTATCCTTTGTGTTGAGCCTATTGGTTAGACAAAAATGTTGAAGTGGTAGAGATCCAGAAAACCACACCTCGTGGACACTCTACACCTGATGAACTGTCTACTCTCCCTTTCAGGGCGAACGGGTTTTAGATGATGCCAAGTATCATTTGTGTTCTGCTGGGATGAGGCTTTGAACACGATGTGACTGTGGGTCATCTTGTACTGGTGGCCAGCTTGACCACAGTGCCCAGTCTGTGAGTGCAGCAAAGGACAGCCAACCCCAGGGAGGGACCATGTCTGTAAGATCAGTTTTGCTTTTCCTGTGAAGAGTTGAACCTTCGGTTTAGTGTGGGATTTTATGGAGGTTAGATAAGCTGGGCCTGAAAGGGGGATTTGTGGGACAGGGGAATGCATTCCTTGGGTAATTTTGTCCAGTTCTGCATCGATCCGTAGCATATCCCTTTGTTAGCATGTCCAGGGCACATTGGGGATGAACGCTAAAATGTGCCGTGAAATACCTAGTTGTAAGAATAAGGCCCTGAGTGTGGGTACCCTTCTGAAAAATGTGAAGAGCCAGTCTCTACTGTTCATAAATGTAATGAAAATAAAGGGTAGCTTCTTTCAGAGAATATGTTTATTTTTTTCTCTAATTTAAACAGAAAAATGATTTCACAGGCATCCACACACAGACACATATACCTACACGCCTTACTCTCTGGTTCATTTGAATCCATTTTACCAAACATTATTATAAACCCTTCATTATGGTTTTAATTTTGGCATTTCTTTGCTTAATCCATGCATTTCCCCAGTTCTCCTGGGGGCACCCAGTGAAGTGCATGTCTTAATCTACTTCATCTCACTGAAAATGGAAGCTCTTAGTTTTGATTTTGATATAGTATTGTAGTATGTAGTTTTTTGTTAGTATTTTTCATTTCTTATTTTAGTCAATATTCTTGATTATTATGATGAGAACATACAAAGGAAGAATTATTTGTCTTACTGCTCTGATTGAAGAATACCAATATGTATAAATATTTCTGAGAATAATCTTAAGATCTCAGTGCTCTCATGAGACTTGACCTCTAAGCCTCCTCTTACCTACACTGAGCTCATTTTAATACAACTGCCTATACCTGAGTTTCCACTGCCTGATTTAAATAGTTAAGTATGGTTGGAGCTCCTGGGTGGCTCAGTCAGGTAGGTGACTGACTTTGGCTCAGTTCACGATCTCACAGTTCATGAGTTCAAGCCCTGTGTTGGGCTCTGTGCTGACAGCTTATAGCCTGGAGCCTCCTTTGAATTCTGTGTCTCCCTCTCTCTCTGCCCCTCCCCCACTTGTGCTTACTTGCTCTCACTCTCTCTCTCAAAAATAAATTTAAAAAAATATTTTAGGGGCGCCTGGGTGGCTTAGTCGGTTAAGCGTCCGGCTTTCGCTTAGGTCGTGATCTCACGGTTCGTGGGTTCGAGCCCCGCTTCGGGCTCTGTGCTGACTGCCAGCTCGGAGCCTGGAGGCTGTTTCAGTCTGTGACTCCCTCTCTCTCTGACCCTCCCCTGCTCACGCTGTCTCTCTCTCTCTCTCTCTCCTAGAAGTAAATAAAACATTAAAAAAATTTAAAAATTTTTTTTAAATTTTCAATAGTAAGTATAGTTAAATCATAAGAAGGGCTAGAAGTTCAGGTTAATTATATTTCCTAAGAATTATAAGAGGAGGCGAAGGAGTAAAAGTAGAAAAGATAAAGGTGAAACAGGAATAAGAAATAGTCCAATTCTCCTCACACAAACAGGACACTGCAAATAGTGCAGCTTGACGGAAATAGCATTAGTCACTGACAGAAAAATTTGCAACCTTCCAAATTACTGCATAACCAGTGCCCCAGGCTTTCTACTCCATCAGCCTCTGCCGATTACACGTGCATCCCAATGTCGTGGGAGCCCGTCACTCAGGTCCTGATGGTAAAGACTAAATTTCTTTTGTTAAGATTTTGTTATATTTTTGGTAAACTGCCAGAGGCCGGCTCCAGCCAGTCCGGGAAGTCCCTGAAGGATGGATGGTGTCGGCGAGAGAGAAAGAGAGAGTCACGAGAATCTTTCTGATCACCAGGCCCCAGATGATCTCCAGATGCCCCAGGCATCTCTGCTCTGACTGGGGCTCAACTTTATTTTATAATTAAGTGTTTGGGGAATGGCACAGAAGTGGCATTTGTCTTAGACAATGATTTCTGATGACAAACTTCTTTGATATGTAGGAATTTCTCAGAACATAGATTTGTAGAAGATTCATGCAAAACTTTTATCAATAGTGATTGAGGTAGGTGATGTAGATGCTTATCCTATGGGGAGGGAAGTTATCTTTAGTATAGAAGACAATGTTTTCAGCATAGCAAAGGCAAAGTTACTTCTTTATGAGCAAGGGTCAATAGCCTATTTGCTTAAGGGGAAGTATTAAGAAAAACAGGTTTTTCAGGAAACACAAATGTTTGCTCCCATAGTCACAAAAGAAGAAGTTCCTACAGTAACTTCATTCACAAGGTGCAGTCAGTATATCAAGACCAGAATAAGTCACTCCAAATACCAATCAACAAGGTGCCTTGGGGAGGGGGATTCCGTGCTCAAGCAGAAACAATTGAGCGGGGGTGGATCTCGGTCGCCATCTGACGGTCCGTGCAACTTACCTTAACCTCAGAAGTTTTTTTTTTTTTTTTTCAAGTTATGAGTTCAGAAACCATTCCCAACAGTAATCTCTGTGTCCCATATAGGGCTCAAACTCATGACCCCAAGATCAAGAGTCACATGCTCTACTGACGGAGTCATCTGCCTACCCCCGCCCCCAACTAAACTTTGTTTTGCTGCATTTTTCTTACTGAGGTCTGTCTCTTTGAACTCTATCCAATGGATCTATCTTTTCATCTATCTTTCAATTTATTGATCATGACTTTTTTCTTTACAACCTTATTCAGAAATCTTTGTTCACATTCTTCCCCCCTCTGGCCATTGGTTATCCATAAAAATCATAAACATGATACAACTTGTTAAAGTATCTAAATTCTTTCAGTACTTTCATCTACAATATAACCATTTGAATCTGTCTTTGGTAAGAGCTATTTAAACTTCCAAATTCATTTTTAGCAATGTCCAAAAAATCTAGAACTCACCACAGGAATAGTAAAGTATTTATTTTCACCAGAAGCCTCATTACTTGAATTTTCTGGTGATTTTTAAACTTTAATGTGCATTGGAATCACTTGGGGAGCTTAATAAAACAGTGATTGTTGGTGTTACCCTTCGAGTTTCTGATTCGGTGGGATTGAGGTGAAGTGTGTGAATCTGCAGGTTTCTAGGTGATGCTGAGAACCATCAGCCTTGAAATCAATGACTGGTTATAATTTATGTCATCCATAAAAGAAGCAGATCTACAAGAGTCATTCTCAAATCGTAACAGAGGTTTTCAGCAGTGCATATCAAAGAACACTGAGCTGGCCCAGCAAGTCAGATGTTATGTTTAGCTCCAGAAATTAACCGTTATTGAAGACTCTGGTTTTTACACCTTTGGATAAATGAATGGTGCTCTATTTTGACTGACACAGGCAGATGCCATTGCTTTTACTACCTTAACAAGAGAATATTTTTGATGAATGACTAGATATTTTATTTAATGCCTGCAATATTACTTTAACTTAAAGACCTGATAGTTATCTGCAATTACATAATAGTTATGCTGTGTTGGCATGGGTAAGAGTTACAGTTTAATTATAGGGTGCCTTTCTTCTAGATTTATTCATCTCTTTAATAGATGGTAGTGCTAAAATTATCCTTCCTGGCATGGAGTATCTTGGCACCTGTTACAGCTAAATAGGATTTAAAAATACTGCTCTGAGGAATATTATAAAATAAATTGTAAAACAAAAGGTCAACTTCTCCTAGAGGCAGATCCGGCTCCAGTGTGCAACCTGAATGCGTTCAGTTATGACTGACATTGATATTGACTACATGCAGTTCATTCTCAGAGAATATCCGCAAGGTGATTTTACTTTAAAGTAGTGTTTCAGATGTTCAATGGAGGATATTAATAGAATGAATTCTTATGTTTTCATTTAATTAAGTTTTGCCCAAAAGGAAGAGCATAAATTAAGTTTTGGAAGCAAATAGAATTGTTGCTTATTTATTAACCTTTTCTATTACACTTGCACACCCTTTTAGTCACAATTGAAGGTGCTGCTCTTTAATCGTGGGTTTTTCTGGCATTTTTATGTTTGTATTTTTCTCCACTTTGGAAAATATGAAAGAAGATATTGTAGCTAATTTGCTGAAAAATGTTACAAAGTTGTTACTAATATAAGAAATTTAGCCCTCCCTCTCCAAATTGAGAGCAATGCATGTAGGTAAGTAGAAAACTTCTTTATCTTTTTTAAAACACCTTGTTCCTTCATATAATGAAGTTTTGGGAAACTTGTCATATTGACCAGGTAAAAATTTGCATGAGGCAGCCCATGATTTATAGCACACATTGTTTTAAGGTTAGAAAGCAACTAACCTTGTTATAAGCAAAGGCATTAAAGATATTCTTAAATAGTTTACTTAACTTTTGGGGTTGTATTACGATTCAGTTGTATTTGTATAAAGAAAACACATAATACCTGCCATGATTATTTTTATCGTTGTTACATTTGTTGGCCAGCAGAAATAGGCATGGAGGAGGACACTTGTGGGGATGAGCACTGGGTGTTATATGGAAACCAACTTGACAATAAACTATTTTAAAAAATAAATAAAAATAAACTTATAAAAAAAGAAACTGAGACAAAGGACAAGGATTTGATTTCAGATGTCAATATGAAAGATCCCATTCCAGCAGGAGTATCTACAGAAATGGACGATGACAATCCCTTGCTGGGTAGACAGTTATCAAGAGGTCTGAGTACTTTACAGTGTGTACATGCATGAGAAGTTGAAAAGGAACATAGGAAGAAAGAACCCATCTATATGAAGATAATATATGCCCAACCAGAGTAAAACTTTCCAAGCGAAGACATAAACAATCAGAAGTGGAGTGGATAAAACCATTATCATAGATCACTCATTCCAGCATTTAGTAGTGAAAGACACAAGATTAAAACGTTAGGGGTCAAGAGTTGAGATAATGGGTGAGAAATCACAGTTTGGTCAAGGCAGTAGGAATGACAGAGGGAAGGGCTTGTGGAGCAGAGACTTGATAACTCCCTGAAGATAGAGGCGCCCAGCTGTGGTTAGAGGCACAGTTCAGAAAAGATCTTTTATTCCCCTGAGCTGCTGTACAAGTAAAGGAAAACTAGAAATGTGGCTAATTGATTTCTAACAATCATATATTAACTGCATGAATTGGTGATCTTAATTCATTCTTAAAATGCAATCATTCTCCTAGTTAGGAGATAAAGGAGAGGTTTATAATAAATCCCATGACCTTCTAGGTGACCTTGATTTTATACTTTTGAATATTGCTGTCTGTAATTTGCAGAATTCCTAATCATAATTAAAAGATAGGGGAATGGGAACATTGAACACATTTCCACCATAAATGTGTAATAGGTGAGGTGACAGCTTAATGACAATGGTGAGCTTGCATTAATACCATTTAAATGGGGTATGTCTTGTAGCGCTGTCAAAACAAGTTCGATGAGCTAACAATTTCTAGGAAAGACTCAAAGTACCACAGAAAGCTTAATGTCCTACATTTCTTTTTTCTACTCCATCCTGCTTTGATAAATCAGATGTCTACTGTATGCGGTCACCTGATAACTGTTTTTAAATAAATGTCACTGTAAACAAGTGAAGCATAAAAAGGTTAAAATTATAAAGATGTGAGTTCCAGGTGATTAATTTTTATATATCTAAGACTGTTCCAAGAAGGGCTATTTAAGAAGTGTGTTATATCTCAAAATGCTCCTAGTAATCGCCCATGTCTTCTACCATATTGGGACAGCACCTTATGGGAACGTCGACTTAGAGTAGTAAAATGGTTTTCTTGCTATCTGAAACTGATATCAATCAATACCCTTATCCACAATGGAATCCTTTTTTTTTTAAATTTTGATTTTCCAAAGGTATTTAATTATTAACATAGCACAAAGCTTCATATTTGCTTTATTGGGGGAGTTGAGAGATAATTTGAAATAAATCTTTTTAAAAAACATACTTACAGGTTGGAGTCATCTTACTATCAATATATATCAATATATCAGTATTTTATTAGGTAAAAAAGGAATGGTTTTGCCAACAGAATATGATTCTATGTTAAGGAATTTAAAACTGAAATCCTAAGATTTTGTCCACCAAAAAAAAAAAAAGCTTCCCAGCTTAGCACATCCAACTATTTTTAACATCCATTTATTTATTATTTATATTTATATTTGTCATTTAATTAATATTGGAATATAAACATTCATATTAATTTATTTTTGTTCATTTTGCCATCTGCTTACACTCAGCAGAGAAACATTAGTAATATATTTGAACAAGAGGCTTAGAACCAAGGTCTAAATTGTGTCCTACTGTGTTTAACACATAATGATAAAATTCTAGACATATAATAAGCGAGTACAGAAAACTGTGGATGAGGTGGGTTGAAATGGGTCTCAGACTAAGTTAAGGATTTAGTGCACATTTTTTAAAGTAGGAAAGAGATCGGGGCGCCTGAGTGGCTCAGTCGGTTAAGCATCCAACTTCGGCTCAGATCATGATCTCACAGTTCATGGCTTCAAGCCCCACGTCAGGTTCTGGGCTGACAACTAGCTCAGAGCCTGGAGCCTGTCTTTGGATTCTATGTTTCCCTGTCTCTCTGACCCTCCCCTGCTCATTTCTCTCTTTCTGTCTCAAAAATAAACATAAAAAAAAATAAAGTAGGAAACAGATCTTGGAACATTCTGAGCATGAGCAAATGAACATAGATGGAAGTTAATTCACTCCAGTTTAAAAAAGTTTATTTTGAGAGAAAAAGAGAGGGAGGGTTAGGGGTAGAGAGAGTGAGAGACAGAGAGTCCTAAGCAGGCTCCATGCTCAGCACAGAGCCTAACCTGGGGATTGAACCCAAAACTGTGAGATCATGATCTCAGTCGAACCCAAGAATTGGTTGCTTAACCAACTAAGCCACCCAGCACCTCCATTCACTATAAAATGTATGAAGGCAGGGTGTGCATAGATAATATGCAATGACACCCAAAAGATAGTCCTGTAGGTAGCAAAGTGATCTCGACTCCCTGTCAGCCAACATCTCTTCAGAGATCCATAGGATAATGATGTCTCAATTATGGGTCTGACTTAACTCAAATTACTCCGTTTTACTCCCCTCCCCCACCCCCACCCCTCTCCGAGGACCATAGTCTCTTGGGCTGCTAATGTACCATCATGTTGGCAGTGAAGTGTGAGGTGAGAAAAGCTAATTTATCCCTTTCTATACTTAAAGAGACTTAATAGGACCAATATTATGGGGCTGTTGTAGGGCTAAAATGATGTAATATACAAAACATTCAAATCAAAGACTCACCTGTAACAAGTTCTTTATAAATATTAGCTTTTATTTCATTATTTTTAAGTTATTTTATCCTTATTACCATCTGAGTACCTTATCGTCTATAATCAATACTCAAGTCTATGTCTTTAGTTTGAACCTCTCCCCTGAATCCCAGACCTATATACCCAACTATCTATTGGATATTTCCAGCTGTATGTCTAATGAGCATCTCAAATACAAGGGGTCTACAGTTTTCTCAGTGTGAGGGAACAGATATTTTGTCTTTCCAATTCTTCAGGCCATAAACTTTGGTGTTCTCTTGGGTTCCTGTACATCCCCCTCACTCCACAATAGTTTTCTGAAATCTGCGCAGCCCTACCTCCAAAACAGACCTGCCCACGTCCAAACCAGTATTTCCGTAGCCTTGGCCTGGGCTCCGTGTCTGCCACACCACCACCTCCATTTTATTTTCAAACAGGCTCCCATGAGACCCTGCAAAGCCCAAATCAACTATGTCACACTTCAGTTCAGAGATTGTCAGTGGTCTCCCATCTCCATAGAGAAACCTCATGTTTTTTTCAAATGACTGGTATTTTGCCCGCTTCCTTTCTGACGTATAGCCCATTATGGATCTTGTCAAATAAATTTAACATTACCATAGAGATACTGCTATGTTTCGACGTTATAAATCTCTCCCTTAAGTTGCTGGGTGAAATTTGGGACTCCCACTTGAGTGTGAATTTCAGATAAACACCATTTTTTCCTTTAGTGTAAGTACACACAATTATGCAGTATAATATGTTTGCATGGGGCATACCCTAAACAACATTATTTGCTGTTTATCTGAAATTCATATTTAAGTGCATGTGCTGTATGTTTATTCGCTAGATAAGGCAATCCTACCCATGGAACGTCAGGTTTATTAGGGCTGTTAGCTACCTGCCTTGTTCCTGCCGGTGAAAGTCTCACCAAATATTTTGCCACCGCAGGACATGGGCCATCATGCTTCGAGCCTCAATAACAGTTCCTTTGTCACTGACCAAATGACTGCTCAGTCAATGCCACCTATTTTAGGACCTTCAGTAGAAATTAGAGTATCAGTCAGCACATGCAAGGTTATACTGTGGCAAAGAAGCTCATAAATGTCAGTGGCTGAGAACAAGCCTGTTTTTACTTTCAGTTATGACAGATAAGTACCTTGAAATGGGTGTGAAGTTTTCCTTTGAGTATTTATACTTCTACTGTGCATCCACACAACCACAATAATATAGTAATATTTATTTTGTTAATTTGCATGAATAATAGAGGTAACATGTCTCCTGCATCTTGCTGTCTTTACTCAACATTATGTTTTTGTAGCTTATCGGTTTATGGTTTTCCACTGTAGGAATATTGTACAATCTCTTTGTCCATTTATTTTGGATCACTTAAACTTTTCTAAGCTGCCACTGAATTGAGAAATGTTGCAGTATACATTCTTCTATAGATTCTGTTGTGCAAGAGGTTTTGTAAGATAGACAGCTGTGGGATTTCTTGGTCAGAAAGTGTGATCATCTTCAAACATATTACATGCCGTTGGTTATATCCTGTTTGTGGTCACAATAATTCCTATTGCTCTTATAATATGACAGTTGAACACTTTCATAAACCCCCTTTTGCAACCTGTATGCAAAATCTTTGCTCTTTGGGTACCTGAGTGGCTTAGTCAGTTAGGCGTCTGACTCTCGCTTTCATCCCAGGTCATGATATTCACAGTTTCATCAGTTCAAGTCCCATATCAGGCTCTGTGCTGGCAGCTAGGAGCCAGCTTGGGATTCTCTCTCTCCCTGCACTTCCCCCACTCACACTGTCTGTGTCTCTCTCAAAAACAAATAAATAAACTTATTTTTTTAATTGAATATAAATAAAAACTTTTGCTAGTTAAATATGATAGCATGTCTTCCCACCCATCTCTGCTTCCTTTTCACTTTGCTTCTGACGTTATTTCATACTAGGAAGTTTTGAATCTGACATCATCAAAATTATCAGGGTTTTTTTGTTCTTAAGACTTTTACTTTTTTTGTGTCTTCACAGGTGTTCTTTATTCATATACCATAAAGATAGATCCCTACATTATTTTATATTCACCTTAAAGTTTTACTTTTAGTGTAATGGTTTTAAGTCCATCTGGAATAGATTTTGTGAGGTAATGGTCCAATTTACCCTTTCCACATAGTCAGTTGTCCCAACTATTTTGTATTTTCTCATTTCCTTTCTGATCTTTATGCCACTTCTATCATGACACAAATTTCTTTACTTGGTTCTGTTTGTTTCAAGCAATTGAAAATTTAACTGGCCTTTTTCTTAGTGCTGTGTCAAATCCAGCATGTGAGATACCCTGGTCTCTATTTTTCTTCAAAATACTATTAGAGTTTTAATCCACATTAATTTTTAGGATAAGCTTGAAAAATTCTTAAGATTTGTTATTGTAATGACCACATTTTAACATCAGTTTGAGGGAAAATGATTCTTTTTGAGTGAACATTTGCCCTCCATGCACTAACTTCAATGTGGTTTTATTCTCTTGTTTATTGAACAATGTGCATTCATGGTATCTGGAGACATAGCGTATCATCGTGGATTTGTGTAGGCACTCTAGGTCAAGATTGTTGCATCCGAATCCCATTCAGGCCACGTGCTAACTTGAACCTTATGCAAGTCAATTTCTCTCAGTGTTGCAGTTTCCTGAAGGAAGTAATATGCCACTAACCCCACAGGGTCTCAGGGAACATCACATGAGTTAACATTTATGAAACACTTCACCCACATACTGAGTACTGTGCATGTGCCCTTCATGTTATCTTTAAAAAATTGTTTTCTTGAGATATAATTGACAAATAAAATTGTATACATGTATATGTATGAGTAAAGTGTACATGGTAATAATATTTATCAGTACATATTTCACTGATGATTCACCAGTGAATATATAGTGAAATGATTGCCAGAATCAAGTTCATTAACACATCTATTGCCTCACTCACTTACCTTTAAAAAGGTGGTAAGAATGCTTACTACCCACTCTCAACAAATTCAAATATACGGGACAATATTCTTAACTAAAATCTCCATGCTGTACATTAGATCCTCAGAATGTATTTATGTTATAACTGAGAGCTTGTTCCTTAGGACTGACACTTCCCCAGGCCCCCCACCTTCAGGGCCTTGGCTGTCACCATCTATTCTGTGTTTCTAGGAGGCTTTGTTTTGTTTCCTTTTTAGAGTCCACATGCAAGCCATTGCATGCATCTTTGTCTTTCTCTTTCTGGCTTACTTTACTGAGCATAATGCTCTCACATTTCAGCCAGGAAATTTCACAAATGGCAGCATTTCCATATTTTGTAAAGCTGGAAAAGTATATCGTATATATGCACACTCCATATATCTTATATTTTCTTTTTCTACTCCTCTGTCAACACACACGACAGGCACTTAGACCATTTCTATATCTTGGTTATTGTGAGAGTGCAGAGATCTCTTTGAGATCCTGATTTCACTTCCTTTGGATATATACCCAGAAGTAGAATTACCAGGTCATAAGGTAACTTTATCTTTAATTTTTTAAGGGAACTTCATATAGTTACCCAGAGTATCTGTACCAGTTTACGTTCCTACCAACCATGCACAAAGGTGCCCTTTTCTCTGTATCCTCACAAACATTTGCTGTCTCAGGTCTTATAGATAATAGCCATCCTAACAAGTGTGAGATGATGTCTCATTGTGGTTTTGACTGGCATTTCCCTGATAATGAGTGATACTGAGCAACTTTTCATGTCTGATGACATTTCTATATCTTTTTGTTCATTTTTATTTTTTTTTTAAATTTTTTAATGTTTTATTTATTTCTAGGAGAGAGAGAGAGACAGCGTGAGCAGGGGAGGGTCAGAGAGAGAAGGAGTCACAGACTGAAACAGGCTCCAGGCTCTGAGCTGGCAGTCAGCACAGAGCCCGATGCGGGGCTCGAACCCACGAACCGCGAGATCATGACCTAAGCGAAAGTCGGACGCTTAACCAACTAAGCCACCCAGGCGCCCCTCTTTTTGTTCATTTTTAATCAGATATATTTTTTCTATTGAGTTATAACATTGCATTATATATTTTAGATATTAATTTCTTATCAGATATATGATTTGCAAATGTTTTATCCCATTCAATAGGTTGGTTGCCTTTTCATTTTGCTGATGTTTTCCTTTGTTGCACAGAAGCCTTTTAGTTGGACTTAGTCCCACTAATCTACTTTTGCTTTTGTTGTCATATTCAAAAACCATTGCGAAGACCCACATGAAAGAGTTTACCGCCCATGTTTTTTTCTAGGGGTTTTACAGTTCCAGATCTGGCATTTAAATTTTAATGCATTTGAGTTCATTTTGTGAGTGATGTAAGAAAGTACTTCAGTTTCATTCTTTTTTTTTTCCTTAATTTTTTTAATGTTGATATATTTTTGAGAGAAACAGAGCTTGAGTGGGGGAGGACCAGATAGAGAGGCAGATACAGAATCTTAAGCAGGCTCCAGGCTTCAGCACAGAGCCCAACGCGGAGCTCGAGTACATATGATCCTTGAGATCATGACCTGAGCAGGAGTCAGTTGCTTAACCTACTGAGCCACCCAGGTGCCCCAGTTTCATTCTTTTGCATGTGGCTGTCCAGTTTTCCCAGCACCATTTACCGATGAGGCTGCTCTTTCCCCATTGTATGTTCCAGGCTCCCTTGTTGAAGATTAATGGACTATGACCATGTCAGTTTATTTGGGGGCTTTGTTTTTGTTCTAACTCCCTTCTGTTCTCATTACTACAGTTTTGTAAAATACTTTGGAATCAGGAGGTGTAATGCCTTTAATTGCTTCCTTTGTTCTCAAGATTGCTTTGGCTTTTTAGAGTCTTTCATATTTCCCTAAGAATCTTAGAAAATTATTTTTTCTATTTCTATGAAAAGTGGCTTTGGAATTTGGATAGGGGTTGCGTGAATATATAGATGGCTGTGGGTAGGCTAAACATTTAAACAATGTTATTTCTTTCAGTCCAAGAACACAGGGTATCTTTCCATTTGTCTGTGTCTTCTTCAACCTCTTTCATTGTTGTTTTATAGTTTTCAGAATAGAAGTCTGTCACCTCCTTGGGTAAACCTAATCTAAATGTTTTATTCTTTTTGATCCCATTGTAAATGGGATTGTTTTCTTCAGTCTGTCTTTCAGATAGCTAGTTGCCAAATGTAGGGATCCAATTCGTTTTTGTATGTTGATTTTGTATTCTGCAACTTTACTGAATTCAGTTATTAGTTCTGTCTTTGGTGGAGTCTAGGTTTTTCTATGTACAAGATCATGTTATCTGTAAGTAGAGACAGGTTTTACTTTTTCCTTAATAATTTAAATAATTTTTATTCCTTTATCTAGACTAAATGCTCTGGTTAAGATTTTTAATGCTATGTTGAAAACAAGGGACAAGAATGAACAACTTTCTTTTGCCCTGATCATGAAGGAAAGGTTATTTATAATTTATTCATTGCCAGTTATGATGTTAGCTATGGGCTTGTCAGATATGGCTTTATTGTGTTGAGGTACATGTCTTCTATGCCAAATTTGAGTTTTTATCATGAACGGTTGTTGGGTTTTATCAACGATCAGAAAAGATACTGGTATGAGTTCAAGTCTTCTTATGTATGCTGAGACTTGTTTTATGACCTAACATACAATCTGTCCTAGAGAATATTCCCTAAGTGTGGAAGTTGAGAAGGACATGTATTCTGCTGCTGCTGATGGAATGGTTGTATAAGTCTGTGAGATCCATTTGGTACCAAATGTCATTCAAATCCAATAATTCATTCTGATTTTCTGTCTGGATGATTTATCCATTTTTGAAAGTAGAGTACTGAAGGGGCGCCTGGGTGACTCAGTCAGTTAAGCATCCAACTTTGTCTCGGGTCATGATCTCATGGTTCGTAGGTTGAGCCCTGTGTCAGTCTCTGTGCTGACAGCTAGCTCCGAGCCTGGAGCCTGCTTCAGATTCTGTATCTCCCTCTCTCTCTGATCCTCCCCTGCTCACACTGTCTCTCTCTCTCTCTCACAAGTAAATAAAAACATTAAAAAATTAAAAAAAAAAGAGTACTGAAATCTCATGCTGTTAATATATTGTCTGTCTCCAACTTCAGATCTGTTAGTGTTTGCTTAAATTGTTTAACCGCTCCAATATTGAGTCCATATATATTTATAAGTGTTATATTCTCTTAATGAATTGATCATTTTATCATTATGTAATGCCTTTCTTTATTTCTTGTTACCTTTTTTGACTTAAAGGCTATTGAGTCTGATATAAGTATAGCTTGCCCCTCCTTTCTTTAGTTTCCTTGTGCATGGTATGTCTTTTTCTGTGTGTCCTTAAAGCTAAAGCAAGTCTCCTGTAGGCTTATAGTTGGGTCTTGTTTGTTTGTTTTGTTTTGTTTTAATCCATTCAGCCACTCTGTGTCTTTCAACTGGAAATCTTAGTCCATTTACATTTAAAATAATTATTGATAAGTAAAGGCTTTATTATCGCCTTCTTGTTCATTGTTTTTGGCTTCTTTGTAGTTCCTTTGTTTCTGTCTTTATTGCTATCTTTTTGTGTGTGATTTGATGATTTTTCCATAGTGATATGTGTTGATTCCTTTCTCCTTTTGTGTGTGTGTGTGTGTGTGTGTGTGTGTGTGTGTGTGTGTGTGTGGTGTCTTTCAGGTTTTTACATCAGGGTGCTTCAGTGGCTCAGTCAGTTAAGCCTCTGACTCTTGAGCTCAGATGTATTTCTTTGAGATCAGTTGCTTGAAAATTATTCCAAGTTCTTTGGTGGTAGTTTATTGTCTCGAATTTTCTTGCACCACAGAGTGGCTGCAAAATTGAGCTCCAGAGCACATGCTTTGTTCAGAAGGACCACAGGATCAAGATCTGCAGTGCAGGCGTGTGTGAAATAGCCACGACTCTGTGGTCTGGGGCATGCACAGGACAGTGGAGGTGGGCAGCCCTGATCACCAGGCAGTGCAATAGCAGCTTCTTCCAAGGGAAGAGTAGCAGTGACTCCTTTCCCAGTGATCTTCAGCAGTGATGGCTATTGATTACCTCGGTGGCAAAAGGTGTTGGTGTCCTCTGCAAAGCAGGCCACTGAGGCTCAGGGTGCCAAAACTACAAACAGTCCGTGGCTGTTGTGGGGACTGTTGAGGTTCTCAGCAGCAAAGTTTGCCAGGGTCCTCCAAAGTGTATAACACTAAGATGGTACCCAGCATATAGCTGGTACTGACAACTCCACCTTCATCTTTGTTCCTTGCTGCCACTGACATCTCAACTAAGCCTGTTTCCCCACCCATATTTCCTTCAGTTTAAGCACTGTGTTTTGTTCCAGTGTGTTGCTAGAGGCTTTTTACTGGACTTTTGAGCCTCCCAAAAGTTATTTTTTCTCATGGATAACTACCTAACTGTTGTTTGTGCAGGAAATGAAGGCCAGTATCTCCTACTGTGCCATCTTACTGATGTCACCTTGCACATTTCAAAGGAAGTTTGTATTCAACTTGCTGATGTCTGTTTGACCAGAATCATTTGTAGTTTCTCTTGCATCTCTATGTAGACAACTTGATTCTATACAAATAATGACATTTTATATTTTCTTTTTGGTGCATGTGTCTTTTATTTCTTTGTATGACTTGGATTCTTGACACTATACTATTTTTGAAAAAGGCATGTTCTAGTCATCATTGCCCTCTTGTTTATGTTAAAGGAAGCGTTTCTAGTATTTAGTTTTTTTTTTTTTTTCTAGTATTTAGTTTTTAAGATGATACATATACTATAGGTTTTACAAATACTTTATTTTTGTCACTTTTTATTTATTTTAGAGAAAAAGTGAGCGGGGGAGAGTTGGAGAGAGAATAAGACAGAGAGAGAGAGAGAGAGAGAGACAGAGAGAGAGAGAGACAGAGAGAGAGAGAGACAGAGAATCTTAAGCAGGCTCTATGCTCAATGCAGAGCCCAATGTGAAGCTCGATTACCTTGAACTCAACTGAACTGACCTGAACTGAAATCAAGAGTCAGACACTTAACCAACTAAGCCACCCAAGCACCCCAGTTTTATAAATACATATTTTAAAGGCAATTATTAAAGCTCCATTTAATTGTGTTAACGATCTTTATCATGAATGAATAATAAATGTTTGAAAGATTTCCTCATTTATTGAGATAGTTTAGGGATTTGATCCCTTTCTGTGAACATGATGAAATGCATTAATAGATTGTGTAATATTAACATGTTACTCACTCTGGGGATAAAACTTATGTGTTTGTGGTACAGCTGGGTGGTTCAGTCTGTTAAGCATCCAACTTCAACTCAGGTCATGATCTCCCAGGTTGTGAGTTTGAGCCCCATGCCAGGCTCTGTGCTGACAGCTTAGAGCCTGGAGCCTGCTTCAGATTCTGTGTCTTTCTCTCTCTCTGCTCCTCCCCTGCTCTCACTCTGTCTCTCTCTGTCTCTCTCTGCCTGTCTGTCTCTCTCTCAAAAATAAATAATAAACATCAAAAAAATGTTTAATAGTATGTATTTATGCTGATTTTCTACACACACACACACACACAATGACACAGTATTTCAATGAGTTTCCATTGCTTTATCTGAAATTTTGTACTTAGGAACTGAAGTGAAATTGGCTTATATTTTATTTTACTGTATACTTTAGGTTTAGACTCATGGGTATGTATGCTCACCCCAAAATAATAAAAATATAGTGTTTGCTTCTTATCACGTCCCAGACCCTCTTCTAGGTTCTGGTAGTCTAAGGGGCACTGGGAATAATGGAGGGTAATAATAGAACACTACATGGGCGGTCTTGTCCGACTTCATTGAGAATGGGACATTGGTCAGATACTAGAGAAGGAAGAGAAAGGATATTGTAGAGGAAATGGCCAGCATGAAGCTCTGAGTCAATTAGTGTAGCTGATGTATTCTAAAATTGCAAGCAGTAAAAATTGAGATCTTATGTGAAGTGTGGTTTATGTTCACCTGTCAAACTATCTGTATCTGTTCTTTTGGAACACTATATATTGACTTACTATCTGTCTGTCTGTCTATCTATCTATCTTTATTCAACCATTCATTCATTCGGTTGATGATATATGTTAATTGTTTTCTTTTAAAATCCTCCTGACTCATGTTTATTCAATTATGATTTTGTAAAAAAAAAAAAAAAAGTGTCTTTTATCTATTTATTCAAAAGTAGGTTGATGATAAAGTATTTTCATGCCTTTTTAAAAAATCTCTGCTACAGCTAGAGTCATGACCCTCTTTTTATTTACTGTTTCATATCCTGCTGTCTTTCTATCCTTTATCTTTTTTCTTAATAATCAATCTGGCTACATGCATATCTATTTAATTTGGTTTTTTTAGAAAGTCACCTTTTTAAATTTACTGTGCTATTTCATTTTTCTCTTTCCTTTATTTCTATTTCAACATTATCACTTCTTTGTGTATTTATATTTCCTGTACAATTTCACTTTTTGCTTTATTCAATAGATTCTTCGTTCTTTTTATGTGGCATTTTCACTGTCATTCTGTTCCAACTGTAACATGATTTCCATTGACTTTTTTCATCGAGCTGCAATTATATGCAAGTGTCTATTTAAGTTAACAAATACGACATTATCTGGCTCTTTCTGATGAGTTTTTAAGTGTCTTACATTTGGATCATAGAGTATGGTTAGTGTGAAATAGTTTGATTAACCTGCGAACTTTTTGTTCAACTCACTAACAATATAGTCTGATGAGATCAATTTGTTAGCCAAGATATTTTCTCTAATGTATTACAGTTTGTCCCCTTTCTGGTCAGTATTCTCAAAAATCACTTTCAAGAACACTTTTGTTATCATTTTATGGAAACTTAAAAGTATTAAATGAATTTATGTTTAATTGTATTCCATTATTAAGTAGGGTTTCATGAATAGCATATAAAATGAAATTAGTAATGGCTTCCTTTTAATATAGAGGTTTCCTGTTGGCTCTAAGGAAGCCAAGGGAAGAGGTTGGTGTAATTTAGGATGCAGAATAGTAAGAAAAACCATACTATCTATCTGTCCCACCTCAGAAAACCTATCTTATTTTTTTTAAAACTGCATTTATTTACTGCATTATCAGATTAATTTTAGGTCATGTCCCCTGTGAGGATCAATATTGTGTTTACTTGATAACATCCTTTGGGTCATCAAGTTAACGAAACCCTGCCCCCTTTTCCTCAAAATATTCTCTCTCACGTGTTATCTATCAGCAATAAAAATAACTGGAATTGTCCCAGTGAGTACTCAAAAGTAGGTACATGCATAGAGAGTACTCAAAAGTATCGTCAGTATAATTTCCAAGAAAGATACTGTGTGTCTTTCATTGCTTTTTTCAGTTTTTTTTTTTTTTAAGGAGGCAGCAGTCTAGTTACATAGATATAAGAATTTATCTTAAAATATTTAACAACATATTACTCTCAACTTTCATCCATAAATTATATTTTAAGAATTAGAAGGATTACATTTTTTAAATATTTTTATGTTGACAACTTCCAATTGACTTCAAGAATGTTTTGTTGCTATCACATTACCATATCTGATAGAAAACATTTTAATTTCAGTATCAATTGTCAGAATATTAATTTAGACCATAAATAGCTGCATATATACAGTGGTGAAATAATATTTTTCCACTGTTGTTGAGACAGTGAAAGCCCTGAATGATTTGATAGCTATATAATTAATCAAATAAGAGGCTACCTAATTGAATCTGAGTTAGCTATAAATAGAAAATATATCTGTGGATAGCTGTAAACAAAATTAAAATTATATCCTCAGTTTCCCTGGAGCCCTAAATGCTATGAAAACCAGCAGGCATGAATTTAAATGATGATTCACATTTCTTTGCTCCTGGGTAGGAGGTCTGGTAGCAGATTTTCTTTCTAACATGGGAATAAGAATAGTGCATTCTGGCTCTAAGGATGATAATCACAGTGTGTGGCGGGCACCTGCCAGAGTCAGAACAAAAGATTTTCTTCCTGTTGGTCAATGCCCAGAGAATATTCTAAGACCAAATAGATAGCTAGCTAGATAGGGAATATAGAGATAGATATATAGATATATGCTTTAAACTTTTCCTCAGTTTGTCTTTTCAAATACATTTTATAAATATAAAAATTATATATGGTTGAACTCTTACATGAGGCTAGAACAGACCATGAATACGAGATTCATTACTTTATTCCCTTGTATTTCATATACTTCCTTTATAGGTAAAGACAAGGAACTGTTAGAAAATACTTGCTAATATGTCCAGTACCTGACTAAAAATAAAATCCTGTGCTCATGGAAAATCATGCAGTGCTTATGGTGGGGAGAAGGGAATCAGATTAATATCTAGTACTTATATGTAAGAAAACCATGTGTTGGGGCACTTGGGTGGCTCAGTCAGTCAAGTATCCCACTTCAGCTGAGGTCATGATCTCATGGTTTGTGGGTTCAAGCCCTGCATCGGGCTCTGTGCTGGGCTCAGAGCCTGGAGACTGCTTCAGATCTGTGTCTCCCTTTGTCTCTGCCCCTTCCCTTCTCTCTCTCTCTCTCTCTCTCTCTCAAAAATAAAATTAAACATTAAAAAAATAAAACCATGTATAATGTGAATGAAATATAAAGTTACATTTTTTGTTGAATAAAAAGACAGATCAGAGCTACAGTTTTAAGAGAAGGTCAAATTAAAACCAGTTGCCTGAATACTGTCATCTTAGTGCCTCAATTCTTAGAAAACAGTTTATTATTTGCATGGGATTCACTGATAAATATTTTTAATTCTTGTTTCTGTCTATAACATGATGGACATTTTGGCTATGTGTAATAATATACAGCCAAGTAAAAAACCCAGCCAATTTCTATACTCATTGGCAGTGTGAGTAATTGGAACCAAGAAAATATATAATAGCGTTATCAATAAGTTATCATTGTAAAGGAAAGGAAATTTTATCAAATTGTAGATTTTCTTTAGTAACTAATATGTGATATTTCTTTTAGAATCACCTATTAAAATTAAGGGGAAACTGGAAAATAATTTATATTCAACTTGACTATAGAGTTTCATAGAAAAGACTGAGGACTCTGAAATAAAATATTAGTGAAGGAAATTTACTAATCCAAAAGAAATATTAGTAAAAGAGGAAGTGTAGACAGAAGTTGTGAATAATCACTTATTAGGGGCATACATTCAGCATCAGTGTAAATTGGAAGTAATGTGCTATGGCCCAAATTGTGTCACCCCAAAATTTACACCCTACAACCCTCCCACTGTGATTGTGTTGGAGTTAGGGTATCTTGGAAGGTGACTAAGTTTAGATTGGGAGCCCTTCTTATGTTAAGGGCTTTTGTAAGAAATGAAAGAAACAACCAGAGCTTGCTTTCTCTCTGCCGCGTATGGACACAGTGAGAAGGCAGTTTTCACCCACCAGGAAAATGGCCTTGGCCACCAACATCTGATATATTATATATTTATTTTTGTTGTTACTTTCTGACTTCACCCATAAAATTCATTACAATGGAGAGGGCGCCTGGGTGGCTCAGTCAGTTAAGCATCTGACTTGGGCTAAGTTCATGATCCCAAGCTTCATGGGTTAGAGCCCTGTGTCAGGCTCTGTGCTGACAGCTCAGAGCCTGGAGTCTGTTTCAGACTCTCTGCTCCTCCTCTGCTCACACTCTGCTCCTCTCTCTCAAAAATAAACAAACATAAAAAAAAATTTAAAAAGCTTCAATGAGGATATCCTAATTGAATTTTTTGAGGGAAGAAATAGTGCCTTTATAGCTTCATTCCCCCACAGATCCCTAGCCTCTTCCAAAGAATTTGTAGGGCTACTCAGAAAATAGTTGGCCCACTTTGGGAAGTGTTTATCTTGAAACATTTTGAATGATGACTTTTAAAATTTTGAATGTGTTCATTTAATAAAGAGAAAATAACCAAGTACCTACCATGTTCTGGGCAACGTGCTGGTTGCTGTACTTGATATGACGGTGGAGAGAGCCCCCGCCCTCAAGGGAATAAACATCTAGCAGGGACTATAAGACCAGAGGTAAATGACTATCCAGTTAGCCAGTTTATTTTATTACCCCACAGTACAAAGTAATCAGGGAATTCAAAGACAAATAGAATTAATACTTCTGAGATAAAATATACAGCAATTCACTTTAGGTGACAAACTTTAAAATTGTAGGCACAATCCTGGGTATAATAATAATCACAATTACCTATAAATATATTATACAAATCACTAAAAAACCTGTACAGAACACTTTGAATTTTTAAATATATTTATGGGCCGTTTTTTCCCGTAGGATCAAGTGGTTCTCCAGAAATAGTTAATTGTAGCTTCTCGATTCCTGCAAAAGAGAAACCCAACATTTATAGGTAACATCACAGTTAAGAGGAAAGAAAACTAAAGAAATTGCAATAGATCGCTTTTGTGAAAAAACAATGAAGTGTCAGAGAGAAAAATTTTATAGCTCTTTAATCTTAGTCATCAAATTGTAACAAATGGGACTTTCATTCGAATCCCTCACTTTTGCCTGAATATGAGACTCTACCTTCACTCTACCGAGTGAAGAATCACATTTTATAACATGCTGCATTGGGACTTTACCACGGTTGCTCCATTGAAGACTTTTCTGAATAGCTTGTCAGATATAGAAAACGCAGCTTAATAAACACTATGATCAGATACCTATGCAGTTCATTTCATATATTTTTTCCCAATTTCAGTGCCTATGATATCATTCCTAGAATAAAGTTTATTATTTCCTCTTCCCTCTGATTCATTAAACTATTTGTTGTTCTTTACAAAGTTGTTTTGGTACACCTTACTCATTGTTGAGATGAGGAAAAGGTCAGTTTTTTTTGTTCAGTAGAAACATAGGTTCTTGAATAGTATTCCTTTTTTTTTAGTTTTTGAGAATTTTTTTAAGGTTTGTTTATTTTTGAGGAGAGGTGGTGAGAGAGAGGGAGGCACAGAATCTGAAACAGGCTCTAGGTCCGGAGCTGTCAGCACAAAGCCCATTGCGGAGCTCGAACTGATGAACCATGAGGTCATGACCTGAGCTAAAGTCAGACGCTTTACTGACTGAGCCACCCAGGCCCCCCAATAGTATTATTTCTTTAAAAATACAGATTGGCTTGTTTTTTGTCAGTTTCTCATTTATCTTCCTTTGCTGAAAGTTGTGCATCTATGGCCTGACAAGAACTTGAACTAATTAATTTTGTTTCTTACCCATTCTGCAAATTACATTTCTACTGCTTGCTTCGCCAAGATCGCAATATTCGATATTAAGAGATGTGATTGCACTTGGTAGTATTAGAACAATTCCTGAGAGATACTCAGCTTTTTGTGCAGGTTATGTTTTGACAATTTTTGGAAAGGGAGACAGTGTCAGGTACTAAATTGCATCTAAGGCAGATAGGAGATGAAAAGTGTCTGCTATCTAAGGCAGGTAAGGACATGCTTTTCAAAAATAAATAAATAAATAAGTCCTAGACAGTCTTCCCCTGATGATTTTTGGAAACTCCTATTAATCAAGGAAAGCATAAATCAATGAAGACTTCCTTGAGTACAAGTCCCCATTACTGGTGTTCATAAGTCTTTCACTCAAAAAAACATATGTGATAAGAAGTTGGGGCATATGTTTAAGATTCCTCTTGAATCCTGGTATCCAGCCCAGTGATTAGTATGCCATACTCCAACCAATGGTTACTCAGTGGGTAAATCAGGAACTGAGTTACTAGGGTGTAAACTCCCTTTCTTATAATACCTTTCAGTCTCTTCCTAGGGCAACGTGGGAAGCCATAAATAGAAAATGGGAGAGCTTTGCTTGTCCCTCAGATTGAGTCACTAAGTGAGAACTTAAACTCTGAGTGAGAAATAAGCATGCGTTACACTGGGCCACAGAAATTATAATATTCATCTTGAATAGCAGTGAACACTCACTAGTGGAGGGTACTTAGTAGATTTGTACGTAAGACAGAAGGTAGGAGGGCAGTAGTACTAACTTCCCATACCACAGTCATCTCCTTCCACTTTGACTAGATTGGCGGCATTGAAAAGACATGAGTCGGTGGTCATCTTGGCTCGCATCTCTGTGGGGTACAACTTAGTCTCACATCCCGCATGCTGAGGGGGATGAATGCAGGCGCTGTTCTCAGGCCAGCACCCAACATTCTGGTTGGCAAACGCCATGCTCAAGACAACAGTAAACAATGTAAAAAAGTCTTATTCCCTCTCTTAGGCCTTGACTATGCGAGGTTTCCATCTTCCTCTCTTGTCTATAAGAGAAGAATCACCTTTTCACCAATTGCTTTTCTACCCAAAGATGCTAAATAAAGACCAAGGTCACAAGAAGGGGAAAAGGTGTTTTATTGCCACTGGCACATGGGTTCTTAAGGGGAGAGTGGGTAAGTGACTTTGATTTGTTTGATGAATGACTTTAATTTAACTAGAGAGGATATTTAACTACTTGGATCTTTCTTCTAGGTGGAAACTATTCCAATATCATGTTATTCTTCTTTTGTTCTTATTAATTTTACATGTTATAGTAATAAGGAAGGAAACAAAATCCATGAGGAAGGAAACAGTAATTCCTTGACGTCCCACCACACAGCAGTGATTATTTTTATTCATTTATGTATTTATGTAGATAAAATGAGATAATTTCCCACATACTCATGCCTGCTGTTTTATTTATGGAAATCATTTTTGTGCATGTTTTCTCTTGTCGCTTTCTTCTTCTTCCATTTGTCCAACACTGACGGATATAGACTCTTAACATTCAATCTGTAACACTTGTGTGGTAAAATGTGTAATACGTATGTTTGTATTTCTTAAGAATAGAATCATTATATATACAGTTTTAAGTACCTTGCTTTTGTTTTTAAGAAATACCTGTAGAGAATTCCTACAGGTGCTCAGGTGAAGATCTAATATGTCATTTTAATGTTTACATCCATTATATCCAAAAATATAATGAATTTAACCATATAAAATATATTTATAGGGGCCCCTTGGTGGCTCAGTTGGTTAAGCATCGGACTTCAACTCAGGTCATGATCTCACAGTTTGTGGGTTCAAGCCCCACATCAGGCTCTGTGCTGACAGCTAGCTTAGAGGCTGGAGCCTATCTTTGGATTATGTGTCTCCCTCTCTGACCCTCCCCTGCTCATGCTGTCTCTGTGTCTCTCTCTTTCTCAGAAATAAATAAAAACATTAAAAAAATGTTTTTTAATGTGTATAGACCTCATGCTTTATTCATCTGTCATTTATCCATTAATAATTTTTCCATTTTTCCAGTAGGTCATTTCATTTTATATCTATATAAAGGAGCATTATTATTATTATTATTATTATTATTACTAAATTTATATTAGTATTATTATAAGTTTTAGGCCTTATTCTGGTAAATGATAATATTTTCCCATTACATGTGTGTTATTTGTAGATTTTATTATATGTTTTTTCATACAAATATCTCAATTTTTATAATTAAAAATTTCTGTCTTTTTTAATACCAATTGATTATCTATTTTATCCATTGGCTATGGAAA
This sequence comes from Hyaena hyaena, assembly GCF_003009895.1. NCBI lineage: Eukaryota > Metazoa > Chordata > Mammalia > Carnivora > Hyaenidae > Hyaena > Hyaena hyaena. The sequence continues at coordinate 146,316 of NW_024082085.1, read as the reverse complement.
AGATCTCACATATTTTATATTTTGTATGTAGGGTTCTGTATTTTCTTCTAAAATTTTTCTACACACACACACACACACACACACACACACACACACACACACATATATTCTAAATGGTTTCCTAACTTTGTCAATTTTTTGTCTCTAAAGTCATTGCCCACAAAAATAGTCAATATTTAGTTAAAAGAATACTCATAAATAAAGGACCTATTAGAAGGCTGTCAAAACAAACAGTAGACATTGTAGGCAATGTAAGCTCTAACCATTTAAAACCGTAAGAACATAAGAATCCACATGGTGTTGCCCACAAGAACTATTATTAAAAAATGTTTTAGAAGTTAATGTGAATTTACTGAAATTAAAAAAAGAATACATTTTTCTAATTGTGAAAAAAAGGCACATTTTGGCAATGATTGATGGCAAATCTGAATAAGCGTAAATATCTCTTAAAGTAAAAGTAATACTAAAATTAATAGCAATACACTGATTTTAATTTGATAACCCTTGTCTACCTTTAAATTAAACATTAAAAAATGTTGATAGACATCCTACTGTATTTTCTAGGAATGGACATTACATAAATTATAATAGTGACAAAACTATAATAAATTTAAAAACATTAAATGTTTATTTATGTTTGAGACACAGCTAGAGAGAGTGTGAGCAGGGGAAGGGCAGAGAGAAAGGGAGACACAGATTTTGAAACGGGCTCTAGGCTCTGAGCTGTCAGCACGGAGTCCAGTATGGGCTCAGATTCACAAACCGCAAAATCATGACCTGAGCCGAGGTCTGACACCTAACTGACCGAGCCACCCAGGTGCCCCAATAAAATTTAACATAAAGTTAATGCAGGATTTGTTTAAAAGCTTATTAAGATTTTATATTGCTTATAAATATTATTACTGTCATTATGTAAGTAAATGACCTCTCAGAATGAATTACTTTTGCTCATCCTTGACTTCCAGCGGCATGAAATTAACAGCCTTGCTTCTGAGATATCACAAGTCTTTGGAAATTTTTTTTGGCTAGATTGAGTTCATACTTACGGTTCTTTTTTTTAAGTTTATTTATTTATTTTTAGAGAGAAAAATTGGAAGTGGGGGCTTGGGAGTAAGAATCCCAAGCAGGCTCTATACTAAGCACAGGCTGAAACCCATGAAGTGTGAGATCGTGACCTGAGCCAAAGTCAGTGCTCAGCCAACTGAGCCACCCAGGTGCCCCTATATTTACATTTCTTTTCTTTTTTTTTAATTTTATTTGAGAGAGAGACAGTGTGAGTGGGGGAAGGGCAGAGAGAGAGAGGAGAGAGAGAGAGAGAGAGAGAGAGAGAGAGAGAATCCCAAGCAGGCTCCATAATGTCATCACAGAGCCTGACACGGGGCTCCATGTCATGAACCTTGAGATCATGACCTGAGCCGAAATCAAGAGTCAGAAGCTTAACTGACAGAGTCACCCAGGCGGCCCCTATGTTTATATTTTTATGCAAATAATCATCATCTCCTTTTCCTTGATCTTCTATGAAAGACTCTAAAGCTTATTTTTGTTACATTTATTGCCACTTGGACCAGGGATTTCTGAAAGTGGTAGAGGTGTAATAATGGGACATGGAAAATGAGGTTTTATTTTTTTTTTATTTGTTTTAAACTTTATTTATTTATTTTGAGAGAGAGAGAGAAAGAGAAAGAACAGAGAAGGAGACACAGAATCCCAAGCAGGCTACACACGATCAGTACAGAGCCCAGTGCAGGGCTGGAACTCAGGAACAGTGAGATCACTACCTGAGCCAAGATCAAAAGTCAGGCGGAACTGACTGAGCCCCCCAGGCTCCCCAGAAATGAGTATTTAGAACAAACTTGAGTCCCTGTCCCACAAAATCCTGTATGTTCCTGGAAGCCCCAGAGAGGAATCCATCTAGAGCAACTCCCGCATCTTTTCTAATTGGGTTTACTGGACAGGTGCATCCAATCCATGGAAAGAGTCATAGGAATTGTAATAAAACGTGCTACACTCTGCTCTCCCATACCCTGTGCCTCCACTTCCTTCCTGCCTCACCCCTTCCCATCTGCTGTCTCCGTCTCATCTGGCTTGGTGGGGATGACCACTCTCCTGACCTGGCTCAGGGGAGATTCCTTCCACAGCGCTCCTACCTGGGTTGGCCTCCCATGCTGTTCATGGTAACCTCTTCCCTCTTAGTCGCCACCACAAGCAAGATGCACCGCCTCCTCCCCCCAGCCTGTCAGGGCCCTGGGAGATGCACCAGATTACCTGCCAAGGGGCAAATGGGAGAATCAGGGCACTGGAGAGAGCTCCCGAGTCAAAGTAATTTTCTTTCCAAGGCCCTGGCCTATTTAGTCAAGGCCTATTAAAGGCAGTGCAATTTGTTATTTTCCAAAAGCGAAACTTTTAGCCCTTGTGTAGCATTCCATTATGGTGAAGATTACTTTCAAGTAATTCTAGGTCACTGCGTCCTCAAATGCAGAAATTCTGTAATTTTTCAAGAAGCTTTTCGATAATGCATACGTTTTATAAGATTGAAGGCGAATGAGAAAAATTTAAAGGATACAAAGCAGAAGAAAAAAGTGCCATTTTAATTTGCTCCTATTAACATATGTTTCTTATTTTGAGTAGAAATAAGACACGCAAATACTAAAGGGAAATTAAATAGGCTTTTAAAAGTGTTTGATGTCAAGACTTTGTGTTTTGAGCTGTAGTATTAAAATTAGTGTATAAAACATCTGCTAAATAAGATTTTTGGAGAAATATGGCTATTACAGTTATTGAAAAATGTTCCCTTTTAACTGGGGGATGTTTTTTATATTGGTTATTATTTTATTGTGTTTATTTTGTATCAAATTGTTTAATTTTTATTAGAAAAAAAATAAGTGTACCGGGGTGCCTGTGTGGCTCAGTCGGTTGGGCAGCTGACTTCGGCTTAGGTCATGATCTCATGGTTCGTGGGTTCGAGCCCCAAGTCAGGCTGTGTGCTCATAGCCAGCTCAGAGCCTGGAGCCTGTTTCAGATTCTGTGTCTCCCTCTCTCTCTGACCCTCCCTTGCTTATGCTCTCTCTCTTTTTCTCTCTTTCTCTCTGTCTCAGAAATAAATAAAGCATTGAGAAAAATTTAAAAAGAAAAAAAGAAAAGTGAAACCATCTGTGCCTGGGTGGCTCAGCCAGTTGAGCATCTGACTTCGGCTTAGGTGATCTCTGAGTTTGTGAGTTCGAGCCCCACTGCATTGGGCTCTGTGCTGACAGCTCAGAGCCTGGAGCCTGTTTCAGATTCTGTGTCTCCCTCTCTTTCTGACCCTCCCCTACTCACGCTGTCTCTCTCTCTCTCTCTCTCTCTCTCATAAATAAATAAATAAATAAATAAATTTTTAAAAATTTTTAAAAAAGAAAAAAATAATTGTAGCAACAAGCATTTCAAAAAAATTAAATGATGCCTGTGTTATTCAATGTTATGCACAACACAAGTTGTTTCTATAGAGAGAACTCAGGATTTAGCATTAGTCCCATTATATTTCATGCCTTGGGCCTTAATCCAGTGTCATGATGTGATTCTATTTGCCCTTTAGCAGCCATTTATACTTAAGGTTAGTTTGGGAATTTGCTTCAAATGAAAGTCTCCATCTATTTTGGTGGAAGAAATAGTAAATGTTTAGGTTCATAGTCTCCCTCTTCTAAGTGGATTATTATAATAATATTGCTATGCTTTCCCCATAGCTATAATTTCTTAGTGAATTTCATCTTCCGGCAAAAATAATACATCTTCCCTTTCTCAACTGTCCATATTTTCTTCCTCTGTCAGCAAAACAAATAAATTCTGTTTTCAAACAAGAACAAGACATCAATCTAATTCACTCTTTGACCTTCATGTTCCCCTTGGCTATACAGGATTTGCTGTATCTAAGCAACCCCGTCTCTACTTTTCATCACTGGCAGAATGATGCTGAAATATTGAGTAAAAATAAGAGCACGGAAAGATGTCCCCAAAAAGGAAAAGGATCACCGACAGACTTTGAATGTAGCAATTTACCAATTATCTTTTGCACATGAAACACCTGAGATTCTCTTCATCTCTAGGCTCTTTTAATACTGAACCCATGACATCTGATAGGTCAGTTCTTGGCCCGCCTCCTGCATGAGATGATGCATATAGAGACTGTTCCTAACCACCTTTGAATTGATTATCTGTACATATAAAACAGAAAATCATGGATTTCTTCCATGGTGTGTCACTTTGGCAAGTACGTTGTATGCTTTGTTTTAAATCAGTGGCTAAACATATTTGTGTGACACCTTATTCTGGCACCATTGGTTTACTAGATTATGCTGAAATCCCACTACCCATACACGTATAAACCCACTCATTTTCTTATTTTAGCCAATAGATCTGGGATTCTTTCCCTGAGTTAAATACCAACAGATATCAATCCCATTGTAACAGTAGCAGATTTCCACTTTTAGTTCTCACAGGGCTTACTTTGCCCAATTAAGAGTAATTCTACATTTCTGAAAAATAAAAGAGGGAAGTATTTTCTCAAGTTCTCTTTTCATTAAGGAGCCTTATATCACAACTGGATTTGTGCTTTTGATGCCATTTAACCTTTCTGTTAAAAAAGTGTCAATTCCCTTTCTATTACTCTGCTCCCATGAGTCTCAAATGAAATCAAATACATGACAGGCTGTAAAAGTCATCAGAAATGTGAATAATTTTGACATGACTAGGGAATATAGTTAGCACCCTACCCTCTGTCCTCTGAATAATTCAGTAGAAAGTGCCATGTGGGATGTGCCTTTAATTATTAACTCTATATTGATATTAATTGATTTTGTCTTACAATAATATTTTAATTCTGACAAAGGAAATCTTGTTTTACTTTTTTATCCTCAAAAAAGAATCAATCAGTTATAGATGTATGTATACATCTGATAGTTGTGTCTATCACAATGAGAGGGGAGAAAGGAGAGGGAGAGAGAATAAAAGAGAATAAGAGAATAAAAAAAGACTTTTATTGCAAGACAATAATTTGGGTGGTAGGGATACAGAGATTTTGATCATGTACCTTTAAGGAACTTACATTTTAGTTCAGAGAGACAGAAAATGAAAATTTAAATCAGTAAATAAATAATGCAGACACTACTACGTACTGTGGAGAACCTGACAAATAGTGATATGGTGAATGGGAATGGATAAAGGAGTTTTCATAGGTAAAGCAGTCAGGGTGGGCTTCTCTGAGGAAGGGGCTGTGAGACCTGACTTGTGAGGTGGAAAGGTAAAGAGAGAGCAGATGCAAAAACCCTGGGAATGGAACTGTTTGACTTAGTTTAATAAGAAAAATTAAAACTTGTGGCGAACTCCTGTATAACTTACTGCTTCAGGGACATCTTATTCTTCATGCTTCTCTTCTTTGTGCTTTGATGGATGACTGGATGCATTCATTCTCCTGGGTTGTGTGCTCTGCTTAGGTTAATTACAGCTGTCAGGGGCCAGGAAGAGAAACGAGAGCCCATGGCATCTAGTTAAACAGAAGGGATTTGTTGTAGGGAGCCAGTTAGTGGAGGCACAGAAGGGGGATAGGTGGCTCAGGAAGAGCCGTGGCAAAAGTGTCTGACAGGAGCCCCTTTCCCTCGGTGCTTGTTCAGGAATTCAACAACCCTCTGCTGCATGACTCCCTAGACACATGCTGAGGGACACACGAAAATGAACACGATGTAGACCTAATGTTCAAGGGTCTGAGGGTCTAGTGTGAGAATATACGTGTACAAGTGGGGGCATCTCGGGGGCTCAGTCAGTTGAACGTCCAACTCGATTTCAGCTCAAGTCATGATCTCACAGTTCACGAGATCGAGCCCCACGTTGGGCTCTTCACTGACAACCCAGAGCCTGCTTGGGATTCTTTCTCTCTCTGTCTCTCTCACTCTTTCTCCCTCTCTGCCCCTCCCCTGCTAACTCACTCTTTCTCTCTCTCAAAATAAATAAATGAAATTTTAAAACTTCATGTACAAGAGATCAGAAGCAGGCAATACTTCTGTGAGTATTCTTTGAGTTCTGTGAGTATTCAGAGGAAGGAAGATCGACTCTAGCTGGAGGTTCAGGAAGAGACTCAAAAAGGAGGTGCCATTCGAGCAGATCCTTGGACTTTTTTGATATTAGGAGGTCACAAAGGGCACAGCAAGGACAAGGAGGTGGACGTAGGGAGTGAGGTTCCTTATGGTAGGTTGTAACATTTTTTGGTTTGGCTGCAATTGTATGTAAATGGAAGCAATGGCAAATATGTATGGAAAGGTAGTAAGCTGGCTCAGTTTTTGGAAACCTTTTGCATTCCAATCATGAGAAGATAGACTTCAGGTGCTGAGCCTTGGATTGGCAAACTATTGCCCACAGACCAAGTCCAGACTTGGCCGGGAGGGAAGGGAGTGCCCTACAGATAAATGTTTGCAACCTGATTGATGAGAGACAACCACTAGGATTGAACCCCAGTTAAGTGAAATTTTATCTTCCCTGAGGAAAGAAAAGGATTCATTATTCTATGGTTTGTTTTTGTTTTTGTTTTTTGTTTGTTTGTTTGTTTTTTAATGTTGTGAAGGGGCAGCTCAGTGGCTCAGTCAGTTGAGGTCTGACTCTTGGTTTTGGCTCAGGTCATGATCCCAGGGTCCTGGGGTTGAGCCCTGCATTGGACTCCATACTGAGCATGGAGCCTACTTAGAATTCTCCTTCTCTCTCCCTCTGCCCCTCTCACCTCTGCTCTCTCTATCTCTTTCTCAAATAAATAAAACTTTAAAAAAAGAAAAACAATGATGCTGTGAAAATGAAAGAGAACCAGGCACAGCTAGAGTATCGATAAGTGCGATTCCACTTCTTTTCACTTTCTTTCAATAAGTAGTTGTGGGGTGACTGATCAGAACAAGCAGTCTCAAATGTTTTCTAAGTAAATAAAGCTGACCATCTGATTCCTCACTTAAAACAAAATTATTTATCAGTTTCCTTGTTCGTTACTGATCCCTGTGCAATAGTGCAAATTCTTTTTCCACTGAAATCTCCACTTTTCCCCTTTTTCAATTGTCAGCCTTCTTGTCTGTGTGCCTCTTCACCAGTTTACATCAGCTGAAAAGCAGCACGTGCACTGCAGTTAGATTGTGGGTCTCTGTGTCTTCTGATGCCTTTCTAGTAGTTTGAATATTCTGAGTTAGAATTTGGGAATAAACTTAGCAACAAAATCCTGAAAGTAGGCTTGCCATTATTCAATCTTGATATTCAGAAAAATTTCATCACAGGAGGACAATCATGGTTTCTACTAATGAGAATAAACAGAGGGGCACCTGGAGGGCTCAGTCAGTTAAGCATCTGATGTGGACTCAGGTCGTGATCTCACAGTTCATATGTTTAAGCCCTGTGTCAAGATCTGTGCTGGCAGCTCAGAGCCTGGAGCCTGCTTCAGATTCTGTGTCTTCCTCATTCTCTACCCCTCCTCCGCTTGCTCTCTATCTCTCTCTCAAAAATAAATAAGCATAAAAAAAGAATAAATAGAACATCTAAAGGAGTCCTCAGTGACAAGAGCTTCAAAGCCGTGTAAATTCCAGTGTGGTGTGAATTGTGGTTTGTGAGGTTATAAGGGAAATGACCTGCATGAACCACACCCCAAGAGACTTTGCCCAAGGTCAGGGCTCAGGACGTATTGTTCAACCTGGTTAGAAGGAGACTCCTGCCTTGCACAAATCTTTACATTAGAATTTCCTGAAGGTGTTTCCGTTGGCAGATTATCTAGAGGTGCCCTCGCCTGTTACTGTCAGATTTGCTTGGTGGAATCGGGCCCGTCAGGTGTGATTTCCGTACAATTTCAATTGACAGTTGAACGTTGTCAACATGGTGGTAAATCAGCACATTATGTGATGGAGACGTCCTTGCTACCAGTGTGGGAACAAGGGAAGAAGAAAAAAAAAAAAAAAAAACAGAAACGATTTCATTGAAGGTCTGAAGACAAATTGGAAAGTTTAGCGGATGGTTCCAGAGACCCTGTGAACAAATATCACAAATGTCATTTGAAAAAAACCCATGAAGCATCCATCTGCACCCCACAGGCATCCACATCCAGTTATCAGCAGCCCCCCGTTGTGGTTTAAAGTAGCCTCTATTGCGAGGACAAAATAGAAGTCTCAAAACCAGCCTGGGTCGTACTTCCTTCAAGCATTACCACCAAGTGTTTCAGTTTGTGTTTCCACAGAAGGAGTCAAAATCAGACCTTCCAGGGTCCTTCAGGAGGCTGGGCATCTGTATGTTGCTGATGGCTTCATTTCATTAAGTTCACGATTGTTTGTGAGTCTGAAGCCAGCTGCGGGAAGAGGGGGAGTGTGCGTGGAAGCCAGGCCTCGTGTTTATTCTGTTCCATTATGTGACACCGACGGGGTCCCAGGATGAGAAACAAGATGGTTATACCTTTCAAGCAATGAGTCTTTCTCACCTCATTGTCAGGAAATTCACGTGGCGTGAGCCCTGTAAAGAATTAGGAGCTCGTTGTACCCATGTGCCCTGGTGTATGTTTTCATGTCAGTGTCCTTTTATAGACTTTCAAGAGGAGGTTGGCGTCAATAACAAAAGTACCATAGAAAGAATAAGAACAAGAATAATAAATCTTGCAAATTTTATAAAACCCCTAGGTTTGCAGATTGAAAATGTTCAAACCATGAAACACAGGGAAGGTAAGGAGACCAAGACTTAGAAAACGCAGGTATGCAATGTTTACTTCAAGATGAAAGCAAATTTCTACTGGATAGTTAAAAATTAACAAACAGAGGAAGAAAATGTTAGCTACAATTCAGAAATCTGCTCCAAGGGAGACAATACAGGAAATGTTTTTATTATTTATTTCTAATTTTTTTAACATGTATTTATTTATGAGAGACAGAGTGTGAGCAGGGGAGGGACAGAGAGAGAGAGAGAGAGAGAGAGAGAAACACAGAATCCGAATCATGATATGGGCTCTCAGCTGTCAGCACAGAGCCTGATGTGGGGCTCAAACCCACAAACCATGAGATCATGACCTGAGCCGAAGTTGGACACTCAACCCACTGAGCCACGCAGGCACCCCTGTGGAGGAAATTTTATGAAGGAAGAACGTAAGATTCAGTCATATTTTCATTCAGGTATGAAGCAACTGGCATTCTCACAGCTGCAAGGACTCACACATTCTTATTGAAAAAATATTCAGGGACTCATGTCAGTTGAGTGTTGAATAAAAATAAAGAATTTAAAAAGAACTAAACCATGATATAGATGTTTAGGTATGACCATCAAAACTCATAAAACAAAATGAAGCCTATAACCCAGTAAAATATTAATCTAAATATGTTAATGTCTCTCTCTCTATATATGTATTTTTTTCTACCAATTTTGTTGCTATTTATAAATATATATAGCATCAAAATTGATAGAAAATGAGGATGATGGAATTCCAAACAGGAAAATACCATGTCCTTGCATTTGTGTCTCTATTATGTGACAATTGTTCCTTCAGGTCGTGTGTGTTTATATATATATATATATATACATACACACATACACATATACATGTATACATGTATATGTATATATATATAGAGAGAGAGGACATATATATATAAAATATATAATATGTATATTTATATATTATGTATATATACATGTATGTATATATATATTATATATATATATACACATATATAATGAATGCAGGAATATAAAATAGTTCTTAAAGGAAATGTAAGTAATAGTAAGGTGGTTTCATTTGTCAAATTTTATTAATCAAGGGCAGCGTTTGGCTCTATGTGTGTGTGTGTGCGTGTGTGTGTGTGTGTATGTGTTCGTGTATGTTCGGGACCTGAAGGAACAATTGTCACATAATAGAGACAACAAAAGCAATGACATTGTATTTTCCTGTTTGGAATTCCATCATCCTCATTTTCTACCAGTTTTGTTGCTAGTTTTCTATAAACTTGGATTATTTGGATCCAGTTCCTTAAGTCATTATATGTCCCTTCCATGCCTACTTTCCACAGACACACATTCTTGAGCTTTATAGGTCTGTTGGATAGAGGATATCTAAATTGCTGTTTTATTTCATTGTCATCTTAGACAAATTAGTACTTGTAAAACTGTAAAGGAATATGATAGAAGCATAGGATTGTTTGCTTTGGGGAAGAGATGAAATCTTCTGCTGATGTCCATTTACGACAGAGAAGGGTGAAAGCAAAGAGAATGTTTGCAACTAGTTTCATTTCAGTTACAAAAAGGAAAAAAATAGTTAACATTCCAGCCACAGTTTGATGAATATAAAGCCCTTAGCATTCAACTTTCTTGGTAGATTGAGCATTAAATTTAAACGTTAGAACTATAATACCTGAAGGTAAATAGAATTCCACATTTATAGAATCTTCAGATGGTGACAGACTAAACAGAAATCAAAAAGAAAAAGAGGGATAAATTTGAATACATAAAAATGCCAAGTTGCTCAATGTCAAAAACGAGTGACATTAAAAGGGAAACAACACACTAAAAAAAATTGTAAGATTACTAACAAAGTGTTGATTTCTGTTCTTTGCACATATGCCATGAAAATAAAATCTTAAAACATCAAAATTAAAAAAGAAGATAGGCAAAGTAAATGAACAGAAGAATCAGAGATAGATATGTCACGTAAATTATGCTAGCAGCCAAAGAAATGCAAAATTAAACCTTACACTTATTTAGCAATGCTCTAGGCATATATCACCATTAGTGTTCACAAATATGTGCTGTTATAAATACTGAGGAGGAAGTAAACTGTCACAGTCTCTGTGGAAAGCCATCTGGCAGAGGAATTCCACATGTTCTCCTTCCTTGATCTACAAATTCTGCATCCAGGAATCTAACCAGCGGATAGAATCAAAGACACAGAAGGGTAACAAACCCAAATATAAACAACTCCAGTGTACAACTCTAAAGCCTAATTTATAACCCTCCTGGAGGTTGCATATTCTTGCAAATTGTTTTTTGAAGCATATTTATTGGCTTAGAACACTGTTTATGAAGTAGTGAGAGATAAAATAGTCAGCAGAATTTGGACATGCGAAGTGGTGAAACGTGTGTAAATAGGTAGATGATAGATACATGGGTGAGAAATACTGGTAGAAAATACCTCAACATGTTGGCAATGGACTATCACTGGGTTGCAGTGTTTAAAATACTTTTTCTCTGTTTTTTTTAAAAAATATTTATTTATTTACATCCAAGTTAATGTATAGTGCAATAATGATTCAGGAGTAGAATCCAGTGATTCATCCCCTAGGTATAACACCCAGTGCTCATCCCAACAAGTGTCCTCCTTCATGCCCATCACCCATTTAGTCCATCCCCCACCCACAACTCTTCCACCAACCCTCAGTTGGTTCTCTGTATTTAATAGTCTCTTATGTTTTGTCCCACACCTTGTTTTTATATTATTTTTGCTTCCCTCCCATGGGTTCATCTATTTTGTGTCTTAAACTCCAGATATGGGTGGGCTCCTATGATACTTGTCTTTCTCTGACTAATTATGCTTAACATGATACCCTCCAGTTCCATCCATGTAGTTGGATGGCAAGATTTCATTCTTTTTGATTGCCGAGTAATACTCCATTGTGTGTATATCATATACACACACGATAAATAAATATATATATATTTATTATATATATTATATATATATATATTTATCGTGTGTGTCTATGTGTGTATATTATATCTACACACACATAGACACACACACACACACATATACATACCACATCTTCTTTATCCATTCATCCATCAGTGAACATTTGGGCTCTTTCCATACTTTGGCTATTGATAGTGCTGCTATAAACTTTGAGGTGCATGTGCCCCTTCAAAACAGCACACCTGCATCCCTTGGATACATACCTAGTAGTGCAGTTGCTGAGTCATAGGGTAATTCTATTTTAAGCTTTTTGGGGAAACTCCATACTGTTTTCCAGAGTGGCTGCACCAGTTTGGATTCCCACCAGCAGTGTAAAAGAGATCCTATTTCTCTGCATTCTCACCAACATCTGTCATTACATGAGTTGTTAATTATAGCCATTCTGATGGTGTGGTATCTCATTGTGGTTTTACTTTGTATTTCTCTGATGATGAGCGATGTTTAGCATTTTTTTCATGTGTCTGTTAGCTATCTGGATGCTTTCTTTGGAAAAGTTTCTATTCATGTCTTTTGCCCATTCCTTCATTGGATGATTTGGTTTTTGGGTGTTGAGTTTGATAAGTTCATGACTAACCCTTCATGTCATTTGCAAATATCTTCTGTTGGTTTCCTTTAGTTTTGCTAATTCGTTTGCTAATTGTTTCCTTTGCTGTACAGAAGTTTTTACTGTGGTGAGATCCCAATAGTTTATGTTTACGTCTGTTTCCCTTGCCTCTGGAGATGTGTTGAGTAAGAAGATGCTATGGCAGAGGTCAAAGAGGCTTTTGTCTTTCTCCTCTAGGGTTTTGATGGCTTCCTTTCTTATGTTTAGGTCTTTAATTGATTTTGGTTTATTTTTTGTGTATGATGTAAGGAAGTGGTCCAGGTTCATTGTTTCAACAAACAGCATGTTGCATGTTGTTTTCCCAGCACCATTTGCTGAAGAGACTGCCTTTATTCCATTGGATAGTCTTTCCTGCTTTGTCAAATATTAATTGGTCATACACCTATGGGTCCATTTCTGGGTGCATGCAGAAATTCTCAACAAGATATTAGCCAACCAGCTCAAACAATACATTAAAAGAATTATTCACTCTGACCAAGTGAGATTTATACCTGGGATGTAGGGCTGGTTCAATATCCACAAAATAATGTGATATCTCATATTAATAAAAGAAAGGACCAGAACCACATGATCCTCCCAATAGATGCAGAGAACACATTTGACAAAATATAGCATCCATTCTTGATAAAAAAAAAAAACCTTCAAGAATGTAGGGATAAAAGAATCATACCTCAAGATCTTAAAAGCCATATATGAAAGACCCACTGTTAATATCCTCACGTGGGAAAAACAGAGCTTTCCCCCCTAAGGTCAGGAACATGACAGGGATGTCCACTCTCACCACTGTTTTTCAACATAGTATTGGAAGTCCTAGCCTTAGCAATCAGGCAACACAAAGGAATAAGAGGCATCCAAATCAGCAAAGAGGAAGTCACACTTTCACACTTCACAGATGACATGATCCTCTCTAGAAAATCCAAAAGATTCCATCAAAAAAAAAACAAAAAACAAAAAACAAAAAGACAAAAAAAAAAAATTCTAGAACTCATTCATGAATATAGCAAAGCCACAAGATATAAAATCATAGCACAGAAATCAGTTGCATTTCTGTACATCAATAATGAAACAACAGCAAAGAAATCAAGGAATTGATCTCATTTACAATTGACCAAAAACCAAAAATATCAGGAATAAACCTAACCAAAGAGGTGAAAAATCTATACACTGAAAACTATAGAAATCTTATGAAAGAAATTGAAGAAGACACACACACACAAAAAAAGGAAAAGTATTCCATGCTCATGGATTGGAAGTACAGTTATTGTTAAAATGTTGATACTACCCAAAACAATCTATGTATTCAATGCAATCCCTAGCAAAATAACACAAGCATTCTTCTCAGTGCTAGAACAAACACATATTTATGGAAACAGAAAAGACCCCAAATAGCCAAAGCAATACTGAAAAAGAAAACCAAAGGTGGAAGCATCACAATCCCAGACTTCAAGATGTATTACAAAGTTGTACTCATCAAGACAGTGTGGTACTGGGGCAAAAACAAACCCTCAGATAAATGAAACAGAGTAGAGAGCCTAGAAATGGACCCATGAATGTTTTTCTTTGTATTTGCACTTACAATATACTCCAGGATGATTTTTTTTTTTCTTTGACAGAAAGACAAGAAAATATTTTTTGCTATTTGCCTACAGATATCTTCCATGGCCAACATGAAAATTACGAAGTTTTATGTGAAATTTTAATGTGAAAATTAAGCTATATGGTTTTAAGGCACTTTAATGATTCACCCCAAAATATTCCTAGTTTATCTATCAATCTGTCATCTGTTTATCTGTCTACCTATTGATTATGGATACTCTTAACTCCCTTACCCAGCCACCAGCAGATGCAACCATATCCTGTCTTTTTATCAGTCTCACCTCTGCTACGTGGATCAAAAGTTATTTTATTCAAGCTGTGCATACTTGAATTTCTCTGATTCTTGTTATTTTGAGTATTGCACTCATAATACTTGAACATGTAAGTTTTTTGTCAGAGCTCTCTCTTAATATTTATCAATATATATCTTTATTTAAAAAATTCTAAATGATCCTGTGTACAGGTACTTTGAGTCCCTGTGACTGAGATCTTCTCCGTAAGAACGTATTAATACATTAGGGAGTTATCACAGACTTTCTGTAATCAAAGGGTAGGGAATGAGTTTATAAATTGGATGTAAAATTAATATGTCTGAGTATATTCTCTGAAAAGAATTTCACTGAGGCTTCTATTTAATAAAGTGAAATGTTCATTTTAAGTGAATATTTAATTATGTGATACACTATCTTAAAATTATGTTTGAGTGTAATCATTAGATAATTTGCTTTGCGGCATATAGATTTAAATCGTGATCTAAAAATCAAATAGTAATGATGAACCCCCTTCTTTCCCTCAAACATTTAGTCAGTTATGAGTTCTAAATAAAACTTTCAAAATTCATGTCACTGTCATCTTTCAAGAAAAATATGCAAGATCTGGTAAAATTAACTTTCAGCTAGAAATGAAAAAAAAATTCCACCTCTCTCTCTCTGCATATACCTTGAAGCCAATTTTAATGCTAATATAATACAATTAAATTAATAAAGTAATTTTAATAATACAATCTATAATGACTTCCATTACTAAGCATGGCACTTACTGTTTTATTCTTTTATATACTGTCATTCATACATCCTTATACCAATTAGTGAAATGTAGATATTATTAACTTAGCTAGAAAAATTATGATTCAAGTTCTGAGGGATTAAATAACTTCTCAAAAAGTGATATTGCTACTTATTTGCAAGCTTGAAATGTTTTACTCTGGGATACAGGAGCTCACTATTCAATCTACTGGAATGTTTAAGAGACTATTTATTACACCAAAGGCCATCTCCATGAAGCACTTTGAACTCACATCTGTGTATTCTGAGCCATTCTTGTGGCTACTTTATTCTTCCCTTTAGTTGGGTACAGTAAGTTTGTAAGCACAAAGACCTCAGTGTATGAAAGATGCTCATAAAGCATCAGTATGTGCATTTTGGATGCCTTTCAGGAGACTGGAGAGCAAGGCTAGGTCGATGAGGCTCAGGAATACTCTAAATAACACAGAACTGAGAAGTCTCTTACTCAACAGTTCTCAGTGCCTGTGTGCCACGTATGTTTCTGGTGCTGTCGATACTACCTATCCCTGCTCTCAAGAAAGTTCTAGGCAAAGAAACTCAGACACACCGTTGTCATGAGGGTTTGATACATTTTAATAAGGAAGAGTTCAATATTCTCTGTGTGGAAATACATAAGGGAAATTATCAGCTATTCCTCGGGTCAAAATATGTGGATTGGTAGAGGAAAGAGACAAATATAAATGAAAAGAGAAATGGATAAGTGGAAAAATTAGAAACTTTCTTCAGCAAGACATTAATAGGGTCTAAATGAAAGCCGTAGAGTGGGATATAATATTTACTAAACACTAAGCTGACAAAGAAACTTACACTGTGAGATATGGATAGTTCTTATGAACCAGTACAGCAAAGTAGAAAAATAGACAAAAGACATGAACCAACACTTGACAGAGGTCCAACATCAGAAACAGTTCAAATCACTCTGAGATAACAGTACATACCTACCGGAATGGCTAAACTTTAAAACAACTGGAAGTGCCAACTGTCGGGAAAGCTGTGGACCACTCATAATAGAACACGTGTTCACACAACAACTTTAGAAGATGATGTAACAGGGACCTAAGGACACATGCGTTCTCACAGTTGTGTATTTCACACAAATGCATTCATGTGTAGGAAGACACGCAGAAGGACGTAGTGCTATTTGTCATAGCCTGCACTGGAAACAACCCAAACACCATCACCAGTGTGAAAAGGAAACAAAATTGGGGATGTCTGTCAAATGGAACACAGTACAGCCATTAAAATGAGAGTGTAGACTACACTTGATGTACCTAACACCCACATGCATGCATACCATGTAGGACATAATAATAAATGAACAAAGTCAGTAATTAAATGACCTTGTATAATTCTATTTCATACAGTTTCAAACAAGTAAAATTAATCTGTGATATTAGAAGCCATGCCATCTTTAGAATGGAAGGAGCAGTAACAATTGATACAAAATACAGAGAATAGAGGGATTCTGAAATAATGACAAGGTTCTAGTTCTTAATGTCAGTGGCATTTAGAATTAAATATAACTGTGTGACAATTCATCAGACTATGAATTCATGGTTTATAAAAATCGGTCATATATAGCACTTCCATACAAAGTTTATTTTTAAAAAGCAAGTTGTATATTGTTGGAATAAATAATCCTTGTGTATAAATATATACAGATATATCTACACACAGACATACAATAGCAGCATTGCACTGAAATTTGCTTTCATTCAGGTGTTGAAGCTGTAGAAGGAATAACTAACCCTCACTTACTCCAACAGTCCAATTGCCTCCTGTTCCTTTCACAAAAAGAATGCAGCAGTTGAACATAAAAACATGGTCTTAGATATACTGGAAAGGCAAGGCACTTCTCCAGGAAAGCTGCGTCCCTAATGGAATAATCTTGGATTTTATAATCAAAGAATCATGCGGCACTTCTACTGAAGACAACCTTTTTGTTATTGTTTAATAGTGTCTATGATTATCCTCACAACATGAATCTCTACATGGACTTAATTCATTTTAGGGATGAATCCCCATCATCACTAAATATGTCAGGGAATTTAACTCTGAGGACTAAAAGAGCAGGGAAATGTGAATCTGGTCTTCTATGCACTTTTAACAGGTGCACACCAGCATGACCAGAATTCAGGCAATGCGACTTCTTCTCAGAGATGTGACTTCTTCTCATAAGCAAATAAGGCTGCAGAGAAGACATATTTGCTTTTGGGGCAAGAAACCCAAGAGCTTTCCAGTTTTTGGACGCCTTTTGTTATGCGTCTCCTGGAATTCAACTTGATGAAGCAAGTATGTTATAAGTTGTTCCTCACTAGGTGGTGGGTTATGAGTATTTTGTGTGCACCAGCCAACAGAGCTTTCTGTGAAGAGTAACTGAGTAATTACCACAATTATACCATCAGAGAGGAACCTCGCAATCCTTTCCTTAAGGATACCCGAGCCTATTTAAACCATACGTGATTTTCCAATTTCTTCAGCATAATTCTTCTTCCCTAATCCAATGGTAAAATTAGAAGCTAAGAGACCTAAGGGGGCGGGAGAGAAATAAGGAGCAGTAGTTACTATCTGCTTGAAGAGGGTGGTTCTTAAAAAGAAATGCATCCCCTAGTTTTTCACCTTTTCACAAGACCTGGGAAGGCTGCCCTGGCAGGCCACTGCGGGGTGCTTTCCTTCAGGTCCAGTTGAGCGTAGTGAGCTCCTATTAGGCTGGGAAATTCTGGAGAATACAAATTGACAAAAATGTATTTAGTGAGTAGACATCATTTGCCAAAGCTTATAAATGATTACATGGGGTTTCTTGCCCCATAAAATTCTTTCTTATTCTAAGAAATAGTTTTTCTCTGGGGTTCATTACTTATCTGTGTGACCTTCCAGTGGCTGGCTGCCTCTCGTACAGAGATTTGTGGTGAGAGAGTAGTTCAGAAACTGATGTGTGTTATTATGTGGTTTCTTCTAATGAATGCATATTTTATTTTCCAACTTTGGCTTAAAAGTTGCTTGTCTTTATGAAAAATTGCATTAAGTATTGTAACAGTATCTTCCTAAACAAAGCATAATAAATATGCTTGAATGTTATATATACCAGGTTAAAAATTCTCAAGATTGAAAGACTTCAATCTACTTAGGGAGATAATCTTACAAATCATACCTGAGAATTCACTCTTCTCACCTTTAAACCTAGGTTTTCCAAACAACTCACTAATGGTTGTTTAAGAAAAATAGTTTTTCTTCAGTTGCTGGTCTTTGTAAGAAAAGAAAAGAATCAGTCCTAAGAAGTTATTTAAGACAATACCTCTCCCACATTTCCAGAAACATATTAAAGCCTTCACCAAGAGTATGGAAACTACGTAGTGAAACAGGACTGAATGGCTTTAAGTACCTTACATCCCACCTACCTTAACTTCTAGGCCCACTCAGCTGAGACATCTCCATTCTGGTGTTTCCATTTTTCATTCTTCTGATTCTAGATAGCACATAATTCCCAATAGCACACTTGTTTCTTTTGATTTCTTCAGTTCTCACTATATATTTATTAATAGCCAACTATGAAAGATGAGGAATTTTATTAGTACTTTACCGTCCCTTTTGGTTTTTTTTACTGTGTTAGTTTTATGGTCCCCCCATTGTTCATATCATTTCAAATAGTATTACTAAAACTCCATTTCTCATTCCAACAACTTGCTCAAGACAAGGATTTTAAACTATGTGACTCATCATTCACGCTAACACCGCATATATTGCTGGTCACTTAGCAGCTCCACTTAGCAGAGAAAGGCGGTCAGCAGAGAAACCCTAATGTGACCTGCTCATATTTATCAATCTCCCAGAAGAACTCAGGTTCAGTTTTTTGTTTTCTTGTTTCTGTTTTGTTTTTGCTTTTTTTAAATTCTAGGTAACTTGTTTCAAAAATCAGGAGTGTAGGACCCCTTAGTATATTTCCCTGGCCATGGGAAGGAAGAAGGGACTGCAAAACATCCTGAGATTTGAATTCCCTTTGGAAGGTCTGCCTAGAACCATACTGTGGGAAAACAGCACAGATTTCTTAGTTGAGCCGGGACAGATGTAGCTCATCTACATGCTGACTTTGGCTGATACAGTCAGGCTCCTTTGAAAAATGTCCCAGCTGAGCTATCAGCCCTTAACTCCTACTTACACATGTATGGACTTTGAAGAGCTTTGAATGTTTTCTGTTTCAGGAGAAATACAGGATTACAGAGGAAGTAAATTGGCTATTGGGTGAGTGTGTGAGTGTGTGTTTGTGTGTGTGTGAGTGTGTGTGTGTGGTGAGAGAGAGAGAGAAAGAGCTAGGGAGAAGATAGAGTGGAACAGAGAATGAGGGACAAAAATAGGGAAGGAGGGGAAGACTTTAGGAAAAGTGTTGTATTGTTGTGATGTGCTCTACTGTATGAAAAGAACCACAACCAAAAGAATAGTAGTCATCTTAATTTAATGGAGTGATTTTGATACTGATTTGATATTTTCATGGATCTGAATCCACAGAAAAGAAGTGAATAGAATATTAGAAAGTTATCCCTACCAGGAGCTGTTTGTTTTTAGGAAGATAGTAATAACATTTAGGCAACTGAGAGCCCATTAGAGATGATGAACTGTGCAGAAGCCCTAAGATGTATGTGAGCTCCAAATATTTGGTCAGTGATTATCTTTAATTATTGCAACTTCAATAATTTAATATATTTTAGCAATATACTTGTGCTTAATAAAACTTATGAGAGCTTAATCAAAATTAAGTATGTATTACATATTATCAGTTAATATCCTTGCATTTCTTTTCAGCAGGCCACAACTATACATTTCTGCTGAGATTAGAAACTACTGATTTTATATAAAAGTGCATGATATGTTTAAAGGTTCTATCATTTGAAAAGAAATAATATAAAATGACATTGTAGTGATTCCTTAGACTGTGAAGTCAGATATTGAAATAGACATTATTTCCCTTTAGAATTACTATTGTATTTGGAGTGAGGGTTGTAGAGGCTTAAAGCAGTATTTCTCAAACTGTGTTCTAAGGGAATGTAAGAGTTCAAGGAGATGTTAATGGATGATTCTAGAAAATGTGCAAATAATACCCCCTCCTTAGACAGTCATTATGCAAATTAGCACAAAAGTCTCCAAAAAGACCTGCAGGAAAGTGGATTAGATTTTGAAAGTTTCTTTACTATCCTGTGTCCCAAGCTTATCTGTGCAGAGGGCACGTTTGGTTTTTCAGCTTACTTGTTACAAATTATGATTGATAATTCAGTATAGGGGCCAAGAAACTCCATCCTACACACCATTTGTCTTTGTAAATAAAGTTTTATTGCAGCATAGTCATACCCACTTTTTGCTTCTGTGTTACAATGTCAGAGTTGAGAAGCTGACACACAGACTGTCTCTCCAGCAAAGCCTAAATACATTTATTATCTGGTCCTGAACAGAAAAGTACTTGCCAGTGCTGATAGCAGACCAGAATATCGCTGGACATCATACTAGGAAACACTGACTTAGAGAAATATATTTTGATTTTAAAGAGTCTTCTTGCATATAATTATAAATTAAGTGTACACCCATGTACATGCATTCATAGTATATAATCAATTTAACTATATGAAATTTGCAGTGATGGGGCTTTGATTTCTATTCACTTCAAGCATTGATCTTTAAAGTTTTGCTTAATGTAATTAATAAGTGAAATTTTAAAACATGAGTTAGGAAGAATTGTAAAATATTGTAAATATTTTTACAAATCTTGTCTACAAAGATATAAAATTGTATTTGATAGTCTCATACTTCTGATTTCATTATCTAGGGAAGACTAGATTTATTGATCTCTTTCTTCTTTGCCTTCCTCTTAGGAGAAATTTCTGATTCAAAGTTCTAAGAAAGTAATTACTATGACTTTTCATTTTGACCCCAAGGGCCCATTGTTCCCTCTTCAAATTCAAAATTACCTAGTCTCATATGTTAAATTACAAATCTTGAAAGCTGAGTTTAGCCACTTGTTCAGATGTTGTCTAGCTGTTCAGACTATAATATCTAATATCTGAGTGTCAATTCTCCGTGAGGCAAAATAATAAAGCTAAACTAAACTCTCCCGTTTTTCTTCCAGGAAGAACTGAACCCCATCATTGTTACCCCACCCATCCAGGCTGTTGACCAGGACCAGAATATTCAGCCACCATCAGACAGGCCAGGCGTCCTCTACTCCATCCTTGTTGGTTTGTATCTGCTACCATTTTGCACTCTCACTTATTATTCTAGAATTATGGAGAAATAGTTGTCTCAAATAAAAGGAAACACCTTCAATAACAAAGATGGTCTTCTTATAAATTATTATTTTTTGTAAATATAATTTCAAAAATAATAATTTGGAGGGCTCCTGGGTGGCCCAGTGGGTTAAACAGCCAACTCTTAATTTCTGCTCAGGTCATGATCTCACTGCTGGGAGGTCAAGCCCTGTGTTGGATTCCATGCTGAGTATGGTGGAGCCTGCTTAAGAATCTCTCTCTCTCCTCCCTCCCTCCCTCCCTCCCTCCCTCCCTTCCTCCCTCCCTTCCTCCCTCCCTTCCTCCTCCTCCTCCTCCTCCTCCTTCTCTTTCTCTCTCTCTCTCTCTCTCTCTCTCTCTCCTCCCCGCCCCCCCCCCCGCCCCTTCTGAACCTCTTCCCCACTTGCGGCTCTCTGGCACTCTCAAAAAACCAAAACAAACAAAACAAACACATTATTTTTCCTCAGAATTAGTTTTTGTGTGAACAAAAAGTGGAAAAATTTCATTGAGGAAGTGAAACAATTTTAAAAAATAGTATATTAATCTAATTAATCTACCTATTGGTCATTTTCTCTATGTTACCTTGCAAAGAACTCTCTAAGAAAAAATTGAAAAGACTCCATTGAACATGTACAGTTTGCTCAACTAGTATTTTGCCATTGGTTGAATACAATTATGCAATTCTGAAACTATATGAGTGAATTAAATAAGGGCTTTGGGAACCATAGGGGAGAAGGGTCATGAGTACCCACAGGCACACAACACATTATACCCTTGGCTGATTTTTCCTTGAAAGTTTCACAGGAGATCTTCTGGCTCATCCTGGTGCATATACCGGTAATTACAACAAAGCACAAATGACAAGAATGTAATTATGCCACTCTTCTCAAATTACTTCTGTGAGAATATGGATGTTGCTGCTTTGCATGGTTTATCGTGTCTAGAGACAGATGCACATAAGCCAGACCAGAAGTCTCCTAGTGAAGAAGAGATTGCTCTCAGGCTGGGCTTCAGAATTCAGTGCATTCAGTGTTACTCTCAACTCCTTTATATCCTGGAGCCATCAGTCTGTGTGTGTGCACACATAAAAATACAACAGCCTCCAAGACACCAGGCAGATTTCCAAGTACGATGCTATATCCTGCTTAGAAGTGCTGTCTGTAAAGAAAATTCAAGCAATTCTGTTTCAAGCCTTTGGTCTCTAGAATTGTACACATATCATAACCCCATGGTAGAGATTAGATTATTAATTTTTTTAAGGTTCTTATGAACATAGTCATCAGTCTTTTAAGTCTGTAAGGGCCTGGGGCACAGATCAAAAGAAATATCCATTGTTTATTTCATCATCTGGGAGGTTGATAGTATGTCAGTCACTGTGTCACGTGCTATAGATACAAAGATGAGAAATAAATGTTCTGTGTTAGGGAGGGATCTATGGCTAGAAGTATGTCAATAGATTAAATTAAAACACCTCATTTTAAGCACTATAAAGAAGGTATGAACCACACATTATGTGGGATCATGGAAGGAGAGTGCTAAGTATTTCTAAGAAAATTACTTAGAGCTATTTCAGCAAGCAGGTCAGGGTACCTAGGTAGAAAATGTGAAGGGAGGGGCGCCTGGGTGGCTCAGTCGGTTGAGCATCCGACTTCAGCTCAGGTCATGATATCACACTTTGTGGGTTCGAGCCCCGAGTCGGACCCTGTGCTGACAGCTCAGAGCCTGGAGCTGCTTCAGATCCTGTGTCTCCCTCTCTCTCTGCCCCTCCCCTACTTGTTCTCTGTCTCTCAAAATAAAGACATTAAAAAAAAAAAAAAAAGAAAATGGGAAGGGAATTACCTAGAAAGATGATACAGCATGCATAAAGTCCAGAGGATAAAATGTAAAGACAGTCTTCGAGAAGCATGCTTCCCAGTGTGGGCTAAAAATCCACTGGTCTTCATGACTTTCTTTAGCTTTTAGAAATTATATTTATTCTTTCTTTCCATAAACGAATGCCAACTCTGTGGAGGAAGATAGATTCCTCACTTTGTAGAGCTGGGGTTCTGGCAGAAGAAACAAGCCACAAGGGAGAAATGCATTTATGTATATATTACAGAAGATACAAGTGGTCAGTACTTTAGGGAACATGGGTGTAGAGAAAGAATGAGGTAGTATACATTGCAGCATTAAGTAGGATGATCAGGGCACAGCTCATTGAAAAGATGGGATTTGAGCAAAGTTTCCCAGAAGCTTAAGCAGTCACCCATGTTGATGTCTGGGAGTATAGGCAGAGATAGAAGTGAAAGCTTGCCCGGTGGGTTTCAGAAGCCTTAAGAAGGCCAGTAGCATTGGAGACCAGTGAGTGAGCGGAGGTAGAGGATGTGAAACACAAGAAGGCTCAGAACTCAGAGTCTTGTATGTTATCAATCTACTTTGCCATTTACTCTCAGTAAAATGAGAAGCCAATGTAGTAATGAGAGCAGAATAATGAATTGGCGTTCTGTTTCATCAACCACCAATGTCATATGATGGATAGTTGTAAAACAATAGCCATAGCCAGTAGCACTAATTTTGTTTTCACTGCTAAGTTAAATAAAATGATACCATTTTATAGTATTTACATTTCTAGAGGGCGGGGCCTTATACAGATAGTTTGAGCTATATTCAAATCCTGACTGTAACATGTATTAATCATATAATGCTAGGTTAGTTATTCCTCTCTCGTTCTCAGGTTGCTCCTCTTTAAAATGGAGTTTAGGGTCACTGGGTGATTCAGTTGGTTAAGGAGCCCCGCGTTGGGCTCTGTGCTGACAGCTCAGAGCCTGGAGCCTGCTTCAGATTCTTTATCTTCCTTTCTCACTGCTCCTCCCCTGCTCGCACTCTGTCTTTCTGTCCCTCAAAAATAAATACGTAAGTAAGGAAGTAAGTAAGTAAATAGCATGCAGTTCATAAAAACAGACCTTCTATGAGAGGGTTTTGAGGATTTGATTCAATATAGGTAAATAAATATGTAGTAATGTCTGGAAAACTAGTGCTCAATAAATGTTAGTTCATATTGCCATTACCATTAGGAAGAAAAATCATATTTCCTAAATTAGGCAAGACTGGTAAGAATAGAAGCACACACACACACACACACACACACACACACACACGCACACACACACGCACGCAACATACCCAACAGGATTTCCATGGCTTTAATTTTATGTACTTGGCAAGAATTCTTCATATTCCTTAAGTTTAATGCCTTGACTTCCTCCGAAACACTTGTTGCTTTATTTTCCCTGTGTATCAGCCATTCTTCCCTATTTCATTTCAGTCTCACAGGTTCTCTTAAAAACTGATCATTTCAAACAGTATTATGTGATGTTTTTTAAGTTGAAAACACTGAGGCATTAAACTTACAAAAAATTTCAATTGGGTATTTCAAATATGTTCAAAGTGATAAAGAAAATCATGTACAAAGAATTAAAATATGGAATGATAGCACATAGAGAATATTAACAAAGAGAGAGATATCATAAAAAAGAACCAAATAGAAATTTTGGAATTGAAAAATGTAACAACTGAAATTTAAAAATTTATCAGCAAGGCTTATTATTATTTAGCAGATTCAAGCAGGGAGAAGAAAGAATCAGCAAATTTGAAAGGAGATCGTTTAAATTGATCAAATCTGAGAAGCAAGAAGAGAAAAAGGAATGAAAAAAAGTGAAGAAGGTAGCCTTAGACACCTGTAGGATACTATTCAGTGTACCAATGTATGCATAACAGGGGTCCCAGGAGAGAGGAGAAAGAGGTAGAAATAATATATGAATATATTATACACAAAAACATCCTACATTTTAGGAAAACAATCCATACACCCAAGAAGCTCAGCGAACTTTCAGAAAGTATACACTCAAATAAATCAAGACACATCTCAAAGTATCAAATAACACAAAGAATTTTAAAGTAACAAAAAGGTGTGTTTTCATGGATATCAAATCTTAGTAAAATTATTATGTGATATAGCATCAGAAATCATGGATACCAGATGGGGCACCTGGGTGGCTCAGTCAGGCATCTGACTTTAGCTCTGGTCATGATCTCATAGCTCGTGGGTTCAAGCCCTATGTTGGCTCTGTGCTGAAAACTCAGAGCCTGGAGCCTGCTTCAGATTCTGAGTCTCCCTCTCTCTCACTGCCCCTCCTCCATCATGCTCTGTCTCTCTTTGTCCCTCAAAAATGAATAAACGTTAAAAATTTTTTAAAAAAATAAATAAAAGATATAGAGTGGCTGAATGAATTAAAGAAAGAAAGAAAAAAGAAGACAGAATAATGTGCTTCCGATGAGAGAGACTCACTTAGGCCTTAAGGCAGTCGTGGGCTGAAAGTGAGGGATGGAGAGAGATTTCTTGCATATGTAAACCAGCAGAGAGCAGGGGTAGCAATCCTTCTATCAAATGTAATAAAGTTCAAGTCAAAAGCTCTAACAAGAGAGAATGAGGGACATTTCCATGACCATCCCCACATCGTCATTAACATAGATATGATAGAATATGTGTTTACTTAATAATATAAGAAGGGCTGCTAACGTTTAGTTTATATTAGCAGCTTGTAATATTAGTATTTTGTAATGCTGGGTGCTCAAACCAGAGCACCTACTGAATGACAAATAATATGTATTAAATATAGCATGTAGATAAGGGTTACATACTAAAATGAAAATATAAAAATATAATTAATAGTTACTCTCCCTTATTATTCAAAGTCACTGTGATACTTATGATAATATTGTGAATATTCTAGCAACTAAAGAGTTGGTGTAACACACTGGTTAAGAATGGCAACACCATGGGCATCTGGGTGGCTCAGTCAGTTGAGCAGTTGGGCTCTGTGTTGACAGCTCAGAGCCTGGACCTGCTTCAGATTCTGTTTTTCGCTCTCTCTCTGTCACTCCCCCACTCACACTCTGTCTCTTTCTCAAAACTAAATGAACATTAAAATTTTTTTTAATAATAATAAAAAAAAAGAATGGCAATACCACGGGCCCCTAGGTGGCACGGTCAGTTAAACATCTGGCTCTTGGTTTCAGCTCAGGTCATGATCTCATGGTTTGTGAGATGGAGCCCCACATTGGGCTCTGTGCTGACAGTGTGGCGTCTGCTTGGGATTCTCTCTCTCCCTCTCACTCTCTGCCTCTCCCACGCTCACACATGTATGCTTTCTCTCTTTCAAAATGAATAAATAAACATTTTAGAGGGGAAAGAATAGGAACACCAGACCCAGAAATGTTAGGTTCAAATATTTTTTACAAACATGCATTAACTCTGATAATTATTAAATATTAGTATTTTTGTGCCCAAGCACATAGTATACTCATTTTGGAAAAGCCACAAGGAAGATGCAGATTTAAATATGTTTTTTAAGTTGAAAACACAATGAAGATATGCCCTGAGCCCTCAAATCCTTCCTTTGTATATTTCACATTTCACAAATACTGGGAGTAGAGTCCAGAATTTTCGTTTATCTGCTTTTACTTTTCTTCTTTTGTTTCATTTTTCCAGTGTTTCATACTTTATAGCTACATCCTTCTTTACATGTTGGCCTTTCAAACATTAAGTAACCACACAAATAGTCTGTTAGTTCCATTCCCTTAGGCCTTTCTATTTCCAGGATGTTGATTCAAATTATGAATAGCCTCCACCAATTCAGAATTTTTCTTCTTTTCCTTTCTGGAGTTTTTTGGGGTTATTTTTCTCTTATAAGTTATAAGTTCCTTATAAGTTATCAAGAACTTATTACTGGCTAATAAGCTGGAGTATTGTGAAGTATTATTATGCAAGCATGAGAGAGAGGCTTGATTTTGTGGCACACATTATTGGGAGATGTTTCTCCTACTATACAGATCATATTACCGAGTCTCAGTATTTTTCATATTTTTTATGGCTTATTCATATTTTTATGGCTTCCCCCAGAAATTGTTTCAGAGAACTCTTCATTTCCAAACACATTGAACTTCTTGTCCCTTATAAGGATCAATAGTGTAGAATAATAAGCTACAAATACTGAAACTCACAAAAGTATCTGCTAAAAATGAGAGCATTGATTGAATCCAAAGATAAGTATGTTATCTTAGAGTAATGGGGCAGCTGTGAGTATATATTAGTAAAGGTACAACTTAAATAGCTTCACAAAGAATCTCCAGAACACAGTGGCTTAAATCAAATAGAAAACTATTTCTTTCTCCAGTAACAGCCCAGAAGGCTATGGCCCTGGGTTTGTGGGAAGGCTTTATAATTCTTAATTCTTGGTTTGCTATCTTACTCTGGCTATTACCATAGTGCAACCAATGGAAAAAATTATAATGTTCAGGGCAAGAAACGTGGAAATGAGTCATAATTGGTCAAAACATGAAAACAATTCAAGCTGAGGAAACAAGGGAAGCTGTAGAGACCGTGATTAGTGCTTTAGTTGTCCGTTCTTGTAAATAAACCACTCGAAACAGTAGTGATCTAAAGGGGCAGCAACTTGGTATTTCTTAGATTTCTGGGTGTTTATTGGGGAGTTCTTTTGTTTCACACGGTGTAGTTGAGGCTACTCAAGTACAGGGAGCTAGACAGGGATATAGACATCCAGTGTGGTTGCTCCCACTTCCTCTACTGAAATTCACCTTGTTCTATAGCCTTTTCCACAGCACTAGGCACTGACTTCTAAGAAAGTAAAAATGAAGGTTACCAGTTTTCTTAAAGCTTGGTCCCCAAACTGGAATGGCATCATTTCTATTACCATCCATTGGTCAAATCAAGCATGAGTGTAGTAGCTGCTATTCAAGAAGAGGGGGCATCTAGGTGACTCAGTCAGTTAAGTGTCCACCTTCAGGTCAGGTCATGATCTTGAGATTTGTGAGTTTGAGCCCTGCATTGGGCTCACTGCTGACAACTCAGAACCTGGAGCCGGCTTGGGATTCTGTGTCTCCCTCTCTCTCTGACCCTCCCCTGTTCATGCTCTGTCTCTCAACAGTAAATGAATGTTAATTCTTTTTTTTTACTAAAAAAAGAGAGAGAGGGAAAACATTGGAGTGCCTGGGTAGATTAGTCAGTTAAGCATCATATTCTTGATTTCAACTCAAGTCATCATCTCACCATTCATGAAATCGAGCCCCGCATCAGGATCCTGGCTGATAGCCTGGATCCTACTTGGGATCCTCTCTGTCTCTGTATCTGTCTCTGTCTCTCTGTCTCTGTCTCTCTCTCTGTCTCTCTCTCTCTGCCCCTACCCCATTCATGCTCTCTGTCTCTCTCAAAATAAATAAATAAAATTTAAAAAACAAAGAAGAGGGAAAATAGACTCTGTCTCTTGGTGGGAACTACAGAATTTGTAGCTGTCTTTGATCTGCTTCAGGTTATTTGTGTGTGTGTTAGATTAAGATACTTACAAGTTGGACTGAAGTTATTTTTTCATTCCTTGTCCCATGAGTTAAAAATAAGTTGAGTAAGCCATGTACTATTTAGAAACTGTCCATTATCATTAGTTAAAACCTCAATGCTCAACAGTTGCATAGAGCACTGATTATTATTAATTATATTGGATGTAACTCCACATCAAGTATTTTTACCAATTGTTTAAAAATTGTCAGGCTGGGGGTGCCTGGGTAATTCAATGAGTTAAGATTTCTGATTCTTGATTTCAGCCTAGGTCATGATCTCATGGTGAGTTCAAGCCCAGGGTTAGGGCTCTGCACTGACAGTACAGAGCCTGCTTAGGATTCTCTCTCTCTTCCTCTCCTTATGCCCCTTCTGTGCTCATGCTCTCTCCTCTCTCTCTCTCTCTCTCTCTCTCTCTCTCTCTCTCTCTTTCTCTCTCTCAAAATAAATAAATAAATAAACATTTTCAAAATTTGTCAGGCTGAGTTGACCTACTTGGATCTTCAGGATGTGACCTACTAGCATGATTGATTTAGTCCTTGTAGTAGGAACATGGGAGTGAGCCTCCTGCCCCTCCTTGGTGTTCAGTTTTGCATGAATCACTAGTGTTCTCTTTCATCTCAGGTTCACTTGAAGAAATATTTCTCAGCCATTTATTCATTTGTGTGAGTATTCATCTGGTGAAAAATGAACCCTACAAAACACAGGTCCCTTTAACTAGCCAGATATGAACCAAAGCCCACTGCATTGTACTGAAGGCAGACAGACAGGGGAGAGTGCTTCTGTCTCCCTGTCTACACTGCATAGTCCCCATGCCTCCCTCAAGGCCCCTTAAGGGTATCCCTACATACATACCAAGAGCAAGTGTCACCTTGAATATTAAGTATTCATTAAGCATATTTTTGTATTATTTTGGACAAAAGAAATGTGAAATTAAAGTCTTAATATGGGTGTTGGTTTTATAGGTCTATACATTTATCCAAAAACATTGAAGCCTATCTGTGCATTTAATTGTATGTAAATTGCACCACTAAATGAAACACACCTTGGACATCACTGCAGTAAACAATAGATTAAATTTTGTCTAGATAATGGGGAGATTAAAGTGGCATTTTAGCATGTTTACTAGTTTATAAATGCACAGAATGTCAGAAGATTGAGGAAGCTATCAGAGCAGTACATGCATGAGAGGGCAAGGCTTTAGAGGAGGAAGCAGAGTAGGAATCCAGAAAAGCACAGGATGAGTGAATGGCGAGGACACAGGCAAGGAAGGATCATATGGGCAATACATGAAGAGTCAGAAGAGAGGAGTCTGGAGATTCTCATCTGCAGAGTCAGAAAAACGGTGGCATTATCAGCAAAACTTCAGTTCATGTTTTTTAAGCTTCTTTTCATGTTTAAATAACAGGTATGGGCATTTCATATGCCATAACACAGCGGTTCTCAAACTTTAGAGATTTTCCAAGGTGCGTATTTCTGATGTCGCTGTTCAGAGATTCTGATTCAGCAAGACAGGACGGGATCTTGGCCTTTCTCAGACAAGTAGACCAAGGTCTTTACTCTTAGCAGCACTACTATAAAAAGGCATCAGGAAAATAACCCAGGAAAATCTTTGTAGTATTATCCTAAATTGAGAAATTGGCTACTAATGGAGTAACTTCGATTTTCTTGAGAGACCAGTAAAAGCAAATTAGAGGTTTTATTATTTTTTTGGGGGGGAGGGTTGGATTACACAGTTTTTGACACTGTTTTAGAACAGGAAAGAAGAGTGTATGCTTTGCCAGAAATAGCTTAACAAGGAGATTGCAAAGGGAATGGCCAGACCTGAAGAGATCTAGAAAATGTAAGAGTAGGTCACAGGGAGTTTACTGTTTTCAGTTAGAATGAACAAAGATGCACAAGGGAAGTGGGACAGCTAGAAGGCACAATGATAAATTTAAAACTAACAGAATGGCAAGATGTTCGAGGCAGTCTCTATTATGTGGGCATCAACCTCAGAATAACATAATACAAAAAGAAATGTGCTTTGAAGGCCTAGATGAAATCATGGTTGAAATTATTGGCAAAATTGTAGTTATATAACCAGGGTCGCAGGTGAATTGAATATCAAGAGAATGGAATTTTAAAAACAATTAACCCCAAGATTACAACCAAGACAAAAATTAAATGGAGAAAACTCAGAGCTTTGGAGAGGTTTTGAAAGAAGGACCTTTTTAAAATAATTTTTATTTATGTTTATAATGGGAAAGAACAGTCTCTTCATTATTGTTTTTGTGGTTGTTGTCATTTTGATGTGAGTGTGGCTGGCACACAATGTTGCATTAGTTTCAGGTGTACAACGTAGTGATCTGACACAGCCACACGCCATTATGCTGCACTCACAAGTGTAGCTGCTGTCTGTCCTGTTACATCGCTGTTACTGTCTTCCTGAGGCTCTGATTTTTATTCCCGTGATTTACTAATGCCATAATTGCAGGCTGTATTTCCCTTCCCCTTCACCCATCCATCCATCCCCTGCATAACTTCCCTCTGGTAACCATCAGTTTGTTCTCTGTTTTTATAGGTCTCATTGTGCTTTGGGTTTGTTTTGCTCATTTATTTTTAGATTCTACTTGTGATTGGAATCATATGATATTTGTCTTTCTTAGTCGGACTTAGCATAAGGCGCTCTAAGTTTAGCCATGTTGTCTCAAGTGGCATGATCTCATCCCTTTTTATGGCTGTGAAATATTCCATTCTGTGTGTGTGTGTGTGTGTGTGTGTGTGTGTGTGTGTGTTTAAAATATACCTTATCTATTCATCTATTGATGAACACTTAGGTTGCTTCCCTGTCTTGGCTATTGTAAATAATGCTGAAATAAACATACAGGTGCATATATCTTTTCAACGTTCTATTTTCTTTATCCCTGAATAAATACTCACAGTAATGAAATTACTAGATCATGTGGTAGCTCCATTTTTAATTTTTTGAGGAACTCCATACTGTTTTCCACAGTGTCTTTACCAGTGTGCATAGCCACCAACAGTGCATAAGGTTTCCTTTTTCTCCACAACCTCACCATTTCTTTTTGTGTCTTGTGTGTGTGTGTGTGTGTGTGTGTGTGTGTTTATTTTAGCCATTCTTTTAGATGTGAGGTGATATCTCATGGTGGTTTTAATCTGCATTTCCCTAATGATGAGTGGTGTTGAGCATCCTTTCATGCATCTGGTAGCCATCTGGATGTCTTCTTTGAAGAAATGTTTGCTCATGTCTTCTGCCCATTTTTAACTGGATTATTTGTGTTTGTTGGTATTGAGTTGTAGAAGTTCTTTGTATTTTGGATACTAACCGTTTATTAGATATGTCATTTGCAAATATCTTCTCCAATTCAATAGGCTGTCTTTTAGTTTTGTTGACTGTTTCCTTTGTGTCCAGAAACTTTTTATTTTGATGTAGTCCCAACAGTTTATTTTTGCTTTTGTTTCCTGAGCCTTAGGAGACGTATGTAAGAAAAAGGTTGTGATGGCTAATTCCGTAGAAATTACTACCTGGGTTCTCTTCAGGATTGTTATGGGTTCAGGACATGTGTGGATCTTTAATCCAATTTGAGTTTATTTCTGTGTAATGTGTTAGAAAATTGTTTATTCTCATTCTACATGTAGTTGCCCAATTTTCCCAGCACCATTTATTGAAAAGACAGTCTCTTCCCCATTGCATGTTCTTGCCTCTTTAGTCAAAGATTAATTGACCATATAAATTGTGGGTTTATTTCTGGGCTCTCTATTCTGTTTTATTGATCTCTGTGTCTATTTTTGTGCCATGACCATACTGTGTTCATTACTACAGTTGTGTGTTTGTGTGTGTGTGTGTGTGTGTGTGTGTGTGTGTGTGTGAGAGAGAGAGAGAGAGAGAGAGATCTTGAAATATGGAATGACGTTACCTCCAGCTTTATTTTTCTCAGAATTGGTTTGGTTATTTAGGGTCTTCTGTGTTCTGTACCAATCTGAGTATTATTCTAGTTTTGTAAAAAAATGTTGTTGGGGTTTTGATTTGAATTGCATTGAATCTGTAAGTTGCTTTCAGTGATATGGACATTTTGACAATATCAATTCTTCCAAATCATGAGCATGGAATGTCTTTTCATTTGTTTGTGTCATCTTAAATTCCTTCCTTCCTTGTTCTCTCTCTCTCTCTCTCTCTCTCTCTCTTTCTTTCTTTCAAAGGAAATTAAAGACGTGAAAGCTATAATGTGAAATTTTATAGTTTTCAAAGTACAAATATTTCACCTCTTTGGTTAAGTGTATTCCTGAATATTTTTTTAATGTTTTATTTATTTCTAGGGGAGAGAGAGAGACAGCGTGAGCAGGGAAGGGTCAGAGAGAGAGGGAGTCACAGACTGAAACAGGATCCAGTGTCTGAGCAGGCAGTCAGCACAGAGCCCGTTGCGGGGCTCGAACCCACGAATCGCGAGATCATGACCTAAGTGAAAGTCAGACGCTTAACCAACTAAGCCACCCAGGCGCCCTATCCTGAATATTATTTTTGATCTGATTGTAAGGGGTGTTTTTTCTCTCTTCAAGAAATTTTTTGTTATTGTATAGAAATGCTACAGATCTCTGACTATTAATTTTGTATCTTGCCACTTTACTAAATATGTTTATTACTTCTAGTAGTGTTTTTGGTGGAGTCCTAAGGTGTTATATGTACAGTATGCCATATGCAAATAGTGACAGTTTAATTTCTTCTTTACCATCATGGATGCTTCTTATTTCCTTTTCTTGTCTGATTGCTGTGGTTAAGGCTTCCAATACTATTAAAAAAAAAAAAAAAGTGGTCAGAGTAGACATCCTTCTCTTGCTCTTGACCTTAGAGGAAAAGCTCTCAGTTTTTCACCATTGAGTATGATGGTGGGTTTTTCTTTTTTCTTTTTTTTTTAATTTTAATTTTTATTTTATTTATTTATTTATTTATTTATATTTCAAATAGTTTATTGTCAAATTAGTTTCCACATAACACTCAGTGCTCATCCCCACAAGTGTCCTCCTCCATGCCCATCCCCCCCTCCCCCCCACATCCATCAGTCCTCAGTGTTTGTCAGCATTCAAGAGTCTCTCATGGTTTGCCTCTCTCCCTTTCCCCCACCATTTCCGCCCTTCTTCTCCCCCTTGTTCCTCCGTCAAGTTCCTCCTAATCCTCCTATACGTGCAAACATATGATATTTGTCCTTCTCTGCCTGACTTATTTCGCTCAGCATAACACCCTCAAGGTCCATCCATGTTGCTACACATGGCCAGATTTCATTGTTTCTCATTGCCATGTAGTATTCCATGGTATAGATAAACCACATCTTCTTGATCCATTCATCTGTGGATGGACACTTAGGCTCTTTCCATGTTTTAGCTATTGTGGAGAGTGCTGCTATGAACATTGGGGTACATGTGCTCCCATGCATTAGCATTTCTGTATCCCTTGGGTAAATTCCTAGCAGTGCTATTGCTGGGTCCTAGGGGAGTTCTATTGTTAGTTTCCTGAGGAACCTCCACACTGCTTTCCAGAGGGGCTGTACCAGTTTACATTCGATGGTGGGTTTTTCTTATATGGCCTGTATTATGTTGAGTATCTTCCCTCTAACACCATTTTACTGATAGTTTTTTTATCATGAATGGATCCTCACTTTTATCAAGTGGTTTACCTGCAGCTACTGAGATAATCATATGATTTTTATCCTTCAATTTGTTCATATGTTTTATGTATGATGATGATGTTGATAGATTTGCAAATATTGAACCATCCTTGCATCCCAGGAATAAACCCAACCAAATCATGGTGAATGATCTTTTCAATATATCATTTTTTCTAATTTGCTAATACTTTGTTAGAGATTTTTATATCTGTGTTCATCAAGAATATTAGCCTATAGTTATCTGTTTTTATGGTGACTTTGTCTGATTTTTGGTACTGGCTAATGCTGGGCTCATAGAATATATTTGGAAGCTTTTCTCCCTCTTCTATTTTTGGAATAGTTTGAGAAAAATAAGTATTAACTCTTCTTTAAATGTCTTGTAAAAATAATTTGTGAATCCATTTAGTCCTGGACTTTTATTTTTTTGGTAGTTTTTGATTACTAATTCAATTTTGTTACTTGTAATTGGACTCTTCATATTTTTATCAATCTGGTTCACTTTTGGAAGATAATATGTTTCTAGGAATTTATCCATTTCTTCTAGGTGGTCCAGCTTGGTATGTAGTTTTTCATAGTATTCTTTCATAATCCTTTGTATTTCTGTGGTGTCAATGATTACTTCTCCTCCCTCATTTCTCATTTGTGTGTGTGTATACTTTCTATTTATTTCTTGATGAATCTGGATAAAGGTTTGTCAATTTTATTTATCTTTTTAAGGAACAAGCTCCTGGTTCCATGATTTTTTTTCTATTCTTTTCTTAGTTTCTACTCATTTATTTCTGCTCTGATCTTTACTATTTACTGTATACTCTAGTTGGGCTTTCTTTGTTCTTTTTCCAATTTCTCTAGGCATAAGATTAGATGTTTATTTGAAATTTTTCTTATTACTTGAAGTAGGCTTATGTTGTTGTTAACTTCTCCCCTACAACTGCTTTCACTGTATCCCAGAGATTTGGGACCATTGACTTGTAATTTTAATTTACTTCCATGTATTATTATTATTTTTTAAATTTCTTTATTGACTGCTTCATTGACCCATTGGTTGTTTAGTATCATGTTGTTTAGTCCTCACATGTTCATGTTATTTTTCCAATTTTTTATGATTTATTTCTAGTTTCATAGCATTGTGATTAGAAAAGATGTATTGTGTGATTTCAAACTTTTTAGATTTATTGAGATGTATCTTACAGCCTAATATGTATCCTATTCTGGATAATGTCCCTTGTGAATTTGAAAACAATGTGCATTCTTTTGTTTCTGGATAGAATGTTCTGTTTATAGAGTTCCCTACTTTCATTTTATTACTATCAATTTCTTTCTTAATCTCCATTAATATGTGTTTTGTATATTTAGGTGTTTCAGTACTGAGTGTGAAGATATTTACATTTGTTCCGTCTTCTTGGATTGATCCCTTTATGATTAGGTAGTGTCCTTCTTTGTCTCTTATTACAGTCTTTCTTTTAAAGTCTAGTTTGTCTGATACAACTATTGCTGTCCTGGCTTTTCTTCACTTACATATTTGCATGGTGAATGTTCTTCTGTCTCCCCACTTTCAGTCTTTATGTATCTAGATCTGAGGTGTGTCTCTTGTTGGCAGCATATAGATGGATTTTGTTTGTTTTACCCATTCTGTCACCCTGTGCCTTTTGACTTTTGAATGGAGCATTTGGACCATTTAAATTTAAAGTAATTATTGGTAGGTATGTACTTATTAACATTTTAAAATTTTCTTTTCTGTTTTATTTTTAAATTTGTAATTCTTTGTTCTTTTCTTCTTCTTTGGCTTTCTTTGTGATCAATGAATATATATAGTGATTCTTTGCCTTTCTTTCTCTTCATTTTTTGTTATCTATATAGATTTGGGGTTTGTGGTTTCAATAAGGTACATATGTAACATCCAAAGTACATAGCAGTCCATATTAATTTGGTCATTCAAGTTCAAATCTATTCTGAAAAGAAAAGAAAAAAGAAGAAAAGAAAACAGAAAAAAATCTTTCTTTTTCCCTTTCTCATTTTTTTGCACCCTTCTCTGTATTTTGTGTATATGTTGTCATATTTTGTATCTTTTTATTCATATTGTTTAATGTCTAATTGAGCCCATTTCTTTTCCACTTAAAAAGGTGGTCTTAACATTTTGTGTTAGGTTGGTTTATTGATGATGAAAACCTGTATAATTTATTTGTCTGGGAAACTTTTTTATCTCTCTTTCAAATCTGAATGGTAACCTTGCTGGGTAATGTATGCTTAGTTGTAGAGTTTTTAAAATTTTTTCTTCTTTCACCACTTTGAATATATCATGCCACTTCTTTCTGGCTTACAAACTTTCTGCTAAAAAATCAGCTAATAACCTTATAGGTTTTCCCTTGTAGGTAACGTTTTGTTTCCCTCTTGCTGTTTTTAAGATTCCCTCTTTATCTTTTACCTTTCACATTTTAATTATTATGTGCTATGGTGTCGACTTCTTTGAGTTTATCTTGTTTGGAACTCCCTGTGCTTCTTGGACTTGGGTGTCTATTTCCCTTCCCAGGTTAGGGAATTATTCAGTTATTATTCAAACAAAGATTCTATACCTTTCTCTTGCTCTTCTTTTTCTGAGATCCCTATAACCTGAATGTTTTTTTCACTTGATCCTTTCCAAGAGATCTCTTCATCTGTCCTCATTTTTTCAAAAATTATTTTCTCTTTCTATTGTTTTGCTGCTTGTGCGCCTCTCATTAACCTGTCTTCCAGTCTTCTTCATCCTCTTACCTATTTATTCCCTGTAGCATGTGTGTTTGTGTGTGTGTGTGTATTTGATTTCAGACATTATATTCTTCAATACTGATTAGTTCTTTTTAACATTTTGTCTCTTTATTGAAGGTTTCACTGAATTATTCCATTCTTTTCTGCAGCCCATTGAGTATCTTTATGATCATTACTTTATATTCTTTATTAGGCATATTGCTTATCTGTTTCATTTAAGGTGTGGCGGTGGTTTTTTTTTTTGTTTTTTTTTGGTTTGTTTTTTTTCTTGTTATTTCTTTTGACACATATTATTTTGTCTCTTCATTTTGTTTGACTTTCTGTTTGTGCTTCTATGGATTGGAAGAAATGGCTAATTGTTCTAAAGTTGAACTAGTGGTCTTGTGTACAGTGTTCCCTATCCAGACCATGTATGCTTCGTGAATTTTGCTAGGTGTTTGGTGCTGTGGCTGTAAATGCTAGTTACTCTTTTTTTTATTATTATTATTTCTTTAATGTTTACCCAGGCGCCCCACTAGTTACAGTTTTAACCATGGCTTTTTATGGAAATGAGAAATTAAAAAATAATAAAATTAAAGAAGAAAATGAAGAATGAGGGTGAAAAAGAAGAAAATTTTAAAAAGGAGAAGGAAGATGAAATAAAAA
Organism: Hyaena hyaena; assembly: GCF_003009895.1. Taxonomy (NCBI): domain Eukaryota; kingdom Metazoa; phylum Chordata; class Mammalia; order Carnivora; family Hyaenidae; genus Hyaena; species Hyaena hyaena. Next base: position 108,636 of record NW_024082085.1, on the reverse strand, counting down.
AGAAAACAGGAAAACCAAAATAAAGCCATATAAATTTTAAAAGTAAAATAATATATTTAAAAAAGAGAAAAATATATTAAACAAGCAAAAACCACATAACCACAGCTTGTTTTCTGTGCGCAGCACTACAAGGTGGCTGGTGTAGATTTGTGGACCCTAGGCTCCCTGAGGACGCAAGGTTTTTTAAGGTTGAAGGGGAGAAAATTCTCCTTCAGTTCCCTGGCACTCTTAAACCGATGTTTTCTTCTGTATCCCAGCATACAAGGGGTGTGGCTTACAGATCTTAGGCTTGCTGCAATCGCCAGCTCTGTGTGACAGTCTGACTTTCCAGTCAGCACCCACTAATCATGGGATCAGAACCTCTCGCTATAGCTTCCAGACATTGTTGTGGTCTCGGCTTCTGAGGTGGAGGGGAAGAAAGCATTTCCAGAGTTCCTGGGCCCTTTTAACCCCTGGCTTTGTTCTCTGTGCCCCAGTGTGACTAGGATTGCTGTGGCTTGCGGACCTTGGGCTCACTGAAGTCACACACTCACTGAGATGACTTGACCTACCTGTAATGAGGTCTGGACTCCGCTCCTGTTTAGGCTTTTAAGATGGGGTGGGGATGTGAACCGTGTCATTCTCCAGTCCCTCTGACCTGGAGAGCAGTCTGTGGCTCTTCTGCTTTTTGGTGGAGTTCTCATGGTGTCTCTTCTACATGCTAGTTGCTCTTTTAAACCACTGCTTTATTTCTGTGCCCAAGGACAGAAGATTCTGCTCCTAGTCCCTCAGTACTGTCCCTCTCCACTGCCATTGGCAGCAATGGGGGTGGGGAGTTCCTTCCTTACTGTGTCCCCATCTCTCTTGCTTTTCTCTTGCTGTTCTCTCTGTTTGGTTGTTCAATCTTTTCAGCCAGCCCTTGGTTCTTCTTCAGGAGCAACTCTTTATTAATAGGTGTAATTTGGTGTGCTCCATGGAGGAGGTGAGTTCACGGTCTCCCTATGTCACCATCTTGAACTGGAACCAAGAAGCAACTTCTGTAGATGAATTAAGTATAGCTTTGCCAAATGGAATGAATATCACATCTTCTAAATGAAAAGAGTAAGTGAATCTGTAGGGTCCTTGAACTTAGACATGCACTTCTGTTCTTGGAAATATTTTTATACGTCAGTAATAGCCTGGCTTTTGCAAGATACTCAACATTCACGGGTCACTTGAAGGTTTTCATTGAAAATCATTTGGATATAAGTTTTATGTCATAATTGCTTTTGCTCTCACAAAGGAGAGGTCAGTGCATTATTCGCCAATAACATTGGACTGGGACTGATTATAAATTCTTACATGTCCATGATATAAAAAACTTGGGAAATAGCCATAAATTTCCTTAAATTTCTATGGCAATCCAGTTTTCTTTGATAAGAATTCCGTTTTTAACACTTGAGAATAATACAGTTAAGACACCGCATCATTATTCATTTCATTTCTGGCAAAAAACAACAATACTCATCTTAGAATAACAACACAAACATGAACAATATTATTACTACAGACAGTTTATTCATTTGTTTTTGTAATTTCAGTTGTTCTAGAGCTACATTCCAGTGTGAATGGGACATCAAGTAGTATCTTTGAAAGTTGTCTGGATTGGATCTTTTCTATTTGTAAAGGACCAACTGAATAAACTGAATGAACATATAGATTACTAAATTTAATTTTTATTTTTGAGCTGTCCTTATAATAATATATAATATTCATATGTCTCTAGAATTAAAAAAAAAAAACAGTATAGCTAATTTAATCTAGCTTCATTGCCTCTTCCCTTAAAACATTCCCTATTTCTCTTACTTAACACTTTTTTAATATTATAGTTTATCATTTTTACTAACATCTACATGTATGCATTTATGTATATATTTCCTTTTATTTGTGTGTAGGTATACTCTTTCTTAAAAGTTAGTATACTATATGCACTTTTCTCCAAATTGTTTTCTTAATATAACTAAAGATAATTCTATAGTAATAGGTAAAGATATTCACCATTCATTTTTATATTTCAATTATTATCCACTTGAGGATGTATCCTCATTTACTCTACCAGAACACTATCAATGTATATTTAGGCAACTACTTACCTTTTATCGTTAGAATGCAAAAAATTTCCTTGAAGCAAGATTTCTGGGTCAAATATAAATGCTACTATGACTTTCTTCAATTATTTATTTGTCATAAAATATGCATAACATGCAGTTTCCCATCTTAACCATTTCTAAGTATACAGTTTAGTGATATTAATTACGTTTATAAAGTTGCATCTGCAACTCTTTTCATTTTGTAAAACTGAAACTCTATACACATTAAACAATAATTCCCTATTCTCTCCCCATGACCCCTGGAATACACAATTCTACCGACTGTCTCTGTGGTAGCAGCTAAGAACCTTATATAAGTAGAATCATGTGGTATTTGTCATTTTTATGACAACCTTATTTCATTTATCACAATGTCCTCGAGGTCTGGCATATGTCAGCTTTTCACTATCCGTTTATTTCTATCTTGGAATCTAAACTGTGAGTGCCTTGTAGACAGCATATAGTTGGATCAGGCTTTTTTCTTAATTCACTTGGTCAATCTCTGTCTTTGACTGGAGAGTTTAATTAATGTACATCTAAAGTCATTACTGCTAAGGAGGGACTTTTGTCATTTTGATATTTGTTTTCTTCCATACGTCTTACAGTTTTCTCATCTTCATTTCCTTCAGCACTGTCTCCTTTTGTGTTTAGTTGATTTTTTGTACTGTTTAAATTCTGCTTTTATTTTCTTTTGTGTATATTCTATAACTGGTTTCTTTGTCATCATCATGTGAACTATATTTAAATCCTAAGGTTATAGTACTGTAAGCTGAATTTATGCTACCTTAAATATAATAATATACAAAACTCTGGGGAACTTGGATGGCTCATGCAGTTGAGTGTCTGACTCTTGATTTTGACTCAGGTCCCGATACCAGGGTCAGGGGATCAAACCTTGTGGTGGGCTTTGCACTGAGAATGGATCTGCTTGGGACTCTCTGGCCCTCTGTGTCTCTCCCCTGCTCCTGAACTCCCTTTCTCTCTCTCTGTCTCTCTGTCTCTGTCTCTCTGTCTCTCAGAAAAATATTTTTAAGATTATAAAACTCTATTCTTTTTCAGTTCAATCCTCATGTTTTAGGTTGTTTATGTAACAAAATTACATGTTTGTATATTGTGTACCTGAAAACATAAACTAATAATTATTTTAAATTTCTTAGTCTCTTAAGTTATGTAGAAATCACAAAGTGGAGTTGTTGCTATAATACTAGCTTTTATAATCACCCATATATTTACTCTTTGTGAGATCTTTGTTTCCCCTACTGCTTCACATTATTGCCTGGTGTCTGCCCCTGGTAACCCGCAGGATCCCCTTGCCACTTCTTGCAGGGCTGGACTAGTAGTGATGGACTCTCTCAGCTTTTATCTGGGAATGTCTTAATTTCTCTGCCACTTTAGGAGGAGAGTTTTGCCAGATATAGAATTCTTTTATGACATTTTTTTTTCTTTTAGCACTGTGAGTAAATAGGGCCACTTTCTTCTGGCTTCACCAAAGTTTCTAAAAGAAAAAGGCTGATAATCTTATTGGGGATCCTTGGTATGTGAGGATTCATTTCTCTCTAGCTGTTCTCAATATTCTCTCCTTGTCTTTGTCTTCTGTATTTGATTATGAAGTGTCTTGGTGTGAGTCTCATCTTAAATTAATTTCATTGAGGTTTTTAGATGTATATCTATATCTCTGTCTTTCCTCAAACTTTGGCAGTTTTTAGCCATTAATTTTTCAGACATTCTCTTTGTCCCTTTCTCTTTCTTCTTCTGTGACTTCCAGAATGTGTATGTGGACTTGCTTAATAGTGCCCTATTGGTCGATTAGGTGCTGTTCCCTTTTATTTAATCATTTTTTCTGTTACTCAGCATCAGTAATTTCCATTGTTGTATCCTCAAGTTTATTGATTATTCTGCCTGCTCCAATTTGTATTTCAGCCTCTCTAGTAAAGTTTTTATTTCAGGGTTGTCTTTTTCAGCTCCAGAATTTCTTATAGCTTATTATAGTTTCTTTTTAGGTTCTCTATCTTTTTTCCATTTCATTAATACCTAAGTTTCTGAACTTTCTCTACACCTATTTTTAGTTCTTTGAGCATATTTAAGAAAGTTGTTTTAACATCTTTATCTAGTAAGTCATCAATCAGGTGTTTTTCAGGGGCAATTTCTATTGATTTTTTTTCCCTTCAAGTGGGCCATACTTTTCTGTTTTTGTGTATACCCTGTGTTGTTGTTGTTGTTGAAAACTGGACATTTGAATCTAATAATGTGGTAATTCTGGAAATCAGAATTTTTCACTTTCCCAGAATTTACTGGTTTTTTTGTTTGTTTGTTTCTATTTTTGTTGGTGTGTGTGTGTGTGTGTGTGTGTGTGTGTGTGTGTGTTCTTTATTGTAGTCTGTCTCTGTGCTGAGGACTAGTCTGAGGTGTAAACCTAAGGTCTTCTCAAGTAGTTTCTGAGCTATGACCTCCCCTCCGTATGCACAGTGGCTTGCTCATCTCCCTCCATATGTAGTTCCTTTGAGATGTCCCAGTTTTTAATACCTGGCTTCCAAAGGGAAAAAAGGAGAAAAATGAAGAGGGTGAAAAGATGCTAGACCTTCGAATCCCCTGGAAATTTTCTCATCCTGAGTGGAGGCACTGGTAGCAAGAAGGGTGGGTGTGACAGATTTAGTCATCTGCACCTCTGTGATCAGAAACACCAGTCATTTATTAGGGCACAGATCTCTGATACTTAGAGGACCTGGTCCTTTTTGCCCATAATTGCTCCCAGCCACAGTGTGCAGGCTGCTTTAGGAATATGTGCCCAGCTCCCTGCGAACTGGCGGAGGGGTGGAGGATGGGTAACTGCTACTTTGCTAAGAGTTGTAATTGATAGAAATTAATCATATTTTATTGTCCAAGCCTTACTCCAGAAGTTGGAAGACTTAAATAAACTTCAGAGTTCTAAAATAGTTCTATCAGATAGCTCTTGCCAATTGCTGTTTACATGAAGATAGATTCCTAAAGTCATCCTCTCAGAATTCGCCAATACTCATATCATTCTCAGACACTATGCCAGTTTTTTTTTCTAATTTTTTTTAATGTTTTATTTATTTCTAGGAGAGAGAGAGAGAGACAGCGTGAGCAGGGGAGGGTCAGAGAGAGAGGGAGTCACAGACTGAAACAGGCTCCAGGCTCCGAGCTGGCAGTCAGCACAGAGCCCGACGCGGGGCTCGAACCCACGAACCGCGAGATCATGACCTAAGCGAAAGTCGGACGCCCAAACGACTAAGCCACCCAGGCGCCCCGGCCAGTTTTTCCATCATATGTTTCATAACAGTCTTGTAGTAATATCAGAAATGTCTGGAAAGTACATTTTTTCTCATAGGCTCACCAATAGAGAATAGTGTCCACTTTGGACCATTGCTAATCTAACAAGAACAAATTTCAGTGTGGTTTTAATTTGAATTTTTCTTTTTGTGTATAAAGGTGAGCATCTTTGTATATGATCAAGAGTCATTTACCTTTCTCTTTCTGTGAACTTTTTATTCTCACCCTTTTTTTTTTTTTTTTTTTTTTTTTTTTAATGTACTGCTGATGTTTTTCTTTCCTAATTTGTAAATCTTCCTATGTTAGGGATTTGGGCATTTTGTGTCTGTTGTTAATTGCACATATTTTCCCTAGTTTGTCACTTGTGGTTTTACTTTGTTTACTGTGTCTTGCCAAGCCATTTTGTAATGTCATCAAATTTATCTCTCTATTCCCTTACTGCTTCTTGATTTGAGCCCTAGTTAGGAGAGATATGCCCACTCACATTATAGTGGAATTTGTCTGTGTTCTCATCTATTACGAGCACTTGTATTGTTTCATTGTCATTATATATGAATATCCTCTCCATTTGGGGTTTATGTGAGTATAAAGAATGGATGCAATTTGATCATTTTCTGTATTGCTCTTCTATTTGATAAATTGTAGTATTCAAAAATCCGTTTTCCCCTACTGTTTTGAGATGACTCCATTATCATATGCTAACTTGTCATGTGCAATTTTGACTATTTCTAGATTTCCAAGTCTGTTTTCCTGGCACACTTTTTTTATTTCCCCTCACATAATGACTCAGGAGAGGTTCTCTTCTTGTCTCAGTGTTAAAGCAAAGGAATAATAGAAATTAACCCATTTGTGGATATGTCTGGCTTCTAGCACCCTGGATTTGAATGCAAGCTCTATCTTAAATTGTCTCTTTGATTTGGACACGTTATTTAATATCTCAAAGCCCCCAAATCCTTCTCTGTAAAATGGGAAAGATTTTCAGACTTACTGATGGTTATTTACATAAAGCATTTAGCACAAGGTAGGCATTAATAATTGGAGGCCACAGTTATTTTATTCTTACAGTTATCGTTACCATTTTGCCAAATGCATACATATACTTTATAGTTATAAAATTTGAGTTCTATTTTTTTCTTCACTTTGAGAAAAAGAATATCATGTTAGACAAAGGAAGATAATGCACTTGAAGAAAATTTCTGCAAGAAGAAATGTACTTCATCTCACTAAAATGCCTGTATTTAAGAAATGTCCTCTGTAGGCATTAAGAGTATTATCAATATATTTTGATTTAATATAATTGATGTAATTGGCTGGATCTTTGCCTCTAGAAAAATATTTGCCCAGCTGGAACAGAATATGTTCATTTCAATTTTCAAGCAGCTTGATATTTGGTACAAATTACTAGTCTTTGTTTATTACACGATATTGTGGAAGACCATGCAGACCATAATTAAGATTTATGCACCATTAAAACACAATTGTATAATTCAAAATTTGCTCTCCCTACACTTAATATCTCTTCTCATGTGATGAAGCTTCAAATTAATTAAAGAGCTCTTCTAATAAAAGATATTTAGAAAACCATCCAAACAAGAAATATTTTCCATCTTTCTTACCCATAAGCTAATTAATTATATACCACATTTGTGTCTCCTTTCCCTAGACTGCATAATTTTGAAAGTTAATTTACTAATGAAATTGTGATTTTGTTCCTCAGTTAATGAAGCAAAATAGATATAGCGCACACACATATTACTTCCTGTTCTCAATTATGTGCTGAAATCTCACTGTCTTTCAGGGACTCCAGAGGATTACCCACGATTTTTCCATATGCATCCCAGGACTGCAGAACTTAGTCTCCTGGAGCCTATAAACAGAGATTTTCACCAGAAATTTGATTTGGTTATTAAGGTAAATTAAATTAATTTCTTATTGCCTTGTGTTTATGAACTGCTAGTCAAAGAAACTGATAATGGCTACTCTAGGCTCTTTTATGTTTTAAAAATTTAAGTTAATCTGACAGCAATTAGTCAATTTCTTTTCATTCAAAAAAGTGAAGTGTGGCAGTTTTAATGCATTGTGTTGCCTTTCTTTAAAATCACTGTTTATATTATGATGTGATTCAAATACTGAGTATTTTTATATATATTAAATCCCTGGCCAAATGTATTAATACTACATCATATAACTTTTTTACACTTTTAGTGTTTAATTTTTCTTGCCAAAAGAAACTTATTCTTGACCACAAAACCTTCACTGATGACTATATTTTAAATGTGCATGAATTTATACATTTATTTTAATAATGTATTTTAAAAAGTGATGCTCTTTCTATCATAAAAAGAAAAAGTATTGTCTTTCCAGAAATTCTTTTAACATAGGTCTCATTATTTTCTTTATTTTGAAAAATAATCCCAGACTGGAAAAATTATCAAAGAGAAGGGAATCCATTTGGCATTACAATGACAGTTTAATAGTATCTACTGTATTGTAGTGAAATCATTTAAAAGGTGCTGTGGAAACCCAGATGATATACCAACGAATTCTGATAGACTTTGCTCGGAAGGTAAGATTTGTGCTGTATAGGGAAGGAATAGCGGTAATTTATGTATGGCATTCTAAGTAATAGGACGGACATAAGCAAGAACAAGAGATCAATGCAAACAATGGGCATCATATGACTTTCTCGTATATACACATAGAGAACCATAACTATAGAAGTGAAGCCCCAGGGTATATATATTTTTTTTTATTTAAAAGTGTTAAAAGAAAGTAAGTTAGGGAAGCTCACTGAGCATGTACACTGTACAAGTTAAATTTATTTTGCACTGAATTAGAGCCACAACCTTAATTATATGCTCACTAGTACAAATGTGTAACTAAGCTCAGGTAAGGTGAGTGAGTGACTCAGAGCAAACCTCACTAAAAAGCAGCATCTAAGTGAGGGCCATCCGCCTTCATTCCACCCAGATGCACTTGCTTAGAAATGGTTGTGTGGCTTAAATATGTGTCGGTGCAACTGCAAACAATTTTAAGTAGATAGACGTTTTAGTTTTAGCTCAGATTAGGACATATTTTGTGAGCACTGATCCTGTCATGCATTGCCAAAATCTGAGATGAGTTGGTAGCCTTCTGTCCTTGAAGCACTTGTAGTCTATGAAGGCAAGGAGTTCTATAGGCTGATAAATCAAATATAACACATCAGCCTGCTGCTAGGAAGACCCCTAAGAGGTGCTGGAAAAGCACAGAACAGGAAGATCTAAATGAATCTGGGGACTCAGGAAAGATGTTCTGGAAATTACGCCAAGCTCCATGGTGCTACCTAGGAAGAGTCTGGCCAATGATAGAAGCGGGAAGTATGTTTGAGCATAAGGAAGGGCAGAAGTGAGAGCATTGAGGCATGATGTAGCAGGCTACAAGCGGTTCATGGGGAAACGAGGTATAGAAGCAGACCCTGGGAGAGCCTTATGTGAGGCTGCAATTTCCTTGGATTTTATTCAGGAGGACCTGGGAGTCATTCCACAAAGACAGACACCTTTTTACCATTTGTATAAAATGGCCATGTGTGAGATTCATCTTCTTACACTATTTTAATTATTGTGGAACTATATAAACTCAAAAATACGTATCCATTGTCTACCGGCAACGTACTTATACTCCTGTGGTGCTGCTCTCTGCAGGAGGTGAGAAACCCTATGAAGCAGTGTTTCCAAACTGCCTCATTTCAAACCTGAAATCAATGATTTTCTTTTATTCTCAAAGTTAGTCGTCCTGGCATACCCAGGTATAGTGAAACTCAGCCCATCAATTACAGAGAACAAAATCAATTAGAATGGGCTATAGATAATTTTTAATGTTTTAATAACACTATATATTATTAATGGAGGTTTTTACAGACATGATTAGATTCAAATTACTGCGTTTTGCATGCAGTCAAGGGGATAATAAGCAAAGGTATCAATCTATAAGAATAATAATGTGCCACCTGCTTGAATAATAGCTGAACATTGTGGCTTTGTATGGGGATCCATTGAAATGCTACAGTCTGGCAGTTCTCTGTAGTAAATCTTTCAGCTTCTTCCTTTTTTCTTATTTTAATAATGCTTCATTTTTCATTGGCCATAAAAGTTTTTATTGGATTTGATCCCAATTTCTGCTTTGGAAGCTAAGGAAAAATAAAATACAGTGAAGTATTTTTTCCTAGACTTTAAGAATTCTGCTTTTAAAAGTTACGTGTACATTTCACAGCTGGTAAGTGTCATGGTTAAGAGATTTATCATCTTTATTTCACTGGGTTCAGCTAGTGATTCATTCAGCATCCTGACAAAAATAGAAAGGTGTGACTAGGAAGAGAAAATGGAGCAGTTCACCAGCTTTAAGGTATTACACGATTGGAAATTGTCCAGTTAAAAGAGGAAAGGACAATGCATTCCCAAATGCTATTCCAAATCTAAAATAAATGTCATCATTTAAGCATTTTTAAAATGCATTTTACGTAAGAATTGTACATATGGTTGGCCCAAGAGAGTTCGTATTCATGCCTGTTGTCTTTGTATCATTATTCATAATATCTCTTCCACTCTTGAAACTGTCCCAGTTTGGATGAAAAGCTATGTGATCACCATAGTTACAAAGGATAAAGCAACTATGACCTAGAAATACAAAAGCATATTTTAGGTTCCAGGTGATCATGAATTAGTTCATGCATGGAGCCTCATTAACAAAGCTCAGAAAATTCCCTTTTATTATTATTACATGTGTAGTATTTTTAAAAATATAATTAGTTGATATATTTGTGCTCCAGACATCTAATACTAGTATCTAAATGGGTAAATTATTAATACTTCACTGTCTGGAAGTTGCTCAAACAAAATTTGTTTTTTATCTAAGTCCCATGGGTTTGCACAAGGCTCACAGACAAGATTGCATCACGGTCTCTCGAATTTCTTTGTTGTTCCCACTTGCCTACTTCTACTGTATAGCAGCCCAGTCTGTCTTCCTTGTCTGTCCACGCCCTGAGCATGTGAACCAGAGCCGTCAGTAGTCACCTGGCACTGCATGCTTTCTGTCCGGCCATCCTGAACCACTAGCAGTACACTCCACATGCCCTGTTCTCTCTGGTCCCCAGGCATTGGTGGATGCCACCTTGTCTCCTGAATCACCCTGTCCTTTCTGATGGGGAGTCTAGTTCACACCGAGGCATCAATGATGAGCATCAGTGGGCTTTACTTCTGCTGGAAATATATGGCCACTGGTGAAACTTCTCCCCACATCCCTGCTTGTCCCTGTGCGGCTCTGCTCACTCTACATTCAGTTATTCTGTTTATATTCTCTTAACCTCTGCAGTAGCACCGATTGTAATATAGGTCTTCACCCTGTGGCCCAGGACCCTACCCCACCTGTGTAATAGTGCATGGAAGGGGCTCAATACATCACCGTATGGGTTTTCTCCCTGGTGCAAGAAAACGTGAAAAGCTGCTGGATTTGTGTACCTGCATCTTCACTGCATTTAAATACATACATCTCAAAGTGTATGCGTTCAGTACAGCTTTATCTTGTGTCTATGTCCAGAATGAAGGTGCAATAAACTTCACAAATAAACTCAATCCCTGGAAAAAAAGAAAAAGAAAAAGTCTAGTCCTATGGCAAAGCAGAGTTTAAAGCTATTTATTACTATATTAAAAAAAAACTTCTAAGGAAAAGATATATATTGACATAGAAAAAAAAATGAGCCACAGAATTAAAACTGGTGAGCTTAAATATTAGTGTGGATATGACAGTGATCCTGGGGAGTTACTTTGCTCTAGTCATTTGAAAAGACAACGCATCCTTGGAATGACTGAGGCCCTAGAGAACAGCTGCATTACATGCAAATTTCTAATGCCACAGCCCTAGTGCACCGTTGGGCTCTATCTGAACGATCATACCCATTATACTGTACTTCACAGGGATTCAGGGGGAAACTCAGGCTCACTGCTTTTAAGGCATATGACATTTGCTGGTTTTCAGTTTGCCACATCTTTTCTGAGCCACATCTTTTCTGAAATGCCTGGCATTTCACTTTATGTTGAAGAGACAGAAATGTGTGAAGGCTCTGCCTCAAGGAAACTGTAAGTATGGAAATGACCATATTAGACTGACTTCCCTTCTGATGTCTGCATCACTGTTTGCAGTCACAGGCTGGATAACTAGCCCTCATGCAATGCAGGTGTGTCACGTGGAGAATGAAGCAGACTGCAGCTGGTAAGGCCTGAAGCCTTCTGTTCCTACTTCTCTCTCTGGATCACCACCACCACCACCTGCCGGCCACCCCAGTTAGGAGATGCCAGCTCCCCAGACGCCTGTCCTGTGGTCCATGTCCAGTCATTGTAAGGTCTTCTCCATGTAGCTCTGGGGTTTCCCCTGCCCTTCTCCCCAGCCCCCATGCCCAAGGCACTTCTTTGGACCCCACAATCAAGGCCACCCTCTCACACAGGCGGTCTCTCAAACCTTAACCGCTTCTCCTTGCATCTGCCCCAGCCCCCCACGTTGCCCACAGAATGTTGCTAAAACAGAAATAGGTCATTCTGCTCCGTGTTGCCTTCAAGACGCTGGGCCATTTACCCACTACGTGTGTTTTCAATGGAGAACTTTGCTGATTTGAAAGATTGCAGGTGCCAAGAGCAGACAGACAGAGCTACAGACCACAGACCATCAGTCACCAAGTCTCTAAATTAAAGGGGTGCCATCTCCCATGGAAACAGAACTGTGAAGATGAGTTAAATCCGCTAAGGAGATGGTGAAGGATAAGTTACTGTTCTTTCTGCTGTCACATGAGTCTTGTCAGTCTATCAAAAAACGGAGAAATAAAGAGGGGCGAAGAAAGATGTGTGTACTCTCTTTAGGAAAGATTGACTAGGAGCCTCCAGTGAGCCAGGGTTAGGACAGAAAAAGTCAGAGCCGATGTTTCCATCTACAGCAAGCAAGACAAATGACATGGGTAGAAATATTCTAACCAAATGTGTACTCCCTGTCCTAAGGGACCACTACTGAAAGAGTGAAGCCCAGACATGCCCCACGTCTCTGGTCAGCAGGTCAGTGGAGAATAAATTCTGTCCGCCCTAGTAGCAGAAGCACTAAGGTGAGGAAGTTGGAGTCCATTGAGAGTGTAAGTCCTTATATATTTTAGAGAAATTATCCCACAGAAATTTCAAGCTTTAGTTCTTATTAGTAATGAAATAGCGAACTCTCTGTGGATTTCTTAGTGACTAGTATGCTTCCAGAAATCCAGCAACACAATTGAAACCTCTTCTTTTACTTTTATGTTCCTTTTTTAAATTGATTAATTTTTAAATTTATATTCAAGTTAGTAAACACAGTATACTGGCCTTCATGACTAGAACCCAGTAATTAATCACTTACATGGAAACCCCAGTGATACTCCTGGAAAGTGTCCTCCATCATGCCCATCACCATTTAGCCCATCCCCTCACCCACCTCCCCTCCAGTGAACCTCAGTTTGTTCCCTGCATTTAACAGCCTCTTATGGTTTGCCTCCCTCTCTGTTTTTATCTTATTTTTGCTTCCCTTCCCCTATGATCATCTGTTTGGTAGTTTAAATTTCACATATAAGTGATGTCGTATATTTGTCTTTCTCTGACTTATTTCACTTAGTATAATACACTCTGACTCCATCCATGTCATTGCAAATGGCAAGATTTTATTCTTTTTTGATAGCTGAATATTATTCCATTATATATATGTATTTATATATTTATATGTATATGTATTTTTATATATATGTATTTATGTGTGTATATATATACATACATCACACACACCACATCTTCTTTATCCATTCATCTACTGATGGATATTTGGGCTCTTTCCATACTTTGGCTATTGTTAATAGCACTGCTATTAGCATTATTATTAACATTGGGGTTCATGCCCCTTAGAATTAGCATTTTTATACCCTTTGGATAAATTTCTAGCAGTGCTATTGCTAGGTTGTAAGGTAGTTCTATTTTTAATTTTTTGAGGAAACTTCATACTGTTTTCCAGAGTGACTTCACCAGGTTGCATTCCCACCAACAGGCTTCCTCTCTCTCTGCATCCTCGCCCAACATCTGTTGTTTCCTGAGTTGTTAATGTTAGTCACTCTGACAGGTGTGAGGTGATATCTCTTGGTGGTTTTGATGTGTATTTCCCTGATTGATGAGCAATGTTGAGCATCTTTTCATGTGCCTGTTAGCCATCTGGATGTCTTCTTTGGAAAAGTGTCTTTGCATACACTCTGCATATTTCTTACCAAACTCAACACACACAGAAAAACAAATTTATGTTCCTTTCTAAAACTTTACACCTTAAAGATTAACGCATAAAACATTGTTTTTGTTTCCTTAAAAAGAACACTGTATACTTGTAGATCCTTCTGGTTGTCTCCAATTCTAAAAAATTCCAAGTGTGAGGCTGAAGTATTGAGTAACATGACAATTATGGAAATTAATAAAAGGAAAGAATGTCACGGGTCCTCAGGTCTAGCGCTTTTATTCATCCAGTGGGGTTAGAGCAGAAAATGCAGCCCAGCCATTGAATCCAGTGTCTATCCAAACGTGCGCGCTGCCGAGAGACACGCGGAGGTGATACTTTACTTGGCCTCCTTCTTTCCTCACCAGGTGACCTGCAGCTGCTTGGAAGGGGGAAAGAAATGTATCCATTCTCGTCACAGAGCCTGCATGTAGGCGAGGCCCCCTTGTCTGCAGAGCTCATTGTAGGAGCACAGCAGCAAGTGCAGATATTGTCAAATGTTCAAATGAAGCTGCTTTCTGAGCAGTCCTTGCCTCGCCTCCCTACGAGGCAGCTCCACATACCTGGACAGCCATTCCCAAGGGATCTTCATAAGCATCTTGGTTGTTGTGTAGAAAACTTGAGACTTACTCTAAACCTGTACGTTCAATAGGTCTACTTACTCACTACTCTTTCTCAACAGAGGTGCCTGGGTGGCTCAGTCGGTTGAGCGTCTGACTCGTGGTTTCAGCTCAGGTCATGGTTTCATGGTTTGTGGGTTCGAGCCCACACTGGGCTCTGTGCTGGCAATACAGAGCCTGCTTGGGATTCTCTCTCCCTGACTCTCTGCCCCTCCCCCTCTTCATGCTTGCTTGCTCTCTCTCTCTCTCAAAATAAATAAATAAACTTTAAAAAAATAATAATAATAACTCGATATGTAGGAGAAACACTCAACTCCCGCTCTCCCTACCTTCCAGCCTCTAAAAATTTACCCACTTGGAGATCAGTTGTTTTGGATATTGATAGGTTTTTTTTGAAATTCAGATATTCCAAGATGAACTTTTGCAGTTGACCAGTTCACATAAAGCACTTCAGTGGTTGGGGACAACCCAATCAGAACAGGATCAGAACCCCGCATGGGCCTCTACTGGTTGGGGAGGTAGATGGCATGGCAAAATGAGGGAGATAAAACAGTTGGGAGTGTTCCAGAAGAAAGTTACTGCTTTATCACTATCATAATTCCATCTCTGGCTAGGCCTGGTATTTATAGCCAAGCTGATTCCCGTGTTCAAGGCACTGGCCAGTGAGTCTGACATATCTGTGATTAGCAGGGGTTCCTGAGCCCGTGTCTTCCCCAGAGCAACTGCTTTTTCCCTTCTTTAAATCATTCAAAATTGGTTTAGTCATTTTGGTGTCAGTTTGTATCTCAAACACTAAGCAGAGAAAGATTTTTATTATTGAAAGATATACAGGAACTTTGAAGATTCATTGCAATAAATTATAAACAGAATGAGTATATTCTTCAAGTGAAGATAAAATATACTTCACTTTCTTAAAAATATTCCTTTGGTGGGAAGGGTGTCCATATTATTTTGTTGTCATATTATGAACTTTGGTCGGGTGTGCGTTGTCTGTGTTCTGTCTAGTGAAGATATTTTTTTCTTGTTTGTCAAAGAGAAAGTGTATTTATTTCCAGCCAAGAATTTATTTCTTTGTGATATTTATAACATTACAGACAAACCAGTTTTTGTGTGTAATATACAAAGCCATTTTTTGCATCTTATCTGATAACTTATTATATGTCTTTTTAAGTTCTCAGATACTTTTAGTAGCTTATAAATGTGCTTGCTGTTCAACTCTTTGGGCATCCTTTAATTCCTAAGAGTATTAGAGTTTAAATAAAGAACATTTCTGTAGGTTTAAGCCACTCTAATTTTATAAGAGTCAATAAGCAATGGAGTAAACTTATTTTTAATTATTGATTAGTGGACAATAGTAATATGATCTTTGACCTGAACATCACAGGCTTGCCATTTCTCGCTAAGACATTTCAAAAGAAAAAAAAAAATGTTCATAGAAAGAAAATGTAACCTGCTGTCATTAGTAGATTTTTGGCCCCAATGTCCTGTAGGGCTGTAGTGAGCCAAACAGGGCCCTACAGAGACTTCTGTTATACAAGGGAATTTCTACCACTTTTTGTTTCCATCTCTTCCATCCAATTGAAATGTGAAACTTTGCTTAAACCTGACAAACAGACAACTGCTTGCCTATGAGGCCAGAGCAGAGTTGCACTGGAGCCATTCTTAGTGTCACAGCTTCCTAGGAGCCTGAGCGAGAGAAGACAACATGCACGCAAACCTCATTGGTTTGCAAGGGGCTAGTGGCTGGGCAGGACCATGTTTGTTTCTGAAAGGCAGATTTCAGGGAGCCTCTCTGTCAATCAAGGTGCCCAAGTGTTTCTCAGGACATCAAAATGTGAGAACCAACCATATATTAATGTTATTTGGAACCTGGTAAGGCAGGTAACATGAAAATAATACTTAAGGAAACAGACAAATAAATACAAATTAGAAAGTCTCACTGGGCCCCCAGGAATCTGCCTTAACAAAAACCTCACGTGATACTGTGACCTCAGAGCCAGTGCTTTAGAAAACAGTGTTTGAGAAACACTGATGGAAAAAGTACAGAAGGCAGAGTCTCCTTTTGGAGCCTGCCTTGAATGAAATGATGTCTTGGAAGAGGCAGGCATCCATAATGCCTAAATAGCTTGACAGTGTTGGTTGCTCAAGCCACTCCCTGGGTCAGCCTCTATTAAATGGTACCATTGCACTGCAGTGGCCGTAAGTTAACTGACTACCTTACAATCAACTAGTGTCCATAAACTAGTTTCCTACTGGTGGGAAGAGGGGAAATCCATGTGCCAAGTTCATGGCGGTTCGTTAGTAACATTTGTACTGGAAAGTGCCCATTTTGATGGGTTTTCACAAATCAGAGCACCCAGATACACAGCACAAAGGGCATTACGAATACCCCGGATGCCTCACCATCCTCTCCTGGTCACTGCCCCTCACACACCTGAGGACCCCCACTGTATGACTGTAATGACATAAATTACTTCTGTCTGTTTTAAACTGTTCTTAATTTTTTTATAGTTTATTTATTTTTGAGACAGAGAGAGACAGAGGATGAGTGAGGGAGGAGCAGAGAGAGAGGGAGACACAGAATCTGAAACAGGCCCCAGGCTCTGAGCTGTCAGCACAGAACTCGACATGGGGCTTGACCATGCATGACGAGACCATGACCTGAGCCAATGTCGGACACTTAACTGATTGAGCCACCAAGGTGCCCCTTAAATTGTTTTTACAATTCTGTTAAAATATCATTTTTTTTGTCAGGATCATAATAGTGCTACGCCCCATTCTTTTTGTTTGCAGGAAACTTCAGAGGTATCTGTTCCACAATGATATACTTTGCACTTGAGAAAGAATTCAATAACAATGTGTTGTCTTTCTACAGGGAAATGTTTAGACTTTTGTAAGCACTTGTTTTCACGTAAAAGTCCAAGGAATTCATGCTTGAATCTCAAGACAGGCGTGTCTAAATGCCTGGCTCTTTGAACATAGAAAGCTAATAGTATTGTTAGTGCTAATAAATAAACAAATTGGTTGGAAACTTGAGTAGATGCATTTTAGCAAACTAAACTGATTAGGAAAAAAATGGTAATGCAATTTCTAATCAAAAAGAGAAAATGAAAGTATAAATTCAGCCCTCCAGCAAAAACCTCCAAAGCAAATGCTCTTCCTGTCTATTTGAAAGTTGCATTTAGGGTCCGGATAAGGGTTAAGGGCCTCTGAAGCCCCAGTAGCCAGGGTCTCCCCGGTTTGCAGAGTCAGACTCCTGTGGATATAAATAAGTAGACTGTGCTCAGCTGGGAGACACGAGTGTGAGGAATGGCATCCTTTGTGTCCTGAAGGCTCTACTGTGGAGGAGACTGGGGTCCAGGAGGGACACAGAGGACACCCAGGAGGGAGAGGAGTGTAAGGGAGCATGATGAAATCAGATCCTGTGGGCTCTGGAGAAATAGAGGTCAGTGAAGGGGTTTGGTGGGAGAAATGACCCAATCCAGGGGTGCCTGGGCTGCTCAGTTGGTTGAGAATTGACTCTTGATTTCAGCTCAGGTCATGATCCTTTGGTTCCTGAGATCGAGTCCTGTGTCAGGCTCTGTGCTGACAGTGCAGATCCTGCTGAGAATTCTCTCTCTCCCTCTCTCTCTCTGCCCCTTCCCCCCACCCCTGTCCCTCCCACTCATGGACACACACTGTCTCTCAAAATAAATAAAATAACCATTTAAAGGAAAAAGAGGTGACCCAATCTGGCTATTCTTTAACAAAACTGCTGGTCTCCATTATGACAAGGGGGAAACTGACAGAGAAGTTAAGTAATCAGGTGACAGATGGTGGTAGTGGCATCAGTCTGGAAACAATGCGGGAGGCGACGAGTGGTTAGATCCCGTGTATACTGTAAAGTTCACAGTCAACAAAATGTGCCCGTGGATTAGCCATGAGAGGCAGAAAGAGGCACGACTGGAGGTGGGTCCTGGGTCAGAGGGTCCTGGCCGAGTAGCTGGAAGAAGGGGCCACCGTGGGTGTAGCGGGGTTGTGAGTTGAGACGCCCCAATGGGCAGAGGTTACACAGGAAATGCTCATCAGGCCCTAGGCACAGGTGCGTGGTGGGCATGGACATGAGACCTACACGGCAGGTGCGGGCATGTGGGCTGGGCTGGGGTCAGGGCATTGCTGACATGTCTATGGCCATGACATTCGCAGGGGACCCACCAGTGCCTGAGTGTGAGGCTGAGGAGGAGACAGCCAAGCCCCCCGGGGCTGGAAGAGACCAGCAGAGGACAGTGGGGAGAGGTCCAGGGTGAAATGGGAGGAAATCAAGAGGCAGGGTCATGTTGAAAGGCTGGTGAACCGTTTCCAATGCTGAAGATGGATTCGGGGGCAAGGACAGTGTAGGAGTGTAGGAGTCCCAGTGACTTGGACAAGGGAGCCTGTCCAGGAGCCTGCCCAGCCAAACCCGTGAGGAGCGAGGTCGTCACGAGGGACCGTGTGCTAAGTCAGTGCCCCCCCCCCCAATAGTGGTAAGTCCTGTCTAGCAGAAAACAATTTCATGCTTCTTCCCTAGATTTTATTTAAATGTCTTGATAATCTCCTCCCTTTTCCTGTTGTGCCCTTATTCATTCTATCTCGAGAGGGTTCTTATCGGAGAGGAAGGAATTTGTTAACGTGGTTGCTGCCCGCGCGCAGGAAGAGTTGTACTGCTTCCTGAGTACCTGGGGCAGGGAGCCAGGGGATTATCAATACTTGCTTTTAATAATGAAGACGGAGTGGTTTGTCTCCTTTAGTGTTTTGCCCTCCAAAGTAACTACATAATGCATTTTTTAAAAATACTTCTGATTTCTTGGCTTTTTGTTTCATTACTGAAAACGGGACTTATGCCCAGAAATTCTCCAAACAAAAGCTGGCTTTTAAAAATAATATTTAACTGGTAACTACAGACTGTGTGGATATAAATACGGTTATCTTACGGGGTTAAGTGACTTAAAATGCCACGTTGTTTCGCCTGACCTGCTTTTTTATACTTTTCCTCTCATTGATTAGTGATTATGGGGGAACAAAATAGGTCAGGTTTTTGAGAATTCCTATTTACATTAGATAGAAGAAGGAAGGATTGGATGACAGGTTTGATGCATGGTCTCAAGGCAGAGCAAAGTGTCATGGTATTAATTTGTGTTAAGTGCCATATTTTCACTCTAATTAATCTGGAGTATCTGTGTTATTAATATTCTTTCCTGCCACTAATTTCTTCCATCAGTCCTACATTAGGTTGTTCATTTGCATCCTTTGAAGTAGAGAAAGGTGAAGAATTTCCCTGCGAAGCCTCTCATAAATCAAGAGGCTAGAGTTTGGGCGCTTTCATCTCTGGTACTTCCATGTGATGTAGCCTTGAACTTAAAATTAACCTTTTGGCTCCTCCATCAACACAAATGCATATGTTCTTGCATTTAGAGAGGGGTGTACCAAATAGTGCAGGGGTTAAGAATGTGGACATTGGAGACAGATGCCTGCTTAGCACACCTGACGAAATACATGGCACTAATCCAAAAATATCGGCCATATTAACACCAAACTAATGTGAGGGTTAAAACAAGGCTTTTACATGTTATTTTTAAACATATGCAGAATTAGACTGTGCCCAGAGATCTAATTTGAGTTTCATTTCCTTTTCATTGGGCCGCTTTGTTTTCATCATGCAAATAATACATGTTCTTCCTGACTTCACAGCTGGTGGTAAAAATTAACAACCTATGAGCTGAATGTAAAACATAAGCTTCTTTCCTTGTTATAAAATTCGGCTTTTTGTTTTCTCCTCATCATCCGTAAATTGTGATGTCTGTGTGTGTTTATTGTGGGGGAGGGAATAAATTATAGAGTTTGTGACTTTTCATAGCACTGCTAGCATGTCCAAGATGTCGCGTAATGGCTTTTCGAATAACTAGATGCAAAATAAAGGCAGAGAGAAAAGGCCCTGCTCACAGTGACTTGCGTGTATGAACTCTTCCCGCTTTAATCAGATCACAGTTGCTGGGTCAGAACCCTGCACAGACCAATTAGTTTTGTCCAGTGTAAAAGCGATGTTTGCTAGTCAGAGTCTGTACCTCTCACCCTGATCATCTGTGTCCAAAAAGCCTGCTGTGTGTCACAGAGGGAACTCCTGAAAGAGCATCTGTGGCTCAGTGCAAATTAATGACAGCCGCTGTACACAGAGGGAGTGGTCCATACTGATGGTGTGGGGAGCGCATTCATGTGTGTGAGAAGAACGCAAAAGTCCAGACGGGGCTGCGCGTTATTTCAGGATTGTGGTCCCCAGTGCCGACTGGGGCTCTCTGAACGTTTTGTGCCATTGACCGCTGTGGCAATCCATTGCCCAGTGAAAACATAAATGCATAAAATAAATGATGTAGTATTATAAAGGAAATCTAATGTGTTGAAATAGAGTTCTCAAAATATTTAAAAAGAAGAAAAATACATATTTTTATTAAAGCTTTAAGTAACCTAATTTTCCAGTGGGATTATTAATTACCACACCTTCAAATTAGTGATTAGCATAAATGAGATTTCAAAATACTTCAGTATTAATAATAATACGAAGTGAAAAAATATTGCGATTTTTCAGGGTTCAGGGTTATCGGTACTGCCAGCCATCACTGTGATCTATTACTCACCCTCTTCGTTGATGGAAATGCTAAATTATGATCAGAAGAAAGTGTACAGTTATCTTCTAGAAGCCCAAGTTCCTGCCCCTGTATTGAAAGATCAGAGATACCTTTCTGAACCACTTGTAAATTTTTGTAGCTAAAATGGAACTATTTCATGCAGTAGAGCACTCGAGTATTTAATATCGAATATATAACCTGCAGTTGGAGTTGACTTCAGAACACAACTATTGCAAAAGTGGGGAAATGTATCAATAAAAATTTAAGACAGCATTTGAATCTATTTCAATAAATATATTCTATTGACTTATGTCAAGGTTTCTCCTGACATTTAGAGGAAATTTTCTAGAAGTCAGTTGTGGTTAAATCTTCCCTGAAATAAAACTTTTAGATTGCTATATAATAAGGTACTTAAAAAACACACAAAAAACAAAGTCAAGGATTGGTGTTTCCCCATTCATAACATGTCCATGTAGTCATAAAAAGAGAATTTATTGGAAATATAAATTGTCATCATTTTTTTAAACTGAAGAGGAGAAAAAAAACAAATATATTTCTAGTACATGAGTTTTAATTATACTTGAATAACATGTCTACTTAAATAATATTTCAATTCCCTAGCTACTAAAAATATATCTTTGAAATTATCTCGGTCCCTTACATGGTGCCTTTGAGGACTTTCCATGAGTAAAAATGTAGCCTTATTCTATTAACTTTATAGAGAAATATGAATTATTTGGGATTTGATCATTAGCATGGAATGAGAAGACACAGGAGAATAAAGTAAATATAATACTTTAGGTTATGAATCTTTTTATCTTTTACTTAAATATTGCATTAGCAATTTACCAAATGCCTTTGCCTCTCAATTTTCTATCTGTTCTTAAGCACAATTACCTCTCCTAACAACATATAGTGCAGATGCAATAACTCATTATTAGTGTGTTTTTTTGGAATTATGTCCTGAGTTTGAGAACAGGAGACAAAAAAGTTGATGAAGCATCTCTGGACCTTCTTGTCCTCATTTACGTTTTCTTTGGGCCCTGGTCCCACTGACTTGAAAGCGTTTCTTCTTTCCGTAATGACTCCACATCAGAAGAGAACCCTCCTATATGGTACAAAAAGTGACACGCAGAATCCAATAACATAGAATTTTTTAACTTCTCAAAAAATTATTTTCTAGGCTGAACAAGACAATGGTCACCCTCTGCCCGCCTTTGCCAGTCTACATATCGAAATACTGGATGAAAACAACCAGAGTCCATACTTCACGATGCCCAGCTATCAAGGCTACATCCTGGAGTCAGCCCCGGTGGGAGCCACCATCTCCGACAGTCTGAATTTGACCACCCCTCTCAGAATCGTGGCTCTGGACAAGGACATAGAGGACGTAAGTTCAATCTGTGTTTTACTCTTGTTTTCGTAACACATCTCTGGTCTTTACACTAACAGGAAATTTTACAAGGACGTAGTTACATGAGCTCTAGAATAGAGAACCAAGTCCGTATAAATAAGAGTCTCAGAAACGAGGATCTCAGTGCTGTAATTTCATTTCACATGAAAGATACTGGGAGAAAGAGTATGTCTGAATTCAGTGACCGTTTGTTTTTTGTTGTTGTTTATTTTTCAGTTTACAGATACTGGGTATAAGGACTAGAATAAACGTTTCATCTATAGCTTACTAAACCACAGGGCAATCTTTTTTTGTTTAATTAATATGGGTTGTGAACCGTTTCTATAATTGCTGATAGGGGAACATAATGGCATTACACAATAAATATTTAAAAAACAAAAACATGAAGGCAGCCCTGCAGAATGGTTTAGGGAACTTTTCTGATGCTAAGTTATTAGGAAAAAACTGCATTTGGAAGCAGCTGACCCGCTCACACTGCCGCTGCCGCCTGTGCTCATGTTAAGACTCTGTGCACCACACACACCATTGCCCTGTGCTGGTGGTGCCACTGGCCCCAGAAGTGGGTGGCCCTCCAGGCAGAGTATTTGACCTCTTCACTCCCTCTTGTGCTGTGGAGTGGGTAGAAAATCTATACCAGGCCAGTCAGAGCCCTTCCAGGAAAGGAAAATCAAGGAACCAGAGCTGGGAGGCTTCGGTATCATGTATTAAAGAAGTGGAAAGGGATCTGAAGCCACTGTAGCCACGTTTGCTGATATCACCTGTCACCACATGAAGGAAAATAGACCTGACAAATTCACACAGATGGGGACACTCTTGGGTCCTGTTTTCTTGGGTTAGAAAATCTCCGGGCATATACTGATCTCTGAAGATTTTCCTTTTGTTCTATGGTTCTGTGACCTGCCACACTATTTCCCCGTGCATCCTTTTCTTTTTCTTTTTTTTTTTTTCTTTTTTTTTCTGTTGTTGTTGTTGTTCTTTGTAAGACATACTTTCAGTTTGAAATCTGTCGCTCCAGGGGCGCCTGGGTGGCTCAGTCGGTTAAGCGTCCGACTTTGGCTCAGGTCATGATCTCTCAGTTTGTGCGTTTGAGCCCCACGTCGGGCTCTGTGATGACAGTCAGCTCAGAGTCTGGAGCCTGCTTCGGATTCTGTGTCTCCCTGTCTCTCTGACACTCTCCTGCTCACACTGCCTCTCTCTGTCTCTCAGAAATTTAAAAAAAGAAAAAAACAAAAAAACAAGAAATCTGTCACTCCCAAGGTGGAAAGTCCTGACTCAGCTGATTCTTCCTCTTCATCAGAGCTTTCATAAACGGTCTGCAGCTACGCTGTCCCCCACGGCCGCCACCAGCCCTGAGCGGCTGTGGAGCTCTGGAAACAGGACTACGCTGACAAATTAATTTTTATGTTTTGTTTAATTAACTTAAGTTTAAGTGCTCACCTGCCACTACTTGGACAGCACAGCTGTAGACTGTCCTCCCAAATCTCCTTACAAGGAAGCTTTGTCATAGTCTAGTAAACGAAGAGGCAACTTTCAGGTTTTGTTTTCCTCTTTCTGGAAAATGTTTCTAACACTCCGCAGAGGCTGTGATGACTCCTATGCACCCGGCTTCTTTCCAGATGCCTTGCTGCCTCCTGGTGCTTTCTCACCTTCTCTCTTCTCAGTCTTCCTGTGCTGCTTAGTCTCTTGTCTCTGGTCTAATCATGTTTTCACAGTAACTGTCAGTGAGTTCTTAGCATCAGCCAGACAGTCCGGTAAATGCTTCATCTTGTATTAATTCCCTTAAATCTCACAGCAAACATAAAAGATGCAATTTCCCATATTGCAGAAGGGGAAATTGAAGCTATTTTAAATGTTTTTTTTTTTTTTTTTTTTTTTTTTTTTTTAGGAGAGAGAGAGAGAGAGAGACAGCGTGAGCAGGGGAGGGTCAGAGAGAGAGGGAGACACAGAATCTGAAGCAGGCTCCAGGCTCTGAGCTGGCAGTCAGCACAGAGCCGGACGTGGGGCTCGAACCCACGAACCGCGAGATCATGACCTAAGCGAAAGCCGGACGCTTAACCGACTAAGCCACCCAGGCGCCCCGGGAAATTGAAGCTATTTTAAATGCATTTCTGTGATCACAGAGTTCGTAAATGGTGGCATTGGTCCTTGAGCCACGGTCTGTGGGAAGCAAAGTCCTTGATTTTAAGCACCATGAAACTAAAAAATCTGTGTCTACTTGATCCAGTATGACTATAGTCTGACCGTCATGACAGCTGATAAATGCTATAGGCTTTCTTCCAGAAAAGTGTGTATACGAACACCATTTCCTGTCCTGACATAGGGTGTTAGGGATCCCTTGAATGTCTTCATCTAGTGAATGCTCACCAGAAAATTCAAAGCCACCTTAGTAAGTTTCATATAGGCTAAGTTACTATATTTTGTAGGCCTGGTGTTGTTCCATAGATTTTGGTGTGGGTTTTATTTCATTTTTAAATTGGAATGCGTAATCATAGGTTAAGCAGCAACTAGTCAATTTGGAGAATTATAATAGTGTAAGTCATACCTTCATTAACACATCGGTTAGCAAAAGCTAAATCCTAAAAAAAAGACAGCTTATAGTTTTTCCATAATTGCAAAATGTATGTGTTTGTATTTAATAGATGTTCTTATATTATTGAATAGTTGAATACTCACCCCTACACTTGCTTGGGTACATTTTTACTTTTCTGGATCGGCATTCACTTTAAAATGATAAATGTTAAGACTGCATTCTAAAAACCTTTGTAAAGGATGGTGGTACTTACAGGGTATCGCTGAGGTGGAGTTGGGGGAACTCCTACGTATAAAATATCTGGGAAAGACTACTTGGCATTCTGCTCTTAGAGTTGACAATCCCTCTTAGCTTATTAAATGATCTGAACATTTCGAGGAGTTGGGGTAGAAGGCTATGGTGCTTAGAGTTTGTTCCTTGGAGTTAGCCTCCAACTCCCCGCTGGTTTGGCCTTTGGTCCTACTGTGTGATAGTTCTCTGACACTGTGTGCCTCATTTTCACAAGTTGCCCCTTTTTATTCAATCACCTGTGATCCAAAAAGGTATATGGGAGCACTCATCACTGTCTTGGCCTCTCCTTCCCTTGGGGATGGTGGGAAGGACAGGGAGAAGACAGTTCCCTTAAATGCTACCATACACTCTGAGAGTGGCACCGTTAATATGTCCTGTAAAGATGTCAAGTAATTAAACAATGTGTATCTTGCCATGAGCTTATTATTTAGGCCTATCCTGTTTCCAAAATTAACTACAATGAGTGCCATTAGATGGCTAGAAAGTGAACAAGTATCTCTAATCTCCTAGGGGTAAAGGTTTCTAAAATGTTAAATATATCTTCTGTGTATCTGCAATGTAAACAAGCCCACAGAAGGTTAAGCATAGTTTAATCCAGTTTCCTATACTGTGTGAAATGTTCTCTTAAAACCCACTTCTCAGGTACTGATATCACACCTCATTGTTCCCCTCAGTCTTGAAACCCAAGAGTCTTTGGTTTTTGTTTCCTTACTGCACCTGAAAGTCTTCACATTCTTCCTGTTTTTTTTTTTTTTTCCTCTGGATATTTGATGACTGTCTTTTCATCTCCGTCTTTACAACCTCCATTCTGTTTGTCTCACATTGGTCTCTCATCAGAATTTCCTCCTGATGCCCTTGGCTTCCTATTTTTTCTGACTCAGGTGTCTCTCACCCAGCCACTGAGAGCCATCTAATCGGTCTCCATCACACTTCTGCCTCACATGCTTTTGAGACGAGCTTTCCTGCAGAAGAGAATGGCTGTCTGTCACCGGATGCCTGAGCATTCACACAGACTCATTTCCAGAAACTTCCGCCTTACCTGCTACATTTAGCAACTACTTGTAGTTTCCTGCATAACTTTATCTTATTACCTTTGTGACATTTCCCACATTTTGAAATCTTTCATCTTTTATCCCCCAAGCTGGCTTGGACAAATTCCACTTAGTGTTGAGAGTTCTGCGTGGGTCTCTCTTACTCGTACGTCTTGTCCAGACTCTGCTTCCTCTTGGTTGAGTTGTGTGTCTCTTTAACGCTATACATGTGACATTGTAGGCGCCTTGCACCCTCTTTGAATTTAAACTGTGAATAGGGCTTTGATCTTGGTCGCTTTTGTATCCTGAAGATGTAACACAGTTCACAGAATTTAGTAGTTTCTACTAATAGTTGAATGAACTCAAACATTCAGGCACAAGTAAAGGAATGAGGATATCTAACATATGCTTCAAAATTCTAGTGATCTTGATTTAACTGTTTCATGATACAGCCCATGTCATGATTGGACAACTACTTCCTAGAAAACTCCTCATCCTATTGAGTTGAAACGAGCCTTCTCATAACTCGCCTGGTAGTCCATATAACTTCCATTTTCCAGCCCTCAGAATAAATCCTTGGAATAGTCAGTAACATGTTTGAAGATGGATTGATGTCCTTCAGAATCACCTGGGTTTTTTTTGCCAGGCCAAGTACTCTTTATTTTAAAAGTAAAATATGTTCACTTACTAGATGATTTAAAGATTTGTATTAACAAAAAGAAACTTCAAGGCCCTTTCAGTTCACAGGCAAGAATTTTCCTGCCTGCTAATTTCTCAATGTTTTTGAGTGCCAGAATAATGAAATTAATTAAATCACCATACAGGTGAAGGATTTAAGAATAAAGACAGAAACATGTCACCACATTCAGGTGTTACCAAAAGAAACAGAGATGAACCATCAGATCCGAAAAGAGAAGTTATCACCAAGGAGTCAATTTCCTGAGTAGCTTTAAGAATAAGAGAACAAACTTGGATTACCTGTCTAAAAATCAACCTCTTCCTTCTGTTTAGGAGAAAGTAAGAGAGAGTTTTAGAAAATGGTAGCATGGATAGGTGAGTGGCATTATTAGCAGTGTAGATTTGGGGTCAGAAGGAATATTAAAGGTCACAGTGAAACCAAAAAAAAAAGATTAAACAAAAATAATTGTGTTAGTGTTCCTTTTCTATTGATTTATAAATATCCACATAAAGATACATATACCGTATAGAGAGGTAATAGGAATCACATTCCTATGTTTTGTTTTGTTTTGTTTTGTTTTTTAAGTACTCATATGTTCAAAATAGCCCAGCAGATAGGTAGAACGAGACATGCCCAAGGTATTTGAGATGATGTCTGAAACCACCATGTTTTCAGTAGGCAGAGCTACTAAAAGTTGATTATTGGATTCCGGTTATAAAAAAATAAGTAATGAGGAATAATCATCAACTGAGGCTACCCATTTGGCTTGTAGGAAGGCAGTGAGTCACTTATAATTCCATGTGGGTTCACAGTCCTGCATAAAGAGGTACTGTTTCAGAATCAAGGTGTCCTTGAAACTTAACACAATATGCTCTTAAAGGTCCACTGCCCTTATATGCTTTATACATATTGTTATGCTGTTGTATGTATGTTATGTGAGGATATTAAGAAAAAAATACACCTTGAAAAAAGTTATTAGTTTAAATGTGCTAGAAGATATTGTTGTCATTTATTTGTTTTTTCCTAGTGTATGCTTGTAAACTGTATGCCTGTCTGTGGTCAATTACGCTTACAGTTTTCTATTTAATGTTTACTTTGCACATAGGTTCCGCCAGGTGGAGTTCCTGTAGGTACTAGGTGTTCGTTTTGTGTTTGCTCTTTTGTTATTTGCTGTGGTTCATTTCCTAATTCTCTCTTTTCTCCTAAAACAAGTAGATACTTGAGTACCCCTTATAAACACATCTACAATGATGTTAGATATGTGTGTGTAGATGTGTTTTAAATTCCTGTTCATCATATTCTTGGTTAGAATAGAATGAACTGTGTGAAATGCAAATTTCGTATGAACTTTAGCAAAGAGTATTCAATTTTTAAATGTTTTTCAGCCCCTGACAAACATTCATATTTCATCATCATATTCTTTCTGAATCTAAGCTTGGGACTGAACCCTTTTGAACAAGATTATCTGAAGACAACTACTGTTGACCAATTCAAATTGGCAGATGAGGTTAATTTCTGTCATCTCCCCTCTTATGCTTTATAACTTAAGTATGCATATGTATATAGGTGCACATATACATACATTTTGCGTTATATGTGTATATATAAGGATGCATATAAACGTGTGTTTATTGTGTGTGATACAATATTCTGATTCTCATTGGAAACCCCAAATTGGCTTCAAATCCAAGTGACTGTTTTATTTGAATATATTTCTTCTATATGATAGGATTTTTAATTTTATATTCACATGTTTGTTTTCCTTTGCATTTGGATATGTGCTTACTTTGTCTTCATTTTTTTCTGTGCTATGAGTGAATATCAGAGTTTATTTTACCTTCCCAGAAAATAATACACAAACCAATGAAATGATACTCTTGTTGTATATACTGACTATGTACTTTAGATAATATAATACTACCTTATGTCAGAGGGGGAAAAGAGCACTTATTAACCAGACTTCTGTGTACATATTGATTTTAAAAATCTAATATGTATTTTAAACATTTTTTTAGACACAAGGACTACATAAAATCTACTGTCCCTGTAAGAGTAGGAAGTCATAGCATTTTCTGTCCATTTTAAACTCCTAATATACCACACCCGAAACAAGTATTATCCTTAAAAATAAATCCCAAGTATTGAGCTTTGAGTAATAATTGGCTGAATAATTCCAAATCTGCATTCTTTGATTCTTGTCCTCAAAGAAATACCTAGATATTCACCAATAGAATCTATGTATCCCATACATATATTTTAAAAGGTTACTATGTTAAGTATCCATGAACTTCAAAGGTTATAATTTAATCAGAGATTAACTGAGCAGGACAGATTGGCATGAGCTATAAAATGCCATCGACAATGGTAGCTTTATATGCTATGTTATCTTTCTTCCCAAAAACAGTCTGCAGGTCTGGAAGGTGTATTTTAGTCCCTAGCTAGTTATTACAGCAGGACTTGAAATGAAGACAAGTGAAATATCAACAAAAAGGTCTTTAATGTTTCTCGTTATGAAGCATGAGAGTCTCTTTATGAAGTCCTGGTAGTTGTGTCGTCTTCAAACGGGAAGCATCTGACAGGGAAGTTCTTGTGTCTTTCATAAGCTTGAATAATGATGGTGTGGTCTGTGGCACAACTGCGTGGTGCAGTATCACGTGTGGATACAGTGGTGCATGGCCCAGCACTTAGCGCCGTCCTGAACTGTCACTGCCCGTGACATAACAAAGGAATTGTTCACAACACGTAGGGAGCCTGTGAAGGAATATACCCAACAAATTTACCAACACAAGCTCCCAGGGAAAGGAAGAAAAGAAACTGGGAGAATATTAGTTGTGCAGAAAGTAGAGAAGGACTGAGGGACTTGAACAAAGGGAAAGAAGTAAATGTTTGATATATTAGGTCACAGGGCAAAGCTCGCACGGCTGGGATTACTGGCCATGTAGAGGTACAAGTACAGGATGCTGCGTTCCTCAGGAAAAAGTACATGAATTTAACAGCCTAGTGATTTTACCCTAGTTAGTAATTGCTGTCAATTGAAACTGCATTCTAACTATTTTGATCACTTAAAAATAACCATTGATTTTATTGAAATTGACCTTAAAGGATGCAGTAAGAAGAAACCTCAAAATGTGATTCAAAATATGTTGATTTCGTATGCACTTTATCATCAGTTTTTTAAATAAATAATTTAACTTGTTACTAATGAATATATTTGATTAATGAACCCTGCCCCCAAACTGCTAACCATGCTGAGCGTGTGGGGTCATGATGCTGACACAGAAACTGAGGTTCCTGTTGAAAGTATGCATGTACTTTTCATGGCTCTTAACAACATTGGTGATTTTATACTATAAAGACCAATGGAAATTATTGTCTCTGGTATTAGTTTTTTTATTGTTCCAGGATCAATAAATGTAGCATACTGGACTTCTATCAAAACCTTCCATAGAAGACCTTCTATGGACCTAGCAGCTACACTAATGTAGCTAAGTGATATCTCAGGAGACATCACAAATACAGAACTATGTTAGGTTCGAATGAAACTATTCATTTCAAAGTTATTTGGAATATACACATACTGAAGCTTTAAGAAGAGGTATAGATTCAGCATCTGTGGGCTGTATCATGCCCACCTTTTAATATAGTGGCACACATACCAACTTTCTCAATTTTAAATAAAAATGTTTAAAATGTGAGTGCTAATGTTTTAAATCAAATCAGCATGTCTTTAACAAGTCTTAACTGTATAGTCTGTCCTCAGCCCCTGATTTCAGACATAGAAAAGGAATCTATGATATGAAATTACATTTCACACTACACTATGCGTATTATGCATTGGGTTTTTATTTGAGTATAGTTGACACACAAAATTATATTAGTTTCAGGTGCTTAACATAGTGATTTGATGCCTCTCTGCATTGTCATGCCCACCACAAAGTACCTGCCATCTGTCACCACAAGATGACGCTGTTACAGTTACACTGACTGTATTCCCTGTGCTGTGGCTTTCATCCCCATGACTTATTATTCAATAACTGGATGGCTGTATCTCCCAATCTGCCATTCTCCTCACTGTGTAATTTTTAATGTTGCCCAAATCTATTAAAAAAATACCTCACCTCCCTGTGTATCTCTATTGCTGTTGTTTTCATAGCCTCATCAGAAGCCCTCTGTCCCCAGTAACCCTCTTTCCTTTGCCCACCTGCCCTCTGACTTCAAGATGCCAACACCAACCCACACCTCCCCACCTCATGTCCTTGTTCTTTCTCAAAAATGCAGAGATGAACGTCTTATCATCCAGGGGCAGCAACAGACCGTGAAGGGTTTCCAATGCTTAGTGAATTTTCTCTGTTTTGAACTTTCACAATCATTTTGTTATGTATCAGACACATGCAGCCATTTTATATACTTTCAATCTAATTATCAGAAATGTATGTTTAAATTTAAAAAAACATTATGTTTCCCCTCGGGGAATCTTTACAGCATTAAAATAAGAGAGATCGAGCATGATATTTATAGGTAATGAATTATATATAATCAGTTTTATTTCTTTTTTACATTAAACATGAGAACAGAAGAGTAATATGAGTATGGGCACTTTGTTACCACAAATGAAGTGGTTGTACAATCCTACAGCTAAAATGGGGGCTCCTGTTTTCTTCTCTTGCATTTCCTTCTTATTCCTTGAGCCCAGGGAAGTTCTGGAGAATATTGATATTATAAGCCAATAAGAATATATTCAACTAAATTGTTATCTTTCTTTTCTTTTTTCCTTTTCTTTTTACATTAATTATCCTTGTACTTATTCCACTGTCTTGTTTCCCACAAAATGAGTCATTGTCTTTGCATAATTCAGCTCAGTGATGAGTAAATGTCTAATAAAACCTATCCTTTCTTTGGAAATTCTTATTATATTCACGTATCGTTTTGTAACAGATTTGTAAAATTAATTTCCAGATAATGAACTAACAGCTGCATTATTTACTCAACTTCCCCCTCCCCCCCAAAGACGAAAGACCCAGAGCTTCACCTTTTCCTGAACGATTACACCTCAGTCTTCACCGTCACGCAGACTGGTATCACTCGCTACCTCACCCTACTGCAACCAGTGGACCGGGAAGAGCAGCAAACTTATACTTTTTCGGTAAAAAGACTTCATATACATATTTATGTGTGTCTGTGTGTGTGTAACAGAAAGAGATATCTGTTTGCAACTGAAGAGGTCCATGAATGAAGAGGAGAAAAACGCAATATTTTCAAGTAACTGAGAATTGAAACTATCAATAATAAAATTCTTCACGTTTTTCTCCTTTTTCTGTTTATAAGTTTGTGCAGCTGTGTTATCATTCTTTACAAAAAAAGGAAAATAATTTTCAAGATGAAAACAGGAAAATGAGAGTTTCATTCTTAACCATGCACTCATAATTTACTTAAATTGAGATATTATATACCAGAATCCACAAGCAAAGAATTATTTCCTAACCCTTATTTTATTTTATGGATTTTGTTATTACGTTTTATATTTTGCCATAGGGTTAGGCCAGTGGGTCTTCCCTGGGATGATCCCTGCACCCCCTACCCCTATCCCACCCTCCCCCCTGGAAGCGTTTGGCAATCTCTGCAAGGCAGTTTGGGCCATCACTATTGGGTGCTACTGGCATCAGGTAGGTAGACTCCAAGGATGACACTATGGGCATCCTCCCTTATATAACACACAGGGCAGCCACCCTGCTCTCTGACAGTGAGTTATCTGATGCAGGGAGCCTACTTCAAGTTAATTAAGAAGAAAAAGTGCTGAGGGGAGATTATTCTGTATTCTATATTATTCTATTTTCTGTATGTTCTATATTCTATATTCTATTACACAAACACATACATGATTTGTGGGGTTGAAAGGTGAATACAGATAAAAAGAAAGTTCTAGTATCCAAGTTCCTGAGCTAGATTTTATTCATATATAAGAGGAAAATGAGCTGTTGGAAAAGTACAGACTGTAGGGTTTACATGGGGCTCCTTTCTGGAGATGCTTCCTTACATAGCAAAGCCACAGCTTATAGAAACCCTAAGTGACAGTGCAAACGTAGGTACAGGGGTGGATTCCAGAAGTCATTCGAACAAAAATGGCAGTTGGCAACACTGGCTTTGTTTGTCAGAACTTCCTAACATGTTATGGTGTAATTAATATATCACTATTATATAATGTCATTAAGTCTTTTAAAAATTGCCGTTTTCTAAACTATCAGAAAAAGACATCCCATCCCTAGGGCACCTATTTTCTTGAGTTATCCATACAAGCATGTTGGCTGTAAGAGCATCTATGGAATTATATAACCACTATGTAAAATGGAAGAATATTTTCTTATTAATTTTTAAAAATTAAATCGTAGTTAATCCTAAGAATCAGCAATGTTACTGACCCACTCCATGCCTCTCTGACACTTTACATATCTGCTTATTTAAATGTGTTTTGAATTTGAATACATCAAAGATAAAACAGAATCCTTTGTAATTGGTTCTTAGCACATTCAAGCACTTTGCTTGTGTGAATTATTATAGGCATATTATTTCTTTTTATCAACAGAACATTTTGGTACCCTTTTAAAACTGAAATTATATATGAGAAATGCCTTAAATCATAACAGTGAACTTGGTACTGCTTATGTTTGTGTGATTTATCTGTTACATGTATTTTTCTCCCCAAAGATAACGGCATTTGATGGTGTGCAAGAAAGTGAGCCAGTTATTGTCAATATTCGGGTGATGGATGCAAATGATAATACTCCAACCTTCCCTGAAATATCCTATGATGTCTATGTTTATACAGACATGAGCCCCGGGGACAGTGTCATACAGGTAACTACCCATATAGCATGGGGTTCTATGCAAAGCAAGTGTTTCCATGGCCATTGTATAATGCTTCGCTTCGGAAATTGCTTAAGAAATGCAAATAAACTTCAGACCCATTATATGACATGACTTAGCTTCAGAAGCTTAAGATTTATGTTGACCTTTCACATAAAAATGTATTTATATTGACTTTAAAGTAGAATTAACTAGTTATTAGATTTAAATATAGCAATGTGATCATTTTATAATTGATTTTTAAGAGTTTAGTACACTGACTCTACCTAATTGATTCATATAACAATATATGTAATATGCTGATGTTTTCAAGTCTTAGACGTATAGTTTAAAATTTCAAATTGTTTACAACTTTTGTAAATATGGGTTAAATTTCTCTTGGTGATAAAGACAGATGACTACATTAATAAATCAGTGGACGACACTGTCAGACAGTGGTTACCTGGTGTAAAATGGAATCATCAACAGCAGAGAACATTTGGCTTTCATACTCAATGGTATCTTTGAAAAAAACAAATCAGGCAAAATGTTTCTCCTTGATGTGCCTTATTTTTATTATTAACCATGTACTTACTGCCTTTAAATTAATTATGTTGTCTCAAATTATGTTTTTTTTTTTTTAATTCTCTGCATAAGTCACAAAGAAGTAATCATATTCTTCCTCGAGGGTTTTTAGAAATCTGGAGAATAGTTGAGTCTAGTACTTTCCAAATTGCTAGTACTTTTCAGAATTATCTAGGGAGCTGATTAGAAATACAGACAACCAAGACTTCACTTCACCTTTCCCGGATC
This sequence comes from Hyaena hyaena, assembly GCF_003009895.1. Classification (NCBI taxonomy): domain Eukaryota; kingdom Metazoa; phylum Chordata; class Mammalia; order Carnivora; family Hyaenidae; genus Hyaena; species Hyaena hyaena. The sequence goes on along the minus strand of NW_024082085.1, from coordinate 74,092 downwards.
TGAGGCTCTATGAGAAATACTTAGGTTATTGATATTAAAATAATAAACCCGAAGGGTTTCACTTGTACAGACACACAAAGACCACTGATGTAGATTGTCAATATCTGAGAGTCAGACTCAGTAATTATAAGTTACTTTCAGGCCAGGAAAGCCATGATTCTATATACTTTTTAGAGCATTTCAATGGCTCCAAATTGTTATTAAATGGCATATGATACAATTATAATGATATGTAATCACGTACTAGTATGATACATACTAATATGCACTAGTATAGTATATAATTAGTGCACATAAATCAATTTACATGTCTGCATGTTTTAGCATTATATAAATATTTCGGAGTATTAAAGATCAGCCTAAAGACCCCGACAACAAACTTAAACCTTCACATATGGCTCCCTTTCCCCAGCTCCGCGTTTGGTCCTCTTTTCCTGTGCACGTGCTTTGCCCCTGACCTACCACCTATACTTAACCAAATGCACATGCCTTGTTCCTTCTCATTTCCTCCAATTAGCTGCTTCCCTTCCACGTACAGTTTGATGGGTCTTCTTATCTGTCAGATAATTTCCCTTCTGCGGACCCATGCCTTTGTGGTGTTCAGAGGGTAGTTTGGAGTCATCCTTCCTGGATGGTCCTGCTCTCGCATCCCACCTGGGACATAGTGCTGTGCAGTGACACTACTGTGACCCAGCAGCATGTCCTTATCGGTGTGGGATGTTAAGGAGGAAACAGCTCATGTGCGCCTCGGAGCTTCTGTACATGGTTTTCTGTCAACCAGGAGTGCTCTTCTTACCCCAGATTTTGCAAGGCTGGCTCTCTTTTTCCATACAGGACCCTGCTCAAAATGTTACCTACTCAGAGAAAACTTCCCTCGAAGCTTAGTGCTGGCCCCCTCCCAGCTCACACACTCTCTGTGCCTCCCCCTCTCAAATGATCCTCTTTTCTTCTCTCTCACCCTCCGCCCACACTGAAGACCCCTCGAGGCCAGTGTCCTGTTTAATCACCAGGCTGCCCGTACACTTAAGACATATCATCCATGCGGTACCTCGCCATCCAAAGAATGAACTGTTCCCAAATTCACATGGCACTGTTATTACCATAGGCTAGAAATGATTCCATGCTCTCTCTCTCTCGTATTCATCGGATTAAGATACACTTTCTCGGGTGATAAAAGGGATGACATTACAGCCTGGGCAGTGGAAATTCACCTGTAAGCCCTTCTGTGCATGGATACCTTCTGCCGTATTTGGCAGCAGCTAAAAGGCCACAGTACGTTTTATTCCTGTTTTGCTTATGGCGTGTCATATTGATGAAATCCACCCTTGCAACCATTTGTCTTGAGGGCAGAACTCGAATTAGTTTATTTCTGTATCCACAGCATTCACCTCCATAGTGCCTAGCATATCAAAAGTGCTCACTAGAGTCGCCACTTAATATGTTTATTCAATGATGACAGAAGGGAGACATGTGGACAAGCAGAATGAATGGGAAGGTGTAAACGCATTGCCTTTTATCTCTAGATGACGGGTGGACCTTGAGAGCTACATTTGTCTTTCCCAAGGCACTTACATAGGCAGCAGCATTGCAGTGTATGCACATAAAGGGATGACAATCATTGTCATGTTCTTATTTAATTAGACCTGATTCTCATCTCTATAATAACATAATTGGAAGTAAAAGTAAGTTTATACATTAAAAAAAAAAAAAAAAAAAGCAGCCAGCGGGGAACTGGAAAGTGTAACTAAGAAAATGATAGCAATTACGTGGTGGAACTGTATCTCAAAAAATGTCTGCCTTGGGGGAATCAAACGCTTCTTTCTGGCATTTGCCGGCTGCAACAGTTAATTTCCCTTATGTATCTATTTATAAAACAGATCTTTCCTTGCCTTTAAAGATTCATCTTTTATATATCTTCCTGCACTATGCGGGTTATGAAGATAGAGTGTTGTGTGGGTCTGTATGGCTCTATGTTTTAAAATTACTTAAGCACCAAGAGATAAAAGCTTATAATTATTATTTTAAATGTTATTCCTGGCATGTGGTAAAAGAGTGCCATAGCTATAAAACATCCTCCGAGGATCTGGAAATAAAAGGAAATAGATTTCCTATTAAGAGGAGAATGTGTAAACAAAGCCAAATGATTTAGAACTGTGACCCACCCCTGCCTTGTGAGAATCATAAAATAAGTTTTGTGCTGCACGGGCCCAGCCTCCCCAAACCTCGCCTTTCCATACCGACAATATCACCTCATTTGCTTTTGGTTAGTATTCTGAAATCAGAAAGAGTGAGAACATTAGAAGCAAAGATGACAGTGGGCATAGCCCAGCGGAGAGCTCCTTGGATAACACATTTTAAGCATATTTTAACCAGATGATTGTGAATCTGTCATTTTCAATGTGGCCCCGACACTGCCTTGGCCCGAGGGAAGTTCATTCCCAATTATTTCAGTCCAGTACCTTCTTGTTAGGAGGAACCATCCTTGCCTGTGAAAAGCAGATAGGTTAGGCATAAAGGTGTCAGTAATCAGGTCCTTATTAGAGATTCTGTTATAAATTGGTCCTCTGACTTTACATCTCTGATGCCTGAGTATTGTAAAAGGGATAGCGTGATTCTGATGTGTATGGCTCCTGAGTCACACTAGGGGGCAGTGGGGAGCACTGTCACAAAACAGCACCTGCGCCTTCCATACCTGGAAATGAGATGTAATCAGATTATTAGCATATCTCATGTTTACAGGGACTTTAGTAGTGTGAATGAGAATGATTTTGGCATGAAAGAACTTTTTGTATGCCATCGATGAAACTACAGGTTTGACCGATGAATGTCATGCTGTATTGTCTTAAGTCCCATTACACACTTTGCTGATTTTCTTGAAAAACCAGCTCTATATTAAGGAAACAGATTTTGGTATGTAATTTTAATATTGTGAAGATGTAGATTTTCATATTAGTAGTTAAGTCCAGTCCATATTCCATGGATGCTGTTCCTAAAATTGTACGACTTTCATAAATAGGTGTTCTTGATCCTAAGTGAATACAGAGATGTTCCTGAGCAGCCTTTAAAAATATCAGTGCCTAGGGGTGCCTGGGTGGCTCATTCGGTTAAGCATCTGGGGTCAGCTCAGGTTATGATTTCACAGTTGGTGGGGTCATGTGTTTGAGCCCCCATTGGGCTCTCTGCTGACAGCTCAGAGCCTGGAGCCTGCTTTGGTTTCTTTGACTCTCTCTCTCTCCGTTCCTCTGCTTGCACTCGCGCTCTCTCTCTCTCTCTCAAGAAATCAGTAAACATTAAAAATATTAAAAAAATATATTGATGCCTAGACTGTACCCTGACATTTTTATGAAAGTGATCTGGCCATTCAGAACCACTGTGAGAGATTGGATTTAGCAAACCAAAGCAGCTCTCACACGTAGCCAGTTTTGAGAAGACCCATCTTTAGCCCTTAGAGTATTTCACCCTTGTGAAAATCAGAATCCCTCATTTATCAAGGTGGAGTCTCATGTGAACCTGAATCCTTTGATCCTTACCCCCTTCTTTTCCATTTTTCTCCTTCTTCAGTTGCTATTTTTTCTGTCCTGCTTCTGACTCGTCTTCCCTCTTCTCCTCACCTTCACCTGTGCTCTCCTAACTATTCCATTTCTTTCCATTTTCCTACATGGCAGCAATGCCCCCTTCTGTAGTGATGTCTCCTTGTTGGTCTACCACTGTCCCTAAGTGTCCCCGCCTGTCAGTCTCCATGCCCTCCCAGGTACAGTCTCTTACAGCCTTCCCACCCTGTCCATCTGGGCACTTGGATTAATCGATGCAGTTACAGAGCTGATTACCTGATTTCCTTAGAATTATTGTTATTATTTTCTTTCACTCACATCATACCACGAGAAGCACACAAAATGGCAAATCCAGTGAGTCTACCTTTCATTGTCACATACAAAGGCACTTCTCATGCCTCCATCTAGGCAGAGCTCTCTGCTGTACCGTTTCCTGGAAACCCTCCCTGGTGACTAAGGGACTTTGTTACTGGCTCCTTGTTCACTTCTGGTTTCTCAAAAATTAACATTCTCCAGAAATCAGTATGTAGTTCTCTGTTTTCTGTGTCTCCATGTTGTTAGTCATTACCGCGATGCATACTCACGCCTCCCAAAGTTAAGTGCCCCGTGATGACCTGAAAATCAAGCTAGTGTTCAAAGTCGGTTGCATGTGGTAATGCAGGGTTTTGACAGGCACTTCACATTGGACCTACTCCGAGATAAATGAGCTAATCCATCATTCATCTAATACGGAAACATGGACTCAGATACACACATCCTGTCTTCCCGGGCAGCTGTTACATTGGGACCGGCCCAGTGGATCTCAGATCATACAGGTGTTCACAGCAACCTCAGATTTCGGTTTCTTGTCCCCTCCTCCACCTACACACATCCGGTTTCTGAAACCACTATTTCAAACTGGATCTGCCATTACTTCCTTTTCTGTGTCTATGCCCTGCCATGAATTAGGCTGTGACAGTGGACTCTGACCCATGACCCTATTTCTGCAGATGCCCACACCTCTGCCACAGACAGTTGTTCCAAAACATGAGGCACGACAGGCATGATAGGTCCTCACCCAAGGAAGGGCCCAATCTCTACACACACCATCCAGCACATCTGTTAAACCTCAAATATTTTCCTCCTCTCTCTACATCCCTCTATGCGATCAACTTTGACATCATATAGAGGCGTTTATTTTGTTCGTTGCGTTTAACTTCAACATTGAATATCCCTTCCCATTCTATTGCTACTGACGTTTCTCTGAAATTTCAAGATTTGAATGAAATTATATCATGCACAGTTCAAATGTCACTCTAGATTTTTTTTAAATTTAATTTGCATTTATTCATTTTTGAGAGACAGAGAGAGTGTGAGCTGGGGCAGAGTGGGGGTGGTTCATAGAGACAGAGATCCAGAATCCGAAGCAGGCTCCAGTCTCTGAGCTGTCAGCACAGAGCCAAATGTGGGGCTCAAATCCATGAACCATGAGATCATGACCTGAGCCGAAGTCAGAAGCTTAACCAACCGAGCCACCCAGGTGTCCCTCAAATGTTATTATTTAAATAAAGCCTTCATTTTCCTAGCAAGTTAGAATGAATTGTTCCTTCCACCATATGCCCACACATCCATCTGGCAACTGTTATCTGGCTCACAATTTATGGCACCTTGCAGTAAGGTTAGCACTTCGTGCCTACCCCCCTGCTGAGCTGTAAATTCCTTTAGGACAGGAGCTCTTCATGATGTGTGACCATCACTGCTCAGCACATCTCTTCCACATGGTCGGGGTTCACCAAATAGCATGGAATTTATTCCCCCAATGCTCTCCCAGTCAGTTTAGAAAGTCTCATTCTGGAAATACATTTTGTTTATATTAGGAATCCCCACTGTCACTCACTGAGGGTTATCTCCCAGAGCCCTCTCTCTAAGTCCATGGTTTCAGCCAGGCTATGCCTTTATTCCTCTTGATATAGAAGACACTACACTGGGGCGTGTGGGTGGCTCACTTGGTTGAGTATCTGACTTCGCCCCAGGTCCATGATCAAGCAGTTCGTGAGTTCAGGACCCAGGGATCCCTGCTGACAGCACCAAGCCCACTACAGATGCTCTGTACAGTCTCCCTCCCTACCCCTTCTCTGCTTGTGCTCTCTCTCAAAAATAATAAACATTAAAAATATATGTTTTAGAAAACACTCTATACTGAAGATGTTTCTGATACATTTATCTTAGGCTGTGTCACAGGTCACTATATATTAGAGCTCGAAATTACTTTGAAAATATTTCTTGTTCACATCCTCACTCAATAAAAAACTGGAGTTGATACACTGATAAATGATTGATCCAAATTCACAGCGTTTGTAAGTGGCAGAGTTGATACTGAATCCAATTTAAAGACAATAGAATCTGGAGCCAGACTAGTTGAGTCCCCACCTCAGACCCTTATGTGTCTTCATACAAATAGCTTAGTCATCTCTGCTCTCATTTTCTAGCCTGACAATGGTGATATTTATAGTACCAGCTTCACAAAGGTGTTGTGGGTATTAAATCAGTTATATAAACTACTGCCACATGTGCCCTTGAAAATGCATCTTGTATAAATGTTATCTAGTTACTATACTATTATTGAACTATTCTCATGGATTATATAAAACATTTATGATTAAAATAACCTTTCTGTATATATCCTTATGTGTTGCATGTACTATTTAGCACTCTGTGGAGGACACACATACTACACACAAAATTTTTTGTATGTTGCAATTCTTTTTCATAATTTCCAACATTATAAACAAAATTAAGATAAACCCATGTCATATATCAATACCTTTTGACAATTTATTTTATGTCAAATAATGACATTGTTCTCTGTAGTGAGTGAGTGTGTGTGTGTGTGTGTGTGTGTGTGTGTGTGTGTTTGTATTTGGGTTTGTGATATCATGACTAACATCTAAGAGGTACATTTATTTAAAATCTTAGTGAAGTTTAGTATTTCAGCAAATACCAGATAGATTTGATGAGCAAACCTCACAAAAACCTAAGCATATTTTTACATTTGTAAGAAATTTTCATTTATTTTGATATTTGAAACAATTTATTTTTTAATTTATTTTTAATGTTTGTTTTCGAGAAATAGAGCATGATGGGAGAGGGAAGAGAGAGAGGAAGACACAGAATCCAAAGCAGGCTCCAGGCTCTGAGCTGTCAGCCCTGAGTCGGACGTGGGGCTCAAAGTCACCAACTGCAAGATCATGACCTGAGCCTAAATCAGACTTTAACCGACTGAGCCACCCAGGGACCCCTGAAACAATTTAATTTTAACAAAGACCATACACTTTCTTACCTGAGCCCCCTTGCATTAGAATGAAAACATACCCCTAAAATCATGATTCTTCATTTATACGGGTTGTAACCTCATAACACCATCTGTATTTTGTTCATGCGGATGAGACTTCACACCTGTGAAAAAGCAACACCTTCCACTTAGTTGCTCAGGTTGGAAAGCGGAGCTGTTCCTGACACATTCTTATTTACTCCCTCCTCTCTATCCGTTACCAAGTCCTACCGGTTTCTCCTTATGTACAAACCCAATGCACCTGTTCGAGTCTCTTCCCACTGCTGACATCCTCCCGAGAGCTGTCGGCAGCATTCACGCAGGCCAGCCAACCCTGCTTTGGGCTTCATGTGTATCTCCTGTCTTCCTTCCTCCATTCAGCAGCCACAGGACTTTGGCAAACTTGAAATCAAATCAATCCTTGCCATGCTGATGCCTTTGGGGATTTCCCACAACTATATGAATGTAGCCCAGTCACTGTCTCACGGGACCGGTCTGCTGATTACTCTCCTCTTGCTAACAACCTTTCTCTTGCTTTCTGAATGCTTCCGCTTCTATGCATATGCTGGTCATCATTAAGATCTCAGTTTAAGTGTCTCTTCCTCAAAGAAGCCTTCCAGGACTCCCTTCCTTAATTATACTCTATTATCCCAGAGCATCCTGATTCTTCCTTTATAGCATATTTCAAAATTTCTTATTATAATGTTAATAATCTGTTTCTCACGTTAATAGTTAATAAGCTCAAATGCAGTATAGACTTGGTTAGTTTCTTTATTTTCTTTCTTGTTTCACTGAAATTTGTTGTCAGCATCTGGCACAGCACCTGGTACATAGTAAACCTTTTATAAATTTTTGTTTAATGAACAACCGGATAGAGGAACTAATGGATGCAGGTAAAATAAGTGTTCTTTAGTTTATTGTATGGGTGTTGGGAAATTACCTATATTTCAGGTTAAAGTGATTTAAAAATCCATCAACTAAACTTCGAGTGCATTAGCATCCCTAGAGTGTCGTACTTCCTCGCCTGATTATTCAGAAGAATTTTTCCAGTGAAGGCTCTTGAGAGGCTAAACAGTCTGACAGAAAACATGTCAGGAGAAAGTAATCACATATGGTTTTAAAGAAGCCAAGGTGAATATTTCACATACTTATTTGAAAATCATTCATTGTGCTGAGTATCACAAGGAGCAAAGGATCCACTAAGATTTAATTTCTGACCTTCAGTAATTACGTTCAGTAATAGGGAAGAAGGGAATATATAATATTTTGGTTTTATCATGATAAATACAGCTCAGATAATCCAATTAAACATTATGAAAAATTTTAACATCTAAATGGCCCAAGAGTTGTCTTGGGGAGAGTAAGCTGTCCCATTTGATAAACTTGGGGGAAATAGTAATGACATCAAACCAGTGATTACAGACATCTGCATTTTGAAATTGTATATGTAAAAATTAGTTCTTGCATTTGGCTTTTATGTTATTTTTTAATCCTCACCCCCCTTCCCTGACATACATAGAAACCCAATGTTTCAAAGAAAATCAATTTGTAAAGGCAATTAAGTTAATTTACATTTATATTTATCCAGCATGTTTTGGATTGTCACAGTGAAAGCTGTCCATGGAGAATTTCAATAATTAATGCTTAATTGCTTGCATCTTTATAAAGCTTTTTGTCTAACTGTATGTGATATTTTTAAATATCATATACATTGTACATTTTAAATTTTGACAGTATTCTTTCTCATCATTACAGTTCTACATCTTCCTGATTTACCAGGTAATTCACTTGAAATTTAGAAGCTAGAAGAAACAAAAATGTGTAATATATATATTTTTTCTTTTCTGTATACCAAAGGATGTTAGCTTTTTGCAGCTATTACTTGAGAAAAAAAAAAAAAAAAAGGTCTCTTTTCTTCTCAGCTCCTTTTTGCAGTAAATTATGCTACAATGGCAAAGCATAATCATTTGAGTAAAAGAAAAATACTTGTATATTGAGATGTTTCAAAGATAAGGAATCTTAGAAAAAAAGCCAATATTCCAAATAGAGCAATAGGGATTTCTTGGAAGTGTAGTAAACTTGCTCATTTGGTCTGGCAAATAAAACAAGCATAAACACCACTGAGCAAGCCCTAATATGTATATGTATTATAAACCCATGTTACATATGTATTTTATGAGACAAATTATAATCTAATATATATAGATTTTTATGTGTCTCGTGCTAAACCAGATGCTCTGAAAAACAGGATGTATAAGACATTGCTCACCCTTGAGAAGCTTAATATATATTGTAAGAGATCATCTTTGTTCACAGTGAAATGGTCAGAAAATGTCTCAAACCATTATTAAATCTTTCAAAGTTTATTTATTTTGAGAGAGAGAGAGAAATAGTGAGAGAGAGAGAGGGAGAGAGGGGGAGAGAGAGAGAGAGAGAGAGAGAGAGAGAGAGAGAGAGAGAGAGAGAGANGAAACCTAAGCAGGCTCCACACTGTAAGCACAGAGCCCATTGTGGGCTCAAACCCATGAACCATGAGATGATGGTCTGAGCTGAAACCCAAAGCCTGTCACTCAACCGAGTCACCAGGCACCCCACAAACCAGTACTGAGTTTTTAAATTACATGGAAAAGAATATTACGAGTGTCCATTAGAACATGAAGGGGCAGAATGGTCTGTTAGGACCCCGGTAGCTGGGAAGGCTTCATTGCTGACAAGAACTCCATGAACCTGTCAGGACAGTTAGTGCACCCACAGGCAGGGAAAGGGGTGGTGGGTTGTTGGAAATGGTTGGGGACAACCAAAGGTAAGGGATTTCATGGGGCATGAGGGATACCACTCCAAATGCCAGTGTAGAGGGAAGGAACTGAATGATAAAATATTTGCCTTTCTTTGACTAAGTCAAGTATGTACTGGTGTATTCTTCTGGCCTCGGTGTATTCTTCTGTCTTTCTAGGCATTTCTGTACTTTTGTGATGTCTTCTTATCTTTCCCTAGTGACACATCCATTGAAGATGCTTTTCTTTCCTGTATCTTCTTCTAGACCATAGCTGTCTGACAGAAAATGTTCTGTCTGCATCTTCTGCACTTTGGAACACAGTGTCTGGCACAAATTGAGGTCTGAATAAATATACCTGTTTATATATCATTTAAAGGCATAGACTGCATTGCAGACTAATCTAGATTCAGCAATGTAGACCATGTAAGATTTATTAAAGACGTATTTAAGACAAAGTTCTTACATTGATAAGTTAAGGCATGTACAGTGGAACTTAAGGAAGCCCACTTTGAGGACATCTTTATTCGAGATAATGAGGTAGCAGTTGAGCATGACAGAACGCAACAGCTTGAAAGCATCTAGGGTTCCAGTTTACAGTCTCAGCGTTTGAGTAATGAGATTCATTGAACCTCTACACAAAGATTATGAAGTTGTCACAGAAAGGGAGCAAGCTTTCCAAATTCTCAGGCAATATAGAGAAACACTATCATTGCAGCTTTATTCTTTGGCTTTTTGTCGGGAATAGGGACCCCTAAGAGAGATCTATCTCCAGTCCCTAAAATATTAATCATCATTGTAGTGTTAATGGTGTTCATACCTCCTTCTGAACTGTACACCTGAAAGAAAGCTTTGTCAAACACCAGCTCTACTGACCACCATCTTAGATTAGTCAAGGACATGCTGAACAGAAGAGGGCTGACTAGTAGTCCGTATGCTTTTTTAGCTTCAAAGTTCACATTAAGGCTGCAGAGAGCATGATCTGGAGATGACTAGATTGCATTGCCCGGTCTGCTTGGCCAGAGGCAGTGGTCTTAAGTTCATACGGACTGCCGACCTTGAAATCCAATAGGTATCTTGTAACACCAAGTTTATTTAGCTTCAAGTTAGGATACAGGGCATTTAACAACGTAACTTGTATGGCAATAGCCTAGTGGAAGTCTTGTATCTAAGTACAATTTCAATGTCTTCTAAATCATCTGCACTCGGGAAATATTACCCCCTTGATACAGATATCTGAGGCATTCTCCTGAAAGTTTTGTTACAACAACTTCTATAATACCTAGTGCATAAAAGCGGACTTCCTAAAACACTGAGAAACACCATAGTATCTTTTATCCAGTGAGGAGTTAGAATTCCCTCTACAAAATACATTTCCGACCATACCTTTCCCTAGGTAGATTATCTGATATTTCTTCAACATTTTGAAGATTAGTTATTTTCTTCATCCTCTATTTTTTACACCTTTTTGTACATGTTGATAGTGATATTCAGCTCTGTATCAAAGTTTTTCAGATGTAAATTAAACTCTTTCTCCAACAGATCTGTCTCCATGGGTATTACCTAGCTGGTGAATTTAGGTTGTTTTCCCAAATAATCTTTCTATGCAGGAGATCAGTATCCACTCAAGTTTCATTTTGATCTAACTGCATAAGAACCAAAAAATCCTTTGTTAGATCATAGAGCTGAGGCCGAGAGATTAAATGTTTAACACAACACACTTCAATTAATATTGTCATGTTATTTTCTCCACTTTCCCAACAAAAGCAGGTTTTTCTCACATATCATGCATTTTCCAGTACCAGAGTAGGCACTAGAAACCACTTCTCAGGCAGCTCTGGGTTTTGTCTGGCCTGGCATCAGAACCACACACCATCCCCAGCTAGATGTTTTCACAGACACAAGCTTCTGGGCATCATTTTAGTGCATCGGGCATTTGTCTCTCTTGAGACGCCACAGCGTTGACGCCGAATCTGTCCAAACCACACAGAAGCTTCCATGGAGAGCTCCATTTCCAAGAGGTCCCAGGTGGGTCTTATACATTGGCTTCATACAAAAGCCAAGTGCAATGGCCTCCTCGAGCATCAGCCACAACTCAGTATCAAATCTGAGAGGAGCAGTTGACAGGGTTATAGTCTTGCTCTGAAATGTTGTCTCAGAGAAAGTGTAAAGACATCCTTCCTTGAAATCTTTGTTTCTTCTCATCTCATAGTCTGCGGTTTTACCTGATTTATCTTTTATTACTTTTCTTAACACAGACTCAGCCTTCCAAGGTGGGATTTGCTGATTATGTTCTACTTTTCTTCCCTAAGGCTGATGCTTCCTTGTCTTCCAGAACTTTCCCTTCTGTCCATTCCCAGGAAGAAGGGGTAGGTTTGAAAAGATGTCATGGAGTAACATGGAACTGGAAGACAATTACCTGAGTGTAGAGGAGGTCATAGAGGTTTAAAAGAGAAAGGTAGAAACACCTGTTTATAAAATACAACCAAGACCTAAACTGTGACTGTGTGTTGGAAGCAAGAAAGAAATGAGAAAAGCAAAGCAAATCACAAAACAAGGAATGAATAAGTAGAAGGATTCTGGTCAGCCTGAATGGTATCCTGTCAATGCAATAGAAAGGCAAAATGGATAAGGATGGGTAAAGATCCTACACGTGACTACAGTTTTCTTTGTACTTTTTCAGAGTATCATTGAGCATAATTTACATGTCCTGATACATATTCATCATCACGGTACATTTCAGTGATGTTATAGTAGCTTTAGACAGTTATGTAACAGTGACCGCAATCCAGGTGCAAACACCGTCATCACCCAGAATATTACTTGTGCTTGCCTGCCGTCAGTACAGCCCTCATCCCTGGCTTCAGGACCCCAGTTCTGCTTTTTATCTCAAAAATATATGCCTTGTCTAAAATATAAAAAATATGGAATTGTACAACATGTAGTCTTTTTTGAGGGGAGAGGTGGTTTATTTCACTTTGCATGACTCAGTACTATATTTAGGAGCAATAGTAGGAGTGTACTTCACCATCTACACTGTAGTATGACTCCGTTCTGTAGTTCTGTTTCTTTGAATTTCTCAGTAGTATTTCTACTATATAAAAACACCAGGTTTTCTTAATCTGTTCACCAGCTGATGAACATTTGAACTGTTTCAGTTTTAGGATATATGAATAATGTAGCTATGAATTCTCTGTATGCCTTCCTATGGATATGTACTTTTTAAATTTCCCTTGGGTGTATATGTAGATACATGGAATAGAATTGTTCAGTCCTATAAAAGATATATACTTACCAGGGCGCCTGGGTGGCTCAGTCAGTTAAGCGTCCGACTTCGGCTCAGGTCATGATCTCACAGTTAATGGGTTCAAGCCCAGCATCGGGCTCTGTGCTGACAGGTAGCTCAGAAACTGGAGCCTGTTTCAGATTCTGTATCTCCCTCTTTCTCTGAACTTCCTTACCTGCTCATGCTGTCTCTCTCTCAGAAATAAAAAAAACGTTAAAAATTTTATTTTTTTTTAATTTTTTTAAATGTTTTTTATTTATTTCTAGGAGAGAGAGAGAGAGACAGCGTGAGCAGGGGAGGGTCAGAGAGAGAGGGAGTCACAGACTGAAACAGGCTCCAGGCTCTGAGCTGGCAGTCAGCACAGAGCCCGACGCGGGGCTCGAACCCACGAACTGCGAGATCATGACCTGAGCGAAAGTCAGACGCTTAACCGACTAAGCCACCCAGGTGCCCCAAAACATTAAAAATTTTAAAAAAGATATATACTTACCTTTTTGAGAAACTACCAAACCCCTTTCCAAAGTGATTGTACCGTTTTACGTGCCCACATCATCACTGACACTTGATATTGTCAGAGTCTATCAATCCCACTATGGCAGGTACCTCACCATATCTCTTTGTGGTTTTAATTTTCATTTCCTGAAGCACTCTTGATTTTGAGATCTTTTCATGTGCTTATTAGAGATTTTTCCATCTTTGATCAAATGTCTGTTCAAATCTTCTGCCCATTTTCTTATTTGTACTATTTATCTTCTTGGTATTGACTCGTAATTCTTCCTTGTAAATTATGACTACAAGTCCATTATCCGATATATGATTACCACATATTTTCTCACAGTCTATGTTGTATGACTCATATTCTTAGTTATGGTTTGAGAGGAGCAAAAGCTTTTAATTTTGAGAAAGTTTAATTTATTATCATTTTTTAAATTTTTTGTGTATTATGTTTTGGTGTCATATTTGAGGTTTTGCCAAGTAAGTTCATGAATATTTTATCGTCTATGAGCTTCATACTTTTAGCTTTTATGTTGTCTAGTGATCCATTTTGAATGCTGTAACATAAAGGTTTCAGTTCATCTCTATTTTACTTTTTATTTTTTGCATAGAAATATTTAATTGTCTCAGTGTATAAAAACTGTCTTTTCCCCTTGAATTACCTTGGTATCTTTGTTGGAAATCAGTTAGCCATAAATGGGAGAGGTTATTTCTAGACTTCTGTTCCGTTTATCTGTATGTTTACTTTATGCCCAAACCACATTGTCTTGATTATTGTAGGTTGATAGTTTATTTACAATAATACAGTATAAGTCTTTTTAAATTATTTATCTTTTCTAAAATTCCTGTGGCTAATCTGGGTCCCTTATATTTCTGTAGAAATCGTAAGTTTAACTTGACAAACTCTGTAAAACAAAACCTGATAAGGATCTTGGTAGAGGTCATAGTGAATTTATAAATCAAATAAATTGTGGAGAATTTCCATCTTAACAGTATTAAATCTTTCAATCCATGAACATGGACTGTCTTTCCATATACTTTTAAATTTATCACAGCAACGTTGTAGATTTTGGTGTGTGCATTTTGCTAAATTTATTCATAGCTATTTTGTCATTTTAAAGCTACTCTGGATGGAATTAATTTTATTTTTGGATTGCTCACCACAAATAGAAAAACAAATACAAAAGATTTTGTTTAGCCTTGTAGTCATTTGCTGGCTCTCATAGTTTCTTATAGATTACTTAGTATTTTCTACATAGATGATTGTATCTTCTTCAGGTAAATATAGTTTTACTTCATCTTATCAACCCGATGACTTTTGTTGTTGTTCTTTTACACACTTTATTGTACTGACCGGAACCCTCAGTACAATGTTGAATAGAAGTGGTGAGAGAATCCTGTTTATGTTCCTGATTTTAGGGAAAAGCATTGAACCCTCATCATGAAATATATGCTAGCTGTTGGTCCTTTGTAGGTAGTTTTTGTCACATAGATGAAGTTTCCTTCTTTTTTTTTTTAATATTTTTATTTATTTCTAGGAGAGAGAGAGAGAGACAGTGTGAGCAGGGGAGGGTCAGAGAGAGAGGGAGTCACAGACTGAAACAGGCTCCAGGCTCTGAGCTGGCAGTCAGCACAGAGCCCGACGCGGGGCTCGAACCCACGAACCGCGAGATCATGACGTAAGCGAAAGTCGGACGCTCAACCGACTAAGCCACCCAGGCGCCCCTGATGAAGTTTCCTTCTATTTCTAGTTTGTTGAATCTCTTTTTTCATAAATGGACATCCAGTTTTAACTATTTTTTTTTCTGTATTTATAGAGATTATCATGTGGTTCCATCCTTTGTTTCATTAATATGATGTATTATATAAATGATTGAATGTCTTTACTTTGCCTTCAGTTTGAAGGATTGTCTCACCAGATATATTATACGTTGCTGACAGGTGCTGGTCGTTTTTCATCCCAGTCCTTTGAATATGTCATTCCTATGCTTACTGACCTCTATTATTTGTAATGAGAAGTCAGCCGTGAATGATACATTGTTTCCTTTTATAAAATGAGTCCTTATTTTTTCTGCTCTTAAGTTTTTCTTTGCATTTCAGCAATTTGGGGGTGATGTGTCTAAGTGCACTTCTTGTTTGTGTCTACTCTTCAGATCCATGGACCTCTTAGTTCTTGACAAAAGCTCTCTCCTTGAGCAAACTTTAGTTCACCTGTGGTGAGCCACCTTTTTCCATTATGCCTCATGTTTGGGTCTTGTCTTTGGCCTGCCCAGCCCAGTTTCAGCAAAAATCCTGCTGCACTAGTTGATAGACAGCCCCCTACCCTCTGGATCTCTCCAAATTCCTCATCACCTACCCTGGTACCTGATCACCCTGGCCTGCCTTCCACAAAATTCCTGTTAAGTTGGTTTAACAAAAATCCCCTACCTTATTGTCTTCTGTTAATACTTTTCCACCCACTCTGCTCACTTTTAATTAATCCTTGCTTCGTTTATGAGACTCCTATCTAAGGTTTTATTCAGTTTATGATCCAGCATTCTTTATATTTGTATTTTTACATAAAACCATACTTTTCCATTTCTCAAGCACAGGAAAGATATTGAAGAGAAAAATAAACCACAGCCAGACCTAGACAGGAATAGCAGGACAAATCAGAATGTTGTATTTTTTTATTCATCTTTATCTTTATTTCTTGTGGCAGCAAGGGGTGGCTGCGTCTGTCTGGAACACATAAATAGGGGAATAGCAAGGGGGAGGAACGGGGAGGGGCAGGGTCACACTTCATGAAGAAGACTCTGGCACACTGCAGAAAAGATCTGTAGACACACGACATACGAGGTCTGACCATTTCAGTATCCTAACATTTCAGTAAAATGGTTACAAATCCTAGATTTTATTTGACTTTGTGATAACTTGCAAGCGACACTTTGGCTTCTCGCTTAAGTCAGCCCCTCCTCCATTCTCTTTAAGAGGTGGATTCCCCCTCTGCTTTGGGAACACCTTCAATAGCTTCATCTCAGAGACCACTGATTGCAGTCGTAGGGGCGTGACTGAATGAAATCCCCACCAGAGTTGAGTTGCAGAGCTCTTGTGCAGGGGGCATTACCATTTTTTGGATATTCAGTCGCTGTCTCTGTTCCCTTTTCAAATCTTGGACCACCAATAATTTCTCCATTCTCTTTTCAAATCTTGAACCATCAATAATCTGTTCACATTGGTTTTGTTTGACTCAGTTATGTTGACTTTTAGCCCACGGTGGTAAGATTTAGTTCTAAAAGACTGAAAAGGAGTATCAAGCTACATAAGTCACTTACATGTGGAACTGATTTTTGGCTTATTTGTTAAACTCTCTGCTTCCTGATGGTTTCTGTGGAGCTAGTGACGTTCCCTGAATATCTCACCTCATCCGTGGTTGGCCTGCTGTGCCATTTGGGGACTGTTTCTCTCGTCTGTGCGTTGCGGTACTATTTGGTATTTATAGCACCTCCCAGATGGGTGCCTTCCTCAATTTAATTATGATTCAGTTTATCCTCCTTTCCAACATCATTCATGAAAATGTTAAATAAGACCAACCACAATACCTATGCCCCCCCAAGCATACCCCGCAACAGGTCTTAACTTGATGCCATGCCATTTAGCATCAAATTCCTTTGGCCAATTTAAGTCCCAGGAAAAATGTTAGTATTGAATCCAGTTTGAGCTAAATTTTAATTAAGCTTTCCTGAGACATTACAGTAAGTGGTTTACTATAATGAAATTGATATCTCCTCTGCTTCCCACACCCTCTAATTTTCTAATTTTACACACATGTGAAAGAGAACTGAGTTGGTCCGGCTTGAATAGTTCTCTATAAATACACATCACTCATCTGTTCTGTTTCTGCAAATAGTTTCCTTCTACTTAGCCTTTAGGACCATGCCAGTCATCCTGTCTGCAAGTCCCTGAATGATTTTATGAAATGCTTTACCTTCTGGCAGCCACATCTGTCCACCCCCAAATCTCAGCTAACTGAATGCCAACTCTCAAATTCCCTTCTTTCCTCTCAATTATTTTTGGAGCTTCTGCTTCTATTCACATTATCGTTCTAAATGCAGTGGATACTGACAGTAGAAACATAGTATGGACAGCATTTCCCCTTAAGCATGATGGTGTGTGTAAAGTACTTTGTTTAGATTTTATCAGGTGAATTGAATGGGCACTAATTAACACAGTGTTCTTAAAACTGAATTTACATTTCGAGATAAATGTGCACCCTCACTTTGGATCAAACAAGGTGCACCACTGTGCAGTGGTCGCCCAAAGGAACCTGTAGATGATAAAGAACTACTTTTATAGAATTGAAAATTAGGGGCTAGAAATAGATATAAAAATGTCGCAAAAATGTTTCTATAGTTTTATTTAATACAATTATATACTTTTTCTTTATTCAACAGGAAACTTTTTTAAGCTTAAATTTTCTTTTTTTTTTTTTTTTTAAGTTTAGTTATTTATGTTGAGAGAGAAGAGTGAGCATGAGTAGGGGAGGGGCAGAGAGATGGGGATAGAGAATCCCAAGTAGACTCTGTCCTATCAGCGCAGCCTGATACGGGGCTCATTCTCGCGAACCATGAAACTGAGACCTCAACAAGGAGTTTTTATTGTTTTCTCCTTATGTGTAAACTATGTGTGGTCAACTCTCTTATCTCCATCCATCAGTTTTGGAATGATGAAAATTTAAAAATTCTGTGTATGTTTGTAAAATGCATTTTATAAGATTTCCCACTAGAATCTATTTTTTCTCCATGCCCCCATTCCCCACCAAGGTAAATTTATATTCATCAGCAAGTCAAGGAGCCTTATTTAACACATTAGATCATTCTTATCTTAATTTTGCTTGATTAATTAAATTATTATCTGTTTTCAAACATAATAACCCAAGTATAGCTTTAACTATTGGATACAAGTTGCTTCAAAAATGACTGTAACCACGTGCAAATTAGCCTTTGATAAATGGTCTGGTGTTATTTCAGAGCCTCTGAATTCAATCCCTCTTCTCAAAAATTATTTCCTGTGCTTCATAGTCTAATTTTTAATAAGATTTGCTACAATTGCAGATGCATTTCTGTGAGTTTGCAAAAGTAACACCCTAGAGCTTTGCAGTCTTTCACAAATCGGTGTGCACAACATTTAAAGACCTTTTGTCAAAGGAAATGTAAATACAGAGGGTACAGGGATAAGAGACCATCTGAGAGGTGGAAGGAACAACTTACGAATGGAAAAAAATAAAAGCAAAGGGAAGGAAGGGAGTAACAAAGGCCAACTTCACCCACTTCGTTTTCTCCAGTGTCACTGGGCAGTAATACGTGTTTATGTGTCCAGAACAGGAGAGAATGTAGAGGAAAAAGTTAAATTTCCTGTAGTGATATTACATTTGCTGTCAGAGCTTTCTTTTTCTTTCCTATAGTAAATTAAAATAAAGATACCCTTCAAGATCCAAAACTTTTATCACTTTCATAAGAAAAAAAAATCCTTCTTGCTGTGATTGCTTCCGAATTCGAGCACCATAGCAGTGGCTCAAGACAGCAAGAGTGAATGTGCTGAGAAATCTTTCTTTACCTACTTTAATTTTTAATGTTATTTTATTTGTTTATTTGGGTTTATTACAAGAAAGATTTTTTAAAATTTAAATTTTTGTTGGTTAACATACAGTGTAGTATTGGTTTCAGGAGTAGAACCCAGTGATTCACCCAGTGCTCATCCTAACAAGCACCTTCCATGGTACCCATTCCCCACCTAGCCCATTCCCCCATCTCCATCTGTCACCCATAGTTTATTCTCCATCATTAAGGGTCTCTTGTGGTTTACTTTCCTCTCTTCTCTGTTTCTTACCTCACTTCCCATATGTTCATCTATTTTGTTTCTTAAATTCTACATATGAATGAAATCATACAGTATTTGTCTTTCTCTGATTGACTTTTTCCACCTGGAATAACACACTCTAGGTCCATCTACATCATTGCAAATGACAAGATTTCATTCTTTACAATCACTAAGTAATACTCATTCATATATATATGTATATGATGGACATTTGAGCTCTGTCCATGGTTTGGTTATTGTTGATAGCACTGCTGTAAGCATTGGGGTGATGTGCCCCTTCAAATCAGCATTTTTGTATCCTTTCATTAAATACCTGGTAGTACAATTGCTGGGTCCTAGTGTAGCTCTAGTTTTAATTTTTTGAGAAACCTCCGTACTGTTTTCCAGAGTGACAGCACCAGTTTGTATTCCCACCAGCAGTGCAAGAGGGTTCCCCTTTTTCCATATCCTGACCAACTTGTGCTGTATCCTGAGTTGTTAATTTTAGCTATTCTGAGAGATGTGATGTAGTATCTCATTGTGATTTTGATTTGTATTTCTTTGATGATGAGTATGTTGAGAATCTTTTCATGTGTCTGGATGTCTTCTTTGGAAAAATGTCATTCATTCTGCCCATTTCTTTACTGGATTGTTTGTCTTTTGGGTGTTAAGTTTGATAAGTTCTTTATAGATTTTGTATGCTAACTCAGAGTGGCAGAATGTTGAGCCCCCAGAGGACTGATGCTGTGATCTTCCGTTCTAGCTCACTGCGGTGGATGCAGATGAAGGGTCCAATGGGGAGATCACCTACGAAATCCTGGTTGGGGCTCAGGGAGACTTCACCATCAACCGAACCACAGGGCTCATCACCATCGCTGAAGGGGTGGTGCTGACAGTGGGGCGCACCTATGCGCTCACAGTCCAGGCTGCAGATAACGCGCCTCCTGCGGAGAGAAGGTAATTCAGAGCATAGGCATTTTGCCTTCTGCGCACGGCCAGTTACCCGCTGGTACATGAGGGAAGCCAAACAAGCATTCTGTCATTCTACAAACCTACACATTAGATCAGCAAATGAGATGGACAGGATTCTCAGAAACTGCACATTCTTATGTGGTTATGTTTTGGGGAAAGGAGGAGAAAGACAAGTTTAAACCACAAAATGAGTAACTGATTTCACAGATGTGAGGGAAGCAGGTGTCTGTTCTTCGCGCGGGGGCAGGACTGGGAAATATCAGAACCATGTAGCCAATTTATTGTTGACAGGCAATTTATTGTTGATAGTAAGATGTCACAGACATAGCAGTGACATGAAATATCTGGGGTTTGAAACTACCTCTCAGCGTCTGGGTAATTATTTAAAAATATATATATATATACACATATGGGTATATGTATATATTCTATATGTGTATATACAAATTCTATATATGCATATGTACAAATATATGTTCTCTACATATTCCATCTATAGGATTTACTGTAGAATTGTGTAGTCCCTGACCTGAGATACCTTTTTTTATTAATTCCTTGCTCCTTTTCAGATTTCCAGTAAGCATTTTTTTAAAAAAGGAATGAATAGCAATTCATTCCTACACCTTCTGGGGCATTCCCCTGCTTACCACATATTCTGGGTTCTTTTAATATGGATGATGAATAATTCCTTCAAAACTATTTGCACAGCAATGTAATATTCTTTCATATGTATGTAATACAGCGTTAGAAACGCACTATTGATGGACTTTTATTAAATTCCAGTCGATCTTTTACTAACAGTGAAGAAATAAATGACACTGAACATGTGTCATTTTGAATATGTGCAGATATATCAGTGCAGTGAATTCCTACTTACCAAATGGCATATGCAATTGTAAGTTTTAGTCATAGTGCCAAATTGTATTCCATAGGGCTCATGACAATTTGCAGTTCCAACTGTCAGGTCTGAAAGTGGATAAGTCTACAGTCTCCACAGCTATGTGTCGTATCAAACATGGATTTTTGCTAATCTGATAGATAAAACTAACACCTATTTTTTTTTATCCATTTGATCATGAGTAAGTTTGAGTTTGTTTCCGATGCTTACATACAAGCCATTTCTTTTACTTTTTCTGTAACTTTTTCGTGTCAACCCCAGCTTACAATTATTTTATATTTTCTATTAATTTCTTTATAAATCCATGCTTAAGGTTAAATCATTGTTGCATTTGAGATTTATCCTAGGGTATGTAGTTGGTGACAATTAGCAATAATATTTTTAGGCTACTCTGCCATTTTCTACATGCAGTATGTTAGATACTTCACCTTTTTCCCACCAATTTGAGATGGTACATTTATTATTTCATACATTTTCTCATTTATTTGAAGTTGACTTGAAACATTCTCTTCTATCCCATCAAATTCTTTTCATGAGCTATTGTCACAGTTTTAATTGTTAATATTTATTTTCATTTTTTTGTTGTTGTTAATGTTTACTTATTTTATAGAGAAAGAGAGACAGAGCATGAGTGAGATAGGGGCAGAGAGAGAGGGAAACACAGAATTGGAAGCAGGCTCCAGGCTCGGAGCTGTCAGCACAGAGCCTGACATGGGGTTTGAACCCACAAACCATAAGATCATGACCTGATCCAAAGTCAAAGGCTTAGCTGACTGAGCCACCCAGGTGCCCCAATTATGAATGTTTTAAACTGTGCTTCATATTATGGTGCTATCTCTATGATTTTTTTCCCCTAAAAGTGTCTCAGTTACTTTTTCTGTTAAGTTTTTGACAATATTTAAACTAGTTAAGTGAGGCGTTTAAACTACATTTTTGTGGGGCATCTGGGTGGCTCAGTCAGTTAAGCGTCTGACTTTGGCTCGGGTCATGATCTTGCGGTTCGTGGGTTTGAGCCCCACATCGGGCTCTGTGCTGACAGCTCAGAGACTGGAGCCTGTTTCAGATTCTGTGTCTCCCTCTCTCTCTGACCCTCTTCTGCTCACATTGTCTCGCTCTCTCTCTTAGAAATAAATATAAAATTTAAAAAAATAAACTGTATTTTTATTAGAAACATTACATTTATAAATTAATTCCTTGGAATTAAATTGAGTTTTTTGATGTCTAATCTTTCTATCCAAGAACTTTCTGTCTATTTGACCGTGCTGTCTTTTGTGTCCTGTAGGAGTTTTTATTTTTTAAATATTGTCTTTATATGAGTCCTGTCCCTTTCTCTGTTGGTTGGTTTCTGTAGCTTTTGTTGTTATTATACATAACAGTATACAAGGATGTTATATATGTGGATTTTATTAATTTTAACCCACTTTTTAAAATTTAATTCTCTTGTATTTTCGTAGTTTTCCCATCAATTTTCTAGTGTTATCCAGGAATATATTTTATAAATAGTAAAAATTGTATGTCCTTCTTTACATTTTTTCCCTTAATTCATTTGCTAATTGTCTCAATAAAAATACTTACCTAGTTTTTAACTCGTGTGAGAACATCTCTCTGATTTCCCATTTATATCGGTTCATGTTAAAAAAAAAAACATTTTTTTAAAATTATGCCAGGAAAATGTTTATTCCTATTTTATTGGCTTTTAAAATAAGAAAATACATACCCATCATCTATGAAGACAGTAATGACTCCATTCTTCAGCTAATCATATAATGATTGACTTAATATAATTCCTAAATAAATCTATTTTTCATTCTTGGTATGAATCCCACTAGATGGTGATGTTTTCATCTTGAATTAAACTGCTAGATTGTGCTTTTTATTTTATTTAGTGAAAGGAGTCTGTGCTTCTTTTTTTGAGAAACTTTTATGAAGACTTTATGTAGTTGTTCTGATACTTCATAAAAGAAGCAAACAAAAACCACAAAGAAACGCAAGGAAGAAATAACAAGTGTGATGGCAAGTGTGAATACGTGCTCACCATCTCTACAACCAGCAAGCAAATCTAAATTTGGTTCTGTGAAAAAAAGAAGTAAAAATAAAAACATAATTACATGGATAAACCACCAGCTCACTTAATCAAAAAAAGGGAGAAAGTACAATAATAAATTCTAAGGAAATAATACAGAAACAGGAAATGAAGAATCATTAGGGACAACTATGCTTCATATATGCAAAATTTGAAAACCTGGAAATGGGTCATATTTCCAGAAGATACAGTTTGTCATTATTGATCCCAAAGAGGCAGAAATCAGAGAGATCAACCTCATAGAGGAAACAGAGAAAGTTTTCAAAGAGCCACTACCTGAAGCTAGTCAGGGCCTGGAAGTTTGCCAAGCGGGCTGTACCACAACCAGTAAGTGGGAGTGGTCCCCTCTGACCACCCCCCAGAGCACAACCCCACACCCCTGTGTCACACTTCTCTCTTGCCTCTCACAGCGGAGCTGCGGTAGGAGGCTCCCTCTCCTCACAGGTATCTGTGCCCTGTTCCTCCTCTCCCTCATGCCCTCCCCCTGAGTCTCATAGGATCTACTCCTCCTCTTTGCTCAGGTCACCTGTAGATGACAGACCCCTTGGCATCACCTCCTCTTCTCTCTAACCTCATCTCCAGCTGTCATCCCTCCATCAGGGACCCTCTGTGGGAATTTCATTCACAGCTGTCTAACATTCACTTCAAGAGCCCCTGGATCAAAAATTCTCAGTGTCTTATAGCCGGGCTTGCAGGTGTTCTGGTCAAACACCCCTGGAGCCAGCCTTGCTGCCTCCTTTCTGAGCTGAGCTCTCCCCTAGAAACAGATTCAGAAACCAACAATTCCCTGTTTTCCTTAGTGACATCCAGAACCACACCAGCTCTTGGGTCCCAGTCTGGCCCCAGGGATCCACACCTCTTGTAGTTAAACTTCTGCAAATGCACCTTCAGTTCCTTCTCTATGCAGGGGACGGAATGATCCTAGTAACATGGGAAACATACTTCGGGGCTCTCCTGGGTTTCCCATCTGACTCAAAGTCAAAGTCAAAATTATTGCAACAGCCGATGGAGACCAGCACCATTTACCAGCAGCCACAGGACACTACCTAAGGTCCACCTCTTCAGGGTAACATTATGTCCTGCCCCCTCCAGCCCTCACACCATCTCCTCTCATCCCTGAGCCCAGAAGCTACCTTCAGACCTTTGACCCTGACTTTCCTCTCTCAGCGTGAATGACTCCTCCTCCCATTTGTCCATGGGTTCATTTCCTCTGGCCCCTAGCTCTTCTTTGCAAAGTCTTTTCCAGCAAACTATTTACAACTATATTACAACAGCCTCTCCATACGTCCACACCCTTTATATCTCCTGCACTTACCACCATGGGGCATGGTATTTTGTGCCCGCAATGACGATATGAAGTCTGTTGTCTGCCTCACCTCTTCCCCACTGGAAAAGGGCAAAAATCGCTGTGGTTTGGTGGTTTCTTGTGTTTGCAGAAGCCAAAACAATTCCTGGAATGCCCTAGGTTCTTTAAAAAAAAGTCTATTTCTGTTGTTTTCCTAAGTTCTTAAACAGTTTTTTCTGTTTATTTTTTAAATGGAATGAGAAAATGAGATCGTGTAATACAAAACTCCAGTAACTTTAAAGAGCCCCTGAAATGGGGAGATTTGAAATTATTCTGCCTTCTTTCATAGTATACACCAAATTCTGTCTAATTTTGTTGCTAATAGGTTAAAAATTTAAAAATAAAAATATTTTAAATTATGATTTTCTGTTCATTCCAACCAACTATTTATCACACAAGTGTCATCTGCCATGTCTTAGAAACAAAAAGATAAACATAATACTGTCCTTTGCAGAAAAAAATTGCAGTAAAGGGTGAAAAGTAGGACTTTAAATAATTAAATTCAGTTCAGCCTGGTAAATCTGTGATGGAGCCAATTTCTCAGGTTTCTAGGGCAGTGCAGAGGGCACTCGTTATAATGAGGGACTACTTAGAAGTTCTCCCAAGCAGAGGAGTTTCAGAGATTAAGTAAAGGTTGACCAGGTGAAAAAAGTATGTCACATTATTTGCACAGCCTGAGAGGTGTGAAATAGCTTGGTCATTACGGGTAATTACCAGTCTAGTTGGTGTTACCAGTGCATAAACTGTGGTTCCAGAAGGGACAGGAGAGTTAAGGGTCATTTCATGGAAAATTTAATTTGTTGTTTTCTTTTAAGAAACTTGGACTTTTTATCCATCTGTGGAAGGTATTCGTGGAAGGACTTCCAATTAGAAGTTGAGTGACAGGAGTTGGGTTTCTGGAAAACCCCTGTGGTGTCCCCGTGGGAGATGGATTTGAGTGGAACAGAGAAATGATGAACATCTCCACCACTGGCCCAATCCAGGGGCACCACTGTTGCTAATGGCTTCAACCAGGCATGTTTGGGAAAATGAAGAGATGGAATCATCATAAAAAGAAAAAACATTTTTTCCTATGTTTTTGTCTAAGGTGACAAGGTAGTGGTGTCAAGTCAGCATGCTTGGTTTGGATAAAGGAGATGAGCTCAATTTAGGACACATTTATTTGGATTTGGCCAGAGTTCATATAAACCAAAACCAAAGAGATGTATATATCTGAATGTGAGACAGTAGTTAAGGGCTGTTCCTTGAGAAGAAACACATAGAATACTTTTGGTATATTGAATAGTTACAGATTCTGAAGTGAGAGTCCAAGTTTGAGTGAATTTAAAGAACAGCTTGATTCATACTGGCTTATTCTAAAGAAGGCTTAAGGGTGATTGATGCTATTTAATTAGCATACAATAGGTATCATGCACGCTACTGTCTATACATAATATCTAGTCTTAACAGCAACACTGTGACTTTAGCAGTACTGAATTTATTTTTGCACACCAGAAACCTGAGGCTGAAAAAGGATAATTGGCTTGGTTAAATGGTCCCCTTGGCTACACTCCCACCCACCCCATAACAAATTGTAGAACCTTCACCTGAACTAGGATTACTGGATTCTAAGACTTTCTCCTCCACTCTGTTCCATATCCATGACTTTTGTGGTGACAGTTCTGGAGGAAAAAATAATACTAAAATTACTTATTATCAATGCTAATTTTAAGAATAAAGGCACCTTTTGTTTTTACCATTTAAGCTTTTCTTAAAACCCCATAATAATCATCAATTCATTTTATAATTTTATTTTCCTTGAGGATAGCCCTGTACTGTATAGATCTAGTCAAAGGTATATATGCTTGTACATTATGAGTGATGAGTTTATAATCACTTTGTGATTTAATGAGTGAGATTTTATAACCCACTTCTTACTCCTGTCCTGTTTGCAAGTCCTATCACTGGTTTGGCCTCTAAGTAATCAGTGTAGTAAGAGGATATCCCTTGAGTAAAATCACATTCCACTTCCGGTACCAAAATGCCTTCTTTATAATCTTTATTAACAGATCTCAGGGACACTAAGCGTGTCACTGACCTGGCCTCAGTGTTTTCCTTAGAGATAATGATTTGGGCATGGAAAGATCACCTTATAATGTTGGATCAAAGATCAAGTGGGACCTACAGAGAATAAAAGCTGTATACAGCCTTCCCACCTGCTGGGATAATGTCATGTTCCCCTTAGGATGCTCACATTTGCTGTTTTCTGGGGGGAAATTAATCTTTCAAATTGACTTGAGGGATAAATTGAAGAGTTGTGAGGTTTTGCTTTCTGTGTTTCCTTTGAAAGGAAGATGCCATTTGAAAATTGCCAGCATTAATGTATAGGCTGTGATGTATTTTTCAAATAGACCCACCAGCAGCAGTGGTATTAGACCTATTTAAATAATAACACCAAAAAATGGCAATTTTCCATTTACTTCTTTTCTCAGATTGGCGATCTTAATTTGTAAATTTAAATAACAGAATAAAGCCCCTTGAATTAACTATTCATGTATTTGTTATTCTAATCAGTAAACTTGCTAAAGATTTCTAGTAAAACAAAGAGTAGCCTAATTTTTGTTCTCTTTTCTTGTACTCTTTCAGAAGCATCAAAGGACAGATGAAAACCAACAGATTTAAAAAGTAACCATAGTCTGAGATAATATTTACTCTATTGGTGTATGTAGGTCTTATAGTTATTGAATTAAACTAAATTAATACTTATTTAATCCTAACATGATTTAAGTATTACTAGTAGGTATTTATAAAGACAGAGAATAAAGGGCAATCCTATCCCCAAATACCTTATTAATACAATTATGATAAAGTGATCGGTTCATGAAATTGATTCCCAATTTTTCTTTTTATGGAATCCAAGGCTATACCTAAATAATACAAGGTTAATAATATCAGTTTTTCCATCGCTAATTTTATTTTTTAAAATAACTTAATGTGATACATTTAAAATAGTTTAAAAAGGACGGGAATATTCATGTTGACACCAATTTACTGAGTTCTCACAATTTTTAGCCTCTTGGGGAAGCAAGACAGGTAAGATGAGGTGTCTCCCCTCAGAGCAGGTATATGGAAGCAAGGTAAAGAACGGGATGTGTGGGAACTTGGCACACGTGAGCCTGTCACTGACGGGCTTACCATCTACCAACCAATCCCCATTGTTGTCAAGATGAAGTTTAAATCAATTAAGCATAGCACAGGAGTCCTTGCATGATCTCGGCCTTCTCTATCTCTCAGGCCTTAACGCCTACCATTTCCCTACTTAATGCTTCTTTTTAGTAGTACAAAACTTACCCTTCTCTATTTTATCACCCTGTGAATATGCATATGCATTTTCCCCTGTCTGGAATGTTCTGTGGTCATTAAGCCTATGTACACCTTGCATCTTCAAACTCTGTCCCTGTAACTTCCCCTGAGAAGTTTCTCTGACGTCCTCTGTTGGCTTTAAATCTGAAACCTTTGCTCCTGTAGATTCCTATGTGTACTTTCCAAACTAGTAAATCACTGTGCACATTGAACTATAAATACAGCTTCTCCAGCACAATGTTGATGGAAGACAAAGGAAAAAGGAAGGCAATTTCTGTTTTAAGTCTACTAGGGAAAGCAACATACATACCTTTTCCTTAGAAGCAAGGTGGAAATGTAGAACACTCTGTAGCATATGTTCACACATTCAGTAGAAAATCACAATACAGATTGTAGAGTCCACACTCCAGCAACATCATCTCATTATGACTGAGTATGCTTGCTTATTAAAACAAACTGACTTTTTATATTTTTAAATATTTCCAGAGGGTTAAAGCCCCTTAAGTCTGTCTTCCCAACCTCTTCTTTATTCATATTCTATTTTGGTCTTACCAAAAAAATTCTAATAAGTTTCATCCATGGTATAATTAAAATTAATTGTGATATCATAACCTAAGCCCAAGATTTGAAACAATCTATGATTTCTTTTAAGATAACATCCTTCATTACGAATGTCTTTTACTGAGAATATCTTATACTCACACACAGAAACACACACATCAGATAAGTAAACTATCTCCAATTTACTTCCCAAATTTGTTCTTGTAGGATGTGGGGAGAAAGGGCAAGAAGATTTGGAGTTTAGAAGCCTTGCCTTTTAGTTTATCTGTGGTTCCTAATTAACTTTTTAACCTTGATTCAGTCACCTAATCTTTCTATTTTCTAATTCTCTTTTGTAAAATGAGAAGAGTTAAATTAGATGGTTACTAGGGTCTTTTAAAACCATAAGATTACCTGCGAAAATACATCAGCTTGTGTGTTCTACATTGACCTTCATTACCAAATGAGAAAGAGAAAGTTTTTCTGATGTTCACTTTTTTAGGAACAGAGATTCATCTACATTATACTGGTTGTATCACAAAATAAAATTTGTATTATATAACTGCTTGATTTTATGCATTTAAGACTAGCTATAAAATGTTAATACAAAGCGTTTACATTAAAACGTAATTATTTATCTAGTGACTGTCCTGTTTTATTATATGCTTAACTGATGCTGTTGAATAACTACTACTTATTAAAACATTAATGGTATCATTTTATCGGGACCACTGTTCGTGTTTCGTTTCATGAAAGCTAACTCAGACACAGTGCTGACATCAGGGATAAATAGGACAAGGCACTGTAAAAGGCAGTAACCCGCAGGAAGGCTGCTTATTTAAATGGTTGTAGGAAGTGCCAGGAAGTTTAAGATGAAAAACGCTAGACTTTGAAATATGATCTTTCTCAAATAATTCCAAGAACCAAGTGCAGGGGTGGCGGGTAGAAACATATATAATTAGCACTTTTAGCGTTTGAGTTATTGGGAAAAGGATCAAAAGAAGCTAAAGAGTAAGGGAGGAGGAAGGTGATGAAGCTCCTGTTGGATCAAGCTGTGTTCCACTGTTCCTTGGCCTTGGGGCATGGGCCTTTTTGTTTGTTTGTTTTGCATTATATTGGTGGATATACCAGCCTCCAGGTGTAAAGGTCCTTAGTGTGGTGTTGTGGGCACAGTTTAGCCCTCTAATGGAAAGTCAAAGGGGGAAAAATAAGAGAACACACAAAGTATAATCAGTTTAGTGTAAACCTTACTGTCTTCAGTGGAAAGAGCCTCATATTCTGGTAAAGACTTCATAAAGTATTCCAGACCAGTAAGCTGAAGCTGCAAAAAATAACAAAAGCAAGAAAGGCCTCGGGTGCCTGGGTGGCTCAGTCGGTTAAGCATCCGACTTCAGCTCAGGTCATGATCTCACGGTTTGTGGGTTCGAGCCCTGTGTCGGGCTCTGTGCTGACAGCTAGCTCAGAGCCTGGAGCCTGTTTCAGAGTCTGTGTCTCCCTCTCTGACTCTCCCCTGTTCATGCTGTCTCTCTCTCTCTCTCTCTCTCTCTCTTTTTCTCTCTTTCTCTCTCTCAGAAATAAATAAAACATTAAAAAAAATTTTTTTCTAAGGCAGGAAAGGCCTAACTTCTTGAAAGAAGACTTTGAATTTGGAGTACAAGTGTGTTCTAGATCAGAAAAAGTGTTAATCAGTGAGGGACTCTCTTACCTCCAGGGTTACTGAGGTGAGCCTTAGGTCAGTTTATAGAGAAGCCCCCAGGCTACTAACTTTAAAAGCAGGTGAGTCTACATTTTCTTCTTTGCCAAGAGCTTCTGGGAGAGTAGTCTTCAAGATCAAGTGTGTGTGAGGATATTGTATATCCATAGAAAATGTAGACTCTTCAAAATCAGAAGATTTTCATCTAACAGCACCACACCTTGACACCATCACAACCCACTTTGGGGAGGTGTCCCCGGTATCATACCTGTAGGTATTTAGCCTAAAAGAGTGAAAAAGATACTATTAAAATGTCTGAAATATTAGGGGCGCCTGGGTGGCTCAGTTGGTTAAGCGGCCAACTCTTGATTTTGATTCAAGTTATGATCTCCCAGTTCATGAGATTGAGCCCTCACCAGGCTCTGCACTAACATCATGGAGCCTGCTTGGCATTCTCTCTCTCCCTCAAAATAAATAAACCTAAAAAAATAACAAACTGAGGACTGATGGGTGTGGGGAAGAGGGGAAGGGAGTGATGAGCATGGAGGAGGGCACTTGTGGGGATGAGCACTGGGTGTTATATGGAAACCAACTTGACAATAAACTATTAAAAAATAAATAAATAAATAAATAAAATAAAATCTGACATTTTCAAAAGGAATTCAATAAGGCATATGCAAATTTATTTACTCCATTCCATAGACTAAGACTCCTTATTTTGAGCAGCTTTTAGTAATAATGGATAAATATGTTTGCTTATGTGTATACATAAACATGTATGTACACAGCATCCATACATGTGCACATAGTGTATAATCTTATTTAACCCTTGGGCTAAACTTAGATGTTAGCATTATTCTCATTTTTTAGATGAAAGTGGTAAAACAGATGTAATTTACCTAGCATCACACAGCAGTAGCTTCCAAATTCTAACTCAGGAGTGTGCAGTTACAAATCCCATGCTCAATGTCACTCAGCCAGTGTTACTGCCATTATGGTACAGGCAAGACGTTATAGGACTTCTTACACATAGACATGTGCTGGTCAGAAAAAGGAACAGATTTTTTTAAAGTATATTTATTTATTTTGAGAGAGAGACTGGGTGAGATGGGGGCAGAGAGAGAGAGGGAGAGAAGGAGAATCCCAAGTAGGTTTTGCACTTAGTGCAGAGATCAAGACCTGAGCTGAATCAACTGTCAGTCCCTCAACCCATTTTGAGGCCCCCAAGGAACAGATTTATAAAGTGTTTGAGTGACTTGATGAATAACAGACACTGAAAGAAGCCAGGATCACGAGGGGAGCATCAGGGAGAACCCGTATCTCAGGGCCGCTGTTAGAGCCAGTTCACCACCTGGAGGGTGACGAGTCTGCTTCAAAATGGCAGTTCCTTTCTTCCCATAGTATGAGAAGTGGAGCTCTGCACTGCACATTAAACTTGGTAACTTCTGGATATTTTTCTTTCCACCATGTTTTCTTTTGCATTTAGCTGTGAGATTAATACCTATAAGTTTATAAGTAACATTTCATTAACCATTTCGACCTACTGTAAACATCTTACTCTTCAAGTCCAATTTCAAATATATATATATATATATATATATTTTCAAATATATATATATATATATATATATATATTTGGAAAGAAAAGCAATTAGAATTTGATTGATTTTATTGACAAATTTTAACAGTACGGTAATAAACCCAGAGGCAAGAATGATTATAAGTTTTAAAAGTACTAATTCTAAAAGAGATTTTAATTTAAAGTGAAATTATTTTGGAACAACATTTCGATAAATGTTAAGTGTGATATTTTTTTTAAATTCACTGCAGCTTTGTAGAGGTGCTCAGTATCCTATAAGTATCTCGTCTGTTGAGAGCATGTTCATAAACAAGTTGGACACTGGCATAGTATAAGATGATTAGCTGAAACACATTTTCAGTGCCTATGGTCTAGAGTTCTCTGCAAAGCTTTTCAAAAAGTAGACTATTTTGCTATAATAATCTTAGAAAAATGTTTTGGTGACGGTGTGTTCTCATTGAATGAATTAGTATAATGAACTTTGGACTACTTTAAGAAAATTCTTTTGCCTGTATAGAAATGACAACAAATGTGTTTTTAGTAAAAAGTGGTGATTTTTTTCAAAATAAGTGTAAAGCATACAGTGTAGGCAGTGATTGTGTGCTTGTCCAGGCAGAAGGCTAACTTCGTAGTCAAGCATCAGTGGCCACAGTCTCTTCCAGATGGAACACTAGCTCTCATTAACATAACTCTAGCCAATGCTGCTTCCATATACACTTGGAATATCTTGCTTCTTTAGCTTTTGTTGCAGGAAGAAATTTCAGAGTTTAGAGATGTCAAAAAAATTGATTATGGCAGCACTAATATTTTTGTCTTTATAGTAATAGAATATTCTCTTGTCCTTCAGAAAAAATTCCTGTCAGTGTTAGACTCCAATTAAATCTAATTTCTAGCCATTCATAATATAGTCTTCAAAGACTTGAAACCACCTTTGGTTTTGTCTGCAGCTGTTTTACAGAACGATTACTTTATGAGCCTGACTCTTGACATGCATTTCCATGAAGCCATTGATGTCAGCAAGAAAACTAATAAAACACAGCCCATATTTTGCTTTGTGTATTGTTTTAATCAATACTCCCTCTGCTGGTTTAATAGGAAGAAAGCCCCAAGGACAGTTCATATTACCAGATATTTATAGAATGCTTTTTGCTTTTAGAAAGACATTAAAAAGTGAAGTCAGGAGTCGAGACTCCTATGAATCTATTAGCTTTATTTGTACAGCTATTCCTTTTTAATTCACACTATTAATCTAAGTAGGAAAAATCGTTACCCTGGGGCATTTCTTTTCTCCAAGATAATTTCATAGAAACATGATGTTTTGATGGTACCTTTTATTTTTCCATCCTTAAATTCTGAATTATTTTATTGTTTTCTCTAAAAATTCAAAACATCCTCTCCTGTGAGCCCAACAACAGAACACCAAATGCAGTCTTTTATTCAAGGTGATGTATGTTTGTACCCATCTCGCTGTGTTCTCGTTCTCTGCAGGCACTCCATCTGCACCGTGTACATTGAAGTGCTCCCTCCAAATAATCAAAGCCCTCCCCGCTTCCCACAGTTGATGTACAGCCTCGAAATCAGTGAAGCCATGAGGATCGGTGCTGTTTTATTAAATCTACAGGTATGCTTCCTGATAGATACGTAAAGTTCTATGGGGACACTCTGGAAGGCTAATAGGCTCATATTTGGGCAACGGAGGGAAGTTTGCACATCTCTTGACACTCTAGTGAAGGAAACTTCCATCTGGGAAGGAAAGCAGGGGCCCTATGGATGGAGGGTTTCCTCAGCTGATCTATTCTATTGATTGCTACCACTGAAGGAGCTCGCAGGGATTAGCGGCAATCATTACAAGAATGAAGGTAGGGACTGAAAACATGCACTTGAATGTTTTGTACTTTGCGCCAAAAGAGTCTACAGTCAACTATGATTTTCTGTCTCGGAATCTTGTACCCCAGCAGGATTTATTTTTGCTGCAGTACCGTGTGGAGAAAATAGCTTTGGGTCTGCTAGCGGATGGTAGGCAGTCTAATTCTGAGGCAGACAACTTTGCTCTGTGGCCACAGGCAAATCTTGTGATTTCTGGGCCTCATTTGTTCATTTAGATGAAGGGAGGAGGTGTGGCTGATATTCCCATTTGCAGCCCTAGATGCACAGGCATAGGAGTTACTTGTAGGATCATTACTTGTGTTTCACAATTTACACATTCCTGACTGAAGCATGTTTGGCCAGGAAAGGCTGCCTCTTCAGCTGAACCTACAGCTGTAAGTTGGGCTACCTGTGGTGTCGCTAACAGCCCCTTGCTGTACAAATCATAGTGTGACACGTCACTTCACCAGGGGATGTGTAGAGCACAGGGGCTTACCTTCTCCTGGTATTACATGTGAATGGTGGATGTTGCTGACTAGAGAGTTCTGGAAGCTGGCCTTGTTGGTTAGGAGAGATGGTAACATGGTGCTGGAGGAAGAGCCCAGCATCTATCTGCACCAGCAAATGAGGTGGTGTCTCTGCTCTGGTACTTATTTTGTTGCTTTTCCCCAGGTAACTGGAGAGAGTTTGCTTTTGTTGTTCCTTTACCATTACAACATGTGGGGAACAAAATTATGTGAAGGTGGACATATTAGCAACAAGGAAATTTGGAGAATTTTAAGGAAATAAAGGAAATCAAGGAACCATATAGTATCTTTAGGAGGAAGAGAACACCCAGTTAAATGATGAAAATGAAAAAAAAAAATACATGAAAACTGAACATGAAGACAAGCTCATTTAATGGAATAATGAAAATATTTTCTAGATAATATATAGAAAATTCTTGGTATAAACAAGTAGGAAAAATAAATAAATCCTAGATCTGTAGATTCAGGCTAAGAAATGTTACATGTTTTTCATTTAGTCCTTCAGAATATGCCTTTGTATGATTTAATTTTCTATGAGGTAACATATTCTTCTGAGATGGCCTAGGTCTCATTTCAAAAAATCTCAGAAAGGTCCAGGAACTGTATTATAGGAGAATAACTCTACCCATGACATGAGTTAACAATGAAAAGGAGTTGGTCTTTTTTATATCTCAAATTTCTCTGCTGCAAAAGCTGGGAAAATGCTTGAAATGACATT
Source organism: Hyaena hyaena (assembly GCF_003009895.1). NCBI lineage: Eukaryota > Metazoa > Chordata > Mammalia > Carnivora > Hyaenidae > Hyaena > Hyaena hyaena. Next base: position 39,276 of record NW_024082085.1, on the reverse strand, counting down.
TCTATTCTCCCTTTCTGCTTCTGGTGGGACCAAAAGGGAGGGTACCAGTTGTAGTCGTGGTCGCCGGGGGAAGGGATGAGGATGTTCTATTGGTGGCTTTTTTCATAAGCCACCAGCCATTCACTTTTGCTCATGAGCAACTGAGATTGAATTTAAAGTAGTGACCTAAAAGCTGAAAAGCGTACACCAAATTACTCTTCCAGAGACTTCTATTAACAGCGCACCAGAGATACCTCTGGCTCCATCCCCCTCTTTTTCACACACGGCACTGCCCACTGCTGCTGACTCACTGCTCAATTTAGAAAGACAGATTCACAGAGAAATATATTTTCAAAGGTAACAGCAGCCTGGCTGCCAAATAATCTGTTTAGGCTGAGATCAGAGTGGTTTCTTCTCAGAAAACAATCCTTGTTTCTCCCTGTCCCCTTCCTCTTTTAAGTATTTTCCTTTCATTCTGTCTAAAAGCTGCTGGGAAGGCTGTGATTTTCCTCAGGTTATTAAGGCTGTCTTGACTGGCTGCCATTTTGATGGCCTTCAGTGGAGGAGAATGCGACCCAGAACTCTGCTTTCCAAAATTCCTTTGCTGAGCAGGGTTAACATTAGCTGGCTTTTTTTTTTTTCCTACCAGAGTTGGTCAGATCTTTAACCAGAGCATGATTGTGTAGCACTTCAGCTGGCCAGTGAATCCTGTTAGAATTCCTAGACTGTGCATTGGGATCGTGGGATCACGGGAGCCCCCTGTGCACAGCCATCCCCACTCTGTTCCGTCACGTCCATTGCTAGCTGGAAATCAGCCATGGTGGATGCATTTATGCCACAGAAATTACGGGTGCCGCCAATCAGTACCTTTCACTGCATCCATGACCAGTTGTTAATCCTTCCCAGCACACCACTAGATATGGAACTTAAATCACTAGAACATGTTAACTTCATCAGCCTCCTGCATCTTTGTCCCTCTGAGATTTTAAAATCCCTTCATACCATCGCCATTACCCTTATACTCATATAATAATAATAATAATAAGTAACACGTATGTGTCACTTAATGAGGTCTGCTAAAGTTGCAGAGTTCACTTGCCAGTCTTTATGGATAGCTAGGTTACAATCCACACATATTCAGACCCAAAATGTCAACAATTTGCTACTGAGAAGGGTTATTTCACAGTCCCACCATGCATCCACCATGGATCCATTCCTGTTCCATTTCCATCATTTTCTCCCCACTTGGCAATGAAGGGGCAGCCTCTATCTGAAACAGTGGTATTCTTCTGACAGAGTGAAAAGACAGACCCAATAAACCACAGTTTGGATCTTAGTGCTTCTCCCAGAAGTGACACCTGACCATTTAGCCCAAGGTTCATCCATCAAACTCAGGCACAGTCTACTCCTGAACCTCTCACCCCTGGGATGCATAATCCCCCTTTGGGAGGCATGGATGAACCACCTGGCTACTCTGATATCAAGAGCTATGAGCACTGGTTTATCATTTGCCTTCCACGTTATTGCAGGCAACCACTTGGCTAAATGCATTATTTCTGCTTCCCATGGTTTCCCATCCTGATAGCCCCCAGGAACAGTTTTCCTATCAGTCTCCGGTCTCTTGGAACTGCACCACTTATTTTCTGGGTGCTTCCTAGGCACTCTCCGCATGTAAGTATCAGGCTAGCATCAGTCAGAATAACTAGGTTTCTGTTGCCAAAATCCACACTCAGTGCCATCAGAAGTCGACACAGACTCTGCTGTATTCAATCTTTGCTCCACAACCCAGCTGATGAAGCAACCTCTGTCTAGAGCAGTAGGTCTCTTGAGAGCAGTGCTTGCTGGGGAAACACAAGAGAACAAAATAAACCCCAGTTCTTTGGTGTTACCTACATGTGTTACATGTGGTACCTACCATATATTTTTTCAATCGGCCAAAGCAATTCATATGGCTGCTCCTGAGTTAAGAGGTCAAGAAAGCATAATCTTCATGTAGGCAGATGGCTCCTCAGGTTGCAGGGCAAATGCTGAGTTCAGGGGACCAGCAATGTCTTCTTTTCCTTAAGAAAGGGATGGCCAAGACTTTTAAAATATTTACTTTGAACATTAAAATGTATAAATAAATTAATTACTTAACTTTTATATAAAAAATTAGCATACATTTGTTTCCCCCATTTGATTCTTATAAAAACCCAAAGCAATTGGAGCTATTATCATTATCATTTTACAAATGGGTAAACTGAGGCACATACACAGACACTCAAAAGTGTAGAATTCTTTTTCCAAGCTCATTGTGCTTAAAAGTTATATACAGAAGCTATGCAGTCTGGTTAAACATGTATGTTTACCCATACCAGTGCTTTAAGTATCTGCAAACCCTCCGTTTTCTGCTCTTTATCCTGCTCATGCTGGGAGAGTTGACGTACTGCTTCCTCACGGAGGCCGCTTTCTAGTGTGGCTGATGACCACCGTTCAACATTCAAAAGTCCCCTCCACCTGTTAAGCACCCTTCCCCACCTCTCAGTGCAGAAAACTGCCTACTCCACTTTCAGACCAGGGGAATATATATATTCCTTTTACAAACAGCTTCTTGATAAACATTCTTTTTAGAAATAGCTGACTAGTTCATATATCACAGAGTCCATTTTTACAGATCGAAGGTTAAAAGTTAGTTGTCAGAGCACCAAATCCTGTATCACATCCATTGTTTCTAACCACAAATAAAGACATCAATTAAAAAAAAAATCATTTGGTTTGGTAGAATTTGATAAAGCAGTGTTTGCTGAGTTCTCATAATTCAGATGTTTGCCTCCACCGTAATAGTTCTCAGTTATTTATTTGATTTTATTTCTAATTTTCCACTTATGCATTGTGATCCATTGTTGAAAGTCAACTACTTTAACTGGCTGAAAAACAGATCTGTGTCTTCAGCTTAAGTATAATGCATCATTGCATTTGGTTGGTACCCTGGCCTAGTGCATAGGCAGATTTTGTCTTTATGATCTAGGAAATGAGGGGGTGGAAACTCAGAGACAGCAAGGTTTGGGAACCAAAGTCATTTGGGGGATTTGTTTTTGTTTTTTCTTCTGCCCTTTGGCTCCTAAATGAGGACCTTACCTACTATATCATGTTGTTTTAGTTTAGGCTGTAAAAAAACTATTAAATTTCACTTTTCCCTGTTTTTTGGGGGGTGGGTAGTTTTTATATTATATTAGTTTTGTGTTTTCCAAAGGTTAATTGTATGAGGTTTATGAGGGCAAACTATTTGAAAGGTGGAGGAGAAGTTAATGATCTATTGCAATGGCCTCAGGAAGAAGCAGTTAAGGGAAATGTTGACTCTTTTCTACTCTCACATAGAGGTTATCGATAGAATAAGGTTATAACCTGGACACAGCACAGTTAATTAAAAATTATTTAACTCCCCAGATCCTACCTCAAAGAATTCCTCATTCTTAGTAGAATACTCTCCAAGATTCCAAGTAAGAGAGATCTCCTCTGGTTTTGAAGACCTTTACCATAGAAATAGGTGGGTTTTTGGGGGTTTTTTTTTTTTTTTTTTTTTTTTTTTTTTTTTTTTTTGGTGCTACAGTGTTTGATTTGTCCAGTGTTTCTCTGAGTCCAAGATGAGGAAGTGGGAGAGATTGGCATCCAGCTCTTTAACTGAGTGGCTGCTGGGACTTGAGTCAGTGCAACTACACAAGGGGGAAGACGTTGGAAAGAGGTGTCATGGTAGAGTGGCATTTGGAAGGAAGGCATGGACTGCTCCCCTGAAGACTTTGCCCACACTGTTGGTGCTATGGGTGAGGTGGATCCTGCCCATTACCATGGATATCAAAGGTGGGGCTTCTGAGTGTAGGTAAAAATGAAGGGAAATGTAGCATGTAGAGAAGAGAGACATGCATGCTTGTCCAGATGTACAAGAGGCCACCAACTGAGCATTAGGCACAAGATTCAGAAGAACGTCACAAGGCACCGCCAATCCTAAGGATGGCTGCTTAGGATAGGGCCCTATAAGAGTGGAGTCTCCTGGTGCCAGCCTCTCCTGCACTATTTCGCAGGGGACCTCAACACAGTCCCTTTAAGAAGTGTGTTTCCCCCTCTGTGTCCTCTCTGTCCCAGCATCAGAAGGAAAATGAAAGGGAGAAAGATGGATATGAGTGAGAAAATCACACACACACACACTCATACCACATCCCTAGAAATGAAATTGGTTTTAAAATAAAAAGGAAGGTGTCATATTAGTAAGGGAGAGTTTTACTAAGTGACAGTTGTAAACTTTTCAACCAAGACACAATGGAAGGAGCCCACTCTACAGGAGAGGTAGAGGTGATATCACAGCAGCTTGATAGCAGCCTGGAAGAAATAAAACCATTTAATTTCTTCCCCAGGAGATTCCTTATTCAAACAAGGCATAAGATAATGCAGAGCTGAACTCTTGTACTTACAGTGGAAACACAGGAAGGAAAAAGTTCAGAGACTGCATGGAGGTGCAGATTTGTAATGTTTGGCATTTAAAGCAACTAGCTCTGGCCCTGCCTCACTTCATTTCTACCCTTCCCTGCATTACATGTTGTGCCAAGTGAAAAAGAGCATTATTCTCAGGGCTCTGACTCTGACATAGATCATTCACGATGGAGCACTTGGTTGCTTTCACATTTCTACAAATAGTCAAAATAACTAGTCACCAGCTCTAAGTTCATGCCAGAATGCAAAAAGCAAATCTTAGTTATAAACAAGTTTTGAATCAAATGATCCATTCATCTGTTGCTGGTGAGGTCATCCCAAAGGAAAGTTCAAGTACGTTTTGTGAGTGTTGATAAACACATAAATGCGAATGGAGTAAAAGTATGCCCCTCCTTGCACATGGTATGTTCCTTGAGAAATGAAGGATTGGGGCTGGGGAAAGTAAGTGCTGGCAAATACCTTGTACTAAAATGTCTTTGCCCTTGCTACTTTTGCTGTCATGCCTCTATTTCATTAACATGTGGACTTATTTCTGAAAACGAGTGGTAGTGGAAATAATAATTTCCCAGTGTTGATTTTTTTTTAACATGAAAAATGTGTATAGTAGGGCATAGGTTGGCAAACTATAGCCTGTGGGTAAAGTGACCTGTTTTTATAGCTGTTAAACTGAGAATAGGTTTTACATTTTTAAAAGTTTCCTCATATAATATTATCAACAAAAAAAACCCAAAAACAAAGAACAACCCTCGAACACACATTGGTACCCATCTATTATACTTAAATAAATTTAAAGGCCTTGCTAAAAGAGATAAGGCATAATCTCTTTATCTGTAGAGATAAGGTAATATATATCTTGATAGTCCTAAGACCTAGCTTTAGTTTAGTATATTAATTTGAATTAAGGATACTAAATTTATTTAATCTACATCAGAATATACTGAGATGGGTCTCACATTAGCTACAAATAGAAGCAACATTAGTTGCCATGGTAACTTATATGTATATTAGTATTTAGGTCAGTATTAATTTGTCAATAAATATTATTTAAATAAAATAATGGAGACTAACTTATCTTTTGGTACATAACAGAAAGCAGAATTTTAAGAGCTTGGCAAGCAGGAGGCAAATTACTGTCTTTGGGTTAGGGAAACAGAGGTTAAATGAGATAGCATATACATTGTTTAGCTCAATGCCAGAAATAAAAAAGAAAGTACTTAGCTTATGGTAGTTATGTTGTTTCTTCCCTCTTCATTACCATTCTTGTTTTCCTGTTAACTCATACTATGATCTGGGGTTGTAAAGTGTGCAAGAAGGTACCAGGCATTTGGAAGGATGAGTAGGAATGGTGGATGGTCAAAGAGCACGGGACAATGGATACATTGCCAAGAATGTGTATTCACCTGTTTTATGACTTTACTAATTCTTCCATTGAGAAGACATGATCACTTTCAAGTTAGAGAACACAGTGACACTTTGGAAACCCAAGAAATAGGTGTTTAAGAGATCAATACTAATAAAAATATCATTGGGGCACCTGGGTGGCTCAGTCGGTTGAGTGTCCAACTTCGGCTCAGGTCATGATCTCACATTTCATGGATTTGAGCCCCGCATCTGGAGCCTGCTTCAGATTCTGTGTCTCCCTCTCTCTCTGACCCTTCCCCACTGTGCACGCTCGCACTCTCTCTCTTTCTCTCTCTCTCTCAAAAATAGACATTAAAAACAAAATTGAAAAAAATTAAAAATTTAAAAAGATAAAAATAGCATCATATCTGATTTTAATTGCTGCTATTAGCCAGGAACTACTCTCAGCATTTGGAAGCTTTCCTGGCTTTTATTCATTTAACAAAGTGCAGTAGCTTCTCCGAAGTCCAGTACAGCCCCGCTGTGGAATGGGGTTTCCAAGTCAAGCCGCACAACCTGTGAGTCTGTGCAGGAACCATGCTCAGTTCTGTCTTTCCTGGGGACTCAGACTCACTCCGTGCCCTCCTCTTTGCAGGAACATGCAGTTGCTTCAGTAGCATCGTAGATCTGCCCACAACGCTAATGCTTCTTTTCTTTCTAAGAGCTGCTTGATCAGACTTGATTTTATTTTCTTGTGGTTGTTTCCTGCCTCTTTACAAGAGTGAAGAAGACTATTGCACAGATAATGACGACCGGTACTGGGAATACTGCGTGTAGCCTCTGCTTTAAACTTCTATCATCAGCTGACTGGCTCCTGCAGTTGGAGCCCCTCTCCTTTTCCTGGCTTCCTTGACCAAGGCTGCAATGAGACATGGAACAGCTCAGATGCAAATAGCAGGAGGAAACAGGAAACCGTGAGAAGCAGCCCACGCATGAAGTGGGACATTGTGAAAAAACATGCATTTTTCTAACGAAACTGCCTAGGGATGCCTGTAAGGAGGTCTGGGTCAGCCTGATACACACAGCTCCTTTTCATCGTCAGCCATTCTTCTCCTTTTCAGTAGTTTCAAAAAGTTGTAGAATTTAACCTATGTGCCTCAAGGAATTATTAATTTTAGTCCTGAAGAAAAATGCCTGCTGCCTTGATTTGATACAGAATCGATCCATTTCCAGAACAGTTTGAAAGAAATGCAGGCCATTGTATAGCATGCCCTCTGCATTAACAGGTCCTGTCGGAGGTGCTAATTTGTTCCTCTGGCATCTTTCAAGTTTTTGAGAAGGTTTGGGGGTTCTTGCTTCTCTTTCTTTTTTGATGAATATTTCTTGTATAATAGGATATTTTTCCCCCTGAAGATGATAAGAGTTTATGATTCATGGATGTTTCGCAGCTGGTGTAGATACAGTGTGAGTGAATCATAAACTCTGTGCCACACAATATGTGATGTCATTTATATTATGGGGATCACTTTGGATATGTCACTTGCAGACTTGCTCTTCTGTCATCAGAGAAGCTTTTCTTTCCGCATTCCGTTTCTTGAATGTGTTACTGCAGAGATTAACGCCACAGATTATATGAAAAGAAGGCTGGTTTTCCTTCAGTTTCATAATGTATAACTTACTCAGTTTCGTAGGTTTCCCTGCGTTTGATAAGTGTGAGAAATGAAAGTCTCATTTGTGTTATTTTCATTTCAAGTAGCAGGAGATACATTTTTCTCATCTTTCCTCCTGCTAGATTTCAGATGGCTCTTTCATCATTAACATTATCTCCAATGAATAATTTCGTTGAGGGTGCACATAGAGAAGCGAAGACACATTGAACACTGATCCTGATCATATGGTTCCAAAGTATAATTAATATTTTGTATTAAGAATAGATAGATGGATGAGTAGACAGACAGACAAATACATGTTAGAGGGATTTCACAATGCCAATAAACTCCTTTTTGCAAGTATTAAATCTTATTTGTAGTGCTACTTTTTCTCCTTTAAACCAGATGTTCTGATATGTCTAAGTTTCCAAGAAAAAAAAGTTCAATCCCCTTGACAGGATGGGATGTATATTTTCTGAAATAATTTTACATCTACGAGCATATACATTTGTCAAAAATGAGAAAGCATATTTGTAACTGTGTTCTCTATTCATATATGTGTTTTCCTCTTCCCAAACAGTTATTTGGCCTCTGTGAATCTTCCAGAGGCAGCAATATGCTCACAGGCATAAAGCCAAAGAAGTGTCAAGAAGGTGGGGAAAGGAGAAATCTTGGTCTGATGCATTTAAAACAGCTAGCTCCTAAATTATTTTTTCATGACCTTCTTCGTCAAGAAGGAAATAAAAAATGATCAAAAAAAAATATGTAAGCTCTTGCCCTAAAAGAGTCGTAGGCTATCCATTTTACGTCGTATCTTCCATATCTCTTACATACATACATATGCGCTGTCTGGCCAAAGCACATATTTTAGTGGAGCTAGACTTTATGTCTGCCTCTGACTTATGCTCTAACAAGTAGTAGGACATATAGAAAATGGGTGAAAATTATTTTCTTTTTCTTTCAAAGAAGACTGCCCACTTAGGAAACTTGACAGGGCATGAGAAATAAAGCCATATTCTCACATGCTCTTAAAATTAAGTAAGGACCTAAAAATAAGTTTAATACGATAAAGTGGTGTTTTCTGATATCACCGAGCATGATGGGGAAGTGCTGTGACCCACTGGGCAGATGGACACAGGTCCGGACTTGTGGTTCCAACGCAGCCTAGAGGCAGCAATTTGCTGGCCCGAGAAGAGCTTTAGGGTGGCACCTCTCCTGCCCCACATTTTCATCAAACCCTTGAAGGAAGACTTTCACAGCCTCTGGTCACCACATCTACCACTGTCTCTGCACCTGTATTCATACATTTTGTTTTGACTTCTGAGTTGAAAAGTAGCCCTCCCTGTGTCAGTGTAAACCGATCACATGCATACTGATCAGCGCTTCTGAAAGCCTCTGTAATGAAGGATGCATCTACGTGAATTACTAGAAAAATGAAATGAGACAAAAAATACAAGCCCATTTTTTTACCATTAAATTTGACAGATAAAAAATAACTGTCAAATCACTTGTTTGTTTGTTTTTTCTCTCTAAACTACTATAAATTCAAGTCCAGAGGAATTACTCCAAATTTCTTATATCATCATGGCCCATAAGAACCACCTTGCAGAATGGAACTGTGACCTTGGGCCACACTTTGAACAGCGCTCAGGGACTGGCTACGTAATTTGCAAGGCCCAGCACAAAATGAACATGCGGCCCCTTTTAACTGTGAGTGCTGTGCGGCAACCCGGAAGCTGTTTCCTAGATTGCCCCCTGCCGGCCTACTCAAGGATTTACTCCAGATTCACCCTCTTACCTTCCTGCAGCAGGAGCTGTTCCTGCTCCATCTGGTCATTTCCATGCACATGAAAGTCTAACGTGGCATCTCCCAATTAGAGACAAGCAAACAACACGAAATGCCCTTGACCCCATAACCCTCTCTAGATCTTTATCCACTTCTGCGCTTCCCTTCATTGTGGAAACTACTCAAATCTGATATCCATTCTGGCTTGAAGAAGGTCTTGGTCATTGTCCTGCTGTTCTGTCTTGCCTGCATTACAGGCCGATTTCAATCACACCAGTCACTAATGTGGCTCTTTTTGCCCTAGTGCTTATTCCATTGCCAAGTGTACTTCCCATCTTACTGCCTGTCAGCAAGGTGTGGGAGAAGTGATAATTCCCTCCTTAACTAGAGGCTTACTCCAGCCCACCACAGTGTTCTGGAGTTTTCTCCACCCTCCACCACTGCTCTCAATTCAGTCTACCTTGATGGTTCCTCTTCATCGCCCTGACTCTTAAAAGTTGAAATGCCCCAGTACTCAGGCTCCTAACCTCTCCTTATATTGGATTCTGACATTTGTTCATCTGGTCTTGTGGACTTAAGTTGTTATGCGCTCATACTCACAGTTCCTAACTGCACCTTAGCTCCTTGCCCTGAAACTCTCCACCTGTGCCAGACTGTACGGTCAGTATTTTTTGGATATGAAATAGGCATCCCTCTCCAGTTTAGTTTCAAGAGAAACAGACTTTGAGATGAAGATTCAGCTGCAGATGTTTACTAAAGGGTGTTTTTAGAATCAACTCCTGTGGAAAGAAGAGGAATGAGCAGAATAAAGTTGAGGGTGAAGTTGAGCTTCAGCTGACCCCACTGAGAGCTCTTGAGCTGAGAGAGCCCATTCGAGTTAGGAGGTCGGCGAGGTTGGGTAGCCCCTTGACACACCTGCATGTGTGACTTGGGTGCTGATTGCCTCAGAGCCCAGCTCAGCCATGGCAAGGTGGCTCTCACCAAATGAGACATTCTCTTCAAAGAGGACTGACAGTGCAGGCTGTCAGCAGGCAACATCTCCAACACATCGGGAAATAATTTCTTTATATACCAGAAGGGGGATATGAGAAGCATATTATAGTGTTATCACATAGGCATGATTAAAAGCATCCTATCCCACGAAATCATGGCCTGAGCTCAGGTCAGGTGCTTAACCAACTCAGCTACCCATGTGCCCCTTAATTTTTTTTTTAATGTTTATTTACTTTTGAGAAAGAGACAGAGCCTGAGTGGGGGAGGACAGAGAGAGAGGGAGACAGAGAATCTGAAGCAGGCTCCAGGCTCTGAGCTGTCAGCACAGAGCCTGACATGGGGCTCGAACCCACGAACCACAAGATCATGACCTGAACTGAAGTCAGACACTCAACTAATTGAGCCACCCAGGCGCCTTATCCTTGTGATAAAAAGATCTTCAAATAATGTTTTTGGACTATAGTAGGAAAATGATGATTTTCATTTACTTCACACCAGAGGTCTATTGTATGGTTCAAAGAAAAGTTTACAATTTTTAAGCCTGCTCGATGAAAAGCTTTTGATTTTCTTTTTAATTGACCAGAACTAAACCGTTCTGCTCTTCCTAAAAGGTAGATTTATTTTTAAAGATTAATTTGAAATCCGTGTTTGAATGTGGAAGAACATGTGGCTGAGCGGCTCTTTGATACTTCTTGGTATTTTAATAGAAGTCACAAGTATTACCTTTACTTACTCGGCGATAAAGGATTCTCTGCGCAGTTTTCGAAGTAACCCTCAGAGTTTCTTGCATGACTTGAAGCTGCTTATTGCTCTGCACACTGCCAGGTCTTGTTGATGAAAGCTGAGTTTGCGAGCACAGTTATCTCCCTGAGATTTTGATAAATGAGACAAGGACAGAAGCCATGTCCTGATGTCTACTCGATAAACAGCTAATAGGCATCAGCGATCTAGGGAGAAATGCCAGGAGACCCAGCCGGTGCAGAGCAGGGCCTCTGGTCTTTCCACACTTAGCTGTCTGACAGAAGCAGATTTGGAGCAAAGAAAATATTTTCTTTTTTAGATAAAAAGAGATCAACAAAGAATATTTGCTTTGGGATAGCTACTTAAGAAAATAGAAGAGTTCAGTTACATGTCTATTGTTCTAGTTTTGAATACTTTTGATTTTACATGGATTCAGGAAATCCTGTAGCCGTTTGGAAAAGAAAAGGAAGGGGAAAAGTCTTGATTTCTTTGACTCTCATTCACATACTTGCCTCGCTCCATACACACAAAAACAGACTTTTTTTTTTTTTTTTAAAGAAGCTCCAGATTAAGAAAACATAGGTTTCAAAAGCAGAGGCAGAATTATATGGCAATAAAAATTAACTCAGCTTTGCATCCATTGTTCCCCACTGCCTATCCCCAAATGAAAGTAGATAATTGTGATTTTGATAAACAAATGATTACAGAGAACAGTGAGGCTTGATTGCAGCCACAGTTCTGCTAATTTAACCAGCGTGAGCAGGGTGATTGGAATCAGAAGTCACCTTTGTGAGCCAATAAATCTTTGTCTTATTCTTGATCCTAGGGAAAGCTGTTAGTCTTTCAACATCATTACTTTGGTAGTTAAACAGTTTTGTGTGATTGTCCTTTGTCAGCGTGAGGAAGTTCTCTTAAATTCCTTCTATATTAAAGCATTTTTATCACAATAGAATATTGCATTTTGTCAAATGCTTTTTCTGATTTTTCTGAGATGATTTTTTTTCTTTTTTGGGAGAAAATCTGTTTATTACATTCTTTGAAAAACTTTGCATACCTGTGACAAATAACATTTGATCATTGAGTATAACAATATCTGTATATTGCTGAATTTGAATTGCTTATATTTTGATAAGGATTTTTACTTCTATATTCATAAGATACATTGATCTATATATTTCTTTTCTTTGGGTTCCTCTGTCTGGTTTTGGTAAGCTAATTCAATCCTCCTAAAATTAGGAAGTGTTTTCTTTAACATTTTGGAATAGATTTGGAAGGTGGTGTCAATTCTTTACATGTTTGGTAAAATTCACTAGTAAAGCCATTTGGGCCTTTCTTTTTATGGAAAATTGTTTTTGTTTTTCTTGTTTTTGAGATTGCTAATTTAATCTTTTGATTTATTGTATGTCTGTCCAGCTTTTCTTGATTACCTTGAGTCAGTTTTGGTAGTTTGTGTACTGCTAGGGATTTATTCATTTCATCTAGGTGACTTAATATGTTGGGTTACAGTTTTTCATCCCATTTCTAAAATCTGCTTTATTTCTGTGAAGGCAGTAGTGATGTCTCCTCTTTAGTTTCTAATTTTAGTAATTTGAATCTTCTCCTTTCTTTTTTCTTTATCTGACTAGAAGTTTGTCGATTTTGTTGATAACATAACAACTTATGATTTCATTGAATTTTTCTTTATTGCTTTTCTATTTTTATTTAATTAATTTCCACTTTATTTTTTTTTCCCTTTTTTCCTTCTGCTTGCTTCAGAAAGTGCAACTTTATTGACCTGGGAACTTACCCCTTTTTAGACATAGATGCTTACAGCTATTAAATTTTTTCCAAGAGCTTCCTTATACTATTACATAAGTTTTAGTGTGGATTTTTGTAATTTTTTAAAAGTTTTTATTCATTTTACACTGTCTTCTAATTTCCTTTCTATTGTTGTCTTCCTTGCCTCTGAATACCATATTTAATTTCTGCGTAATTGTGAAATTTTAGACTTTATGTTATTGGTTTTTAATTTTATTCCATTGTGGACAGAGAAAGAATTATCAGCCCATAGGCACTGGGTTTCTGGAACATGGGGTGGCAGGAGGATCAGAAGGGATGCTGTTGGCCTATCCCTCCTGGGAAGATACCATAGACGGAGACTGGAACTGCGGGAGAGAAGGAGTCCTACAATCGCGTGTACACCTGCTAAGAGGAGAGCTTCTTCTTTTTGTGCTGGCTGAGACCTGGAGGGAAAAACAGCTTGTCACTGACTCTTGCTCTTCTAACTGACATTTTGTAGGTTTTTTTAAATAATTATTTCTCCCATTACTGTATGCTCTTAGAACAACTTCCAGAGACTTTAAATTTTTAAATACTTTTTAGTAGTCAAGGTTGTTTTCATGGGAGGTCCACAGAGTTCCTCATTCAGCCCTTCCAGAAATTTTCCCCTTGTGTGCTGTGTTCCTGCTCATGTTTGAGTGGATGTATCAACTGCAAGAAATGTATTAAGAGAATAATCTCGACATGTTAGGTCTGTTTACTGGCTTAGAATAATTCGTTTTGGGTATTATTTGTTATGTATGATGGATTTCACTGAATTTGTCCTTTTTAGCTCCAAGTGTTAATGACTTTTTTCCTGTCACATCTTTATACTCAACCCGACCCCAGCCCATCCCCGCTCTTCCAAGATTATTAATCTTCTGATGCATTCTGATCACCCATACATATGTGGTTAGGGGGGAAATTGTATGTTTTATGCTTAAATTTTAGATTTTATGTCTTGCTGATACTGGTAACATATCACGTATGCCATGTTGTCTGTTCTTCCATGAAGTGAGTTCTCTTGGTGACCAAAGAATACTCTCTTTAAAAACACTTTACAGATTGTTTCCCTAAGTATGTATGGTGCATTTTTCTTCTTGATATAAACATCAGTAGTAAGTAATTATTAAGTATATGCTATGCACTAGGTTGCATCATAGATATGCACTATTTTACCACTGTGTAATCATCAACACGACCCTGAATTGGATGCCATTCTGTTTCAGCATCATACAGGGTGTCACTGAGACAGAAACAAGTTTAGTGGTTTGCATATCTAAAAAGTACAAGATCTCACCCATATTTTTTCTTTTTTTTTTTTTGCTCTAAAACCCAAGATTTTTAGCTATCATACTAAATTCATTCCTTAGATAATACTTCTTATCTGAATATTTTAGAGTTGTCTAATCATCTGTTGCCTCATCTGATTCTGCATTAACTACATAGACTATACACATCAACTGTTGTTTCTCCATTTTGTGATGCAAATAGAGGTTCAGTGACAGAGCCCAGTTCAGGTGGTTAAAGGGACATAAGTGAGACTAGGTCCTCAATCTTATGATTATTGGCTCTAGGTTTTTTGGGGTTTTTTTAATGTTTATTTGTTTATTTTAAGAGAGAGAGAAAGAGAGAGCACTAGTAGGGGAGAGGCAGAGAGAGAAGGAGAGGATCCCAAGCCGACTCTGTACTCTCAGTGCAGAGTCCGACACAGGACCAACCTCATGAGCTGCGAGATCTTGACCTGAGCCAAGATCAAGAGTCAGATACTTAACTGTACCCAGACACCCTTTTGATTTATTTAGGCTTAACCAAAGCACACTGAACATTATTTAACTCTTTCTCAGTATTAATATCACAAATGATCAGAATTCTCTCACAGGTAGGGACTATAATGCATAACATATGATTCCTGATTTCTAACGTTAATATGGTCTCTCTAATGGTTGCCCAATATGTTTTTGGCTTCATGAACACAAGATAATGTGACTGCTAGTTTCTAAATTAGATTCTATTATTTATGTCAATAGATGTTATGGTGGTACGTGAGGCTTAATGGATCTGTATGCTTCTTGATACCAATGCTCTTTTTTAAACTAGATTTTTCTGCCCTTTTCCCTCAGTACTGTCAGACTATTTGCTATGTACTTACTCCATTCTGTTGGTCTGTCTCTATTAACTCCACTATTTTTAAAATCTGGTTTTAATATGCTGAACTCTTAGAACTACAGTATGTAGGCTAAGGGCAAGGGCTTCAGGGATCCTTAAACCCTGTGCAAGAGTTCAAATATAGGCTTTGTAGATCTTCAGATCTCCACAGGCCTGGAAACACACCACACCACACACACACACACACACACACACACACACACACACACACATATTTCAGTTTATTTAAAACTGAGCAAGAATCATTTTGTTTAGCTATTTTAGTGTTAAAACTATTGTTTCTTATTTGTATCTATTCAGTTTATTAGCAAATGCTGAGTGTTGAGAACGGGCCAGAGCTGTCTTTCCACAGTAATTACATTATCTGTAGAAATTATCAGTAGCCCCCGGCAGGCAGTAGTAAAAGAGGGCTGGTGTTCTCTGTAGCAAGAGGCTACTGCTTAGAAAATTATGTCTCAAGCCGAATCTCTTACACACAAAGTTGTATATCAGCAAGCACAATTTTTCCTTTCATGTGCCTGACAACATTTCACCCTTAAGTTCACTTTAGGCAAGCTGAAGAGCATTTTAGAGAGAGCTTGGTTAATGTTCTATTTAGTTTCAGGCAATAAGAAATTGAATCATTAGATTGAACCCATACTCTAGTGGAATCAGTTTTTGGGGACCATTCCAAATAACAAAGGACTCCCTTGGTTCTTACACTTTGTTCGTATAATATACCTTATCTTCAGTTATTACTTATTTATAGAATTTATTAATGTAATAAGCAAATCTTCTGGAATTATAAAGGTAACTGAAATATTGGTTGGCCCTAATGAAATGCTTGCTATAGAATAAAACTAGCGCACACACACACACACACACACACACACACACACACACACCCATACATCACCCCTCTCTCTTTTATGATTCAAGATTGGAAGAAATTGAGAGAAAAACATAAAGTATGTAAATGAAAGTCAAAGCACATATTTTACTCTAAATATGGTTGGTCGAAGTACAAAACAAAATTGTGGTAGAGATGTGAGACATTGTGCAAATTATTTAGGGTGCTATTTGAGTAGTTCAGACTAGGCCTGTCGTGATATTTCTGGAAGTGGTGATAGGTGGCTTTTGTCTCGTTATATTTTGTGAATATAAATACCAGAAGATTTGTTGGTTACTGGATGTGGGAGAGAAGGCAGAAGTGAAGAATGGCTACTAAGACATAGTCCAAGCAACTGGCAAGGTTGAATTTTCATTAGCCAGAATGAAAATAAGGAATTTCAGAGGAATAATTCCATATTGGACATATTAAATTTGGAATGTCTTTTGACATCTAATTAAAGCTATTGAGTCAGCAGTTTGGTATGGGCTTAGGGAAGAAGTTTGGATTAGAAGTATACATTTGGGGTCTTGAGCATTTAGGTACTGTTTAGAACTTGGAGGTTGGATAAGGTTATTAAGGGAGTGAATGCAGAAGACCTCCAGAGACTGATTTGGAGGTACTGAGGAGGTGAAAAGGATCAGAAATGGGGACTCAGAAGAGCACATGTCCTGACGTTGAGTTGGGGAAAAAAGTGTATTAAGGACAAGGGAGAAATCAGTTCTGTCTAACGCTGTTCAGAGGTTCAGTTAAAAACAAGCAAACAAAACAAAGAAACAAACCTAAACCAAGACTGTGAACTGATCAGTGGTTATACTAATGTGGAATTTACTGGGGATGTTGTAAAGACCCGCTTCAGTCCAGAGGTTGCTGGAGGGTTGGAAACGTGCTGGAAATGATCATCAGAGTGAAAGAGAAGACAACAGTTGAAAAAAAAGTAGAATGCAAAACTCCATCCCCACATTTTCCCCTGAATAGGAATCCACATGGCACATTATCAAAAGTAGGAGGACAGACAGAGTGGATGGGTGTGGGAAGGCATGTCTATGAAATCTAGGAAATTGTAGACATTTCCTTCAATGTACTCAGTGAGACAGTGATCAGGGCCACCAGCTGAGAGTAAAGAGGGGTAGGATGGTTGGAGACCTGAGGAGAAAGTCTCAGGCATGTAGGAAAGTGAGTAAGGTAGGTAAATAGCATTTAATAGCCAGAGAGAAGTGCAGATCTTCAGGTATGTTCATGTATCACAGGCATTCTACATTAGCTACATTTCCAACTTGCAGATACATTACATTTGTGTAGTATTTATCACACTACTTATGTTTTTTTGAAATTTAAATATATTGACTTTTACATAAATGGACTTATTTGAAAAAGGAAATGTTACATGCAGATCATAAATGACAAAAGAAGACTTCTTGACCTCAAGAAGTCTGCATTGTTCATTGAAATAGATTCATAAACATTTTGTTTCAGGGCCAGCGGCTTAATGGCAGGAGAACACAGACACATTTTTGGAAATGCTGCTGCCCTGAAATGAAAACCTCAGTTCGTGCTCTCAAGTAGTTTCCTACCATAAATCAGAACTTGTTTGCCTAAGTGAGAAAAGAAAAGATGATCTAAATCCGTTGATTTTTATCTATTTTAGAATCCCTAAGGGCAGGTGCTTTGTCTTAATGTCCTGTGAAATGTGCAGAATCGTTCTATGCACATAAAGTGCACTCTACCAGATGGTATTTGATGGCTGTATCTGTCTTTAACACGAATGGATATTAGTTTCGAGAAGATTTGTTTTCTTTTTCAAAGTTCCTTTTTTCCAGTACCTAATCACAAATACTTTTGTGCCCCTATTGGTGGTTCTGAAAACTGAATTATATGCAGTGAGTTATATGGATAAGCAGTTAGAGAGAACAATGTCTTGGTCTTTAAAGATACTGTTTGTCCTGCAAGCACAAATTAAAGGAAAATTAGCTTTGTCATAGCTCATCATGTTGTTAAACATCTATCAGAAAACCAGTGATGGAATCCCCTGACTTGCTAGCTCGCCAGAGTGAGCTTCACTTCATTCAGTCATTTTTTTTTTTTTTTACAAATAGTTTATTGTCAACTTGTTTTCCATATAATACCCCATGCTCATCCCCACATGTGCCCTCCTCCATGCCCATCTCCCCCCTCTCCCCCACACCCATGAGTCCTCAGTTTGTTATCAGCATTTAAGAGTCTCTCAAGGTTTGCCTCTCTCCCTTTCCCCCACCATTTCCCCCCTTCTTCTCCCCCATGGTCCTCCGTTAGGTTCCTCCCAATCTTCCTATACGTGCAAACATATGATATTTGTCCTTCTCTGCCTGACTTATTTCGCTCAGCATAACATCCTCAAGGTCCATCCATGTTGCTACACATGGCCAGATTTCATTGTTTCTCATTGCCATGTAGTATTCCATTGTATAGATAAGCCACTTCTTCTTCATCCATTCATCCATTGATAGACACTTAGGCTCTTTCCATGTTTTAGCTATTGTGGAGAGTGCTGCTATGAACATTGGGGTACATGTGCTCCTATGCACCAGCATTTCTGTATCCCTTGGGTAAATTCCTAGCACTGCTATTGCTGGGTCCTAGGGGAGTTCTATTGTTAGTTTCCTGAGCAACCTCCACACTGTTTTCCAGAGGGGCTGTACCAGTTTACATTCCCACCAACAGTGTAGGAGGGTGCCCGTTTCTCCACATCCTCGCCA